>NC_134244.1:377095-746690 GCF_965152275.1 Natator depressus
CAGTGCTGAGCTGTTGTGGACTCCTCTGTTTCCATGGTAACAGGAGGCCCAACCGTGACAGATCTGTCTGTGCTGAACGGGAATAGGCAGCAAAATGGCCTCAGCCAACCTCCCCCACGCACTCCCAGCCAGCTCGCAGCCCCAGCAGCCCAGCTGGGAGCACGGCTGCAAGCTGCCAGGAGCTGCTACCCTGCTGTGGCCTGCCCAGGGATTTGGGAACCCCAGTTGGACTGCCCCATAGAAACCAGACCCAGCAGGCCCTCTACTCTGTCCTGAAAGAAGGAGCACCTGGTGGGACTCCGCAGCACCCCCACTGGCTCTGGTGGGTGCTGCAGCCAGCTGTGTCCAGTTCTCCTTGCCCAGAAGGACCCTGAGGCGGGAGGAGGATGGGGACAGAGGGAGAAGTGGGGAGAAAAGCTGTGGTACTGCTGAGAAGTGCAAGACCCCACATATAAACGCTTTTCGCAAGTGAGTGGTTACAATGAGAGAGTCCCTCCGTTCTCCAAATCAGACTCTGCCCATCCGTCTGTCTGTCACAGTCATTCACTTCAGTACCGAGGTGTCAGCCAGCCCTATAGGGCAGGGAGTGTGAACGTGACTTTCAAAAGGCTTCAGCTATACAGCTGCCATTGAAGCAAAGCCCAACCGGTGCACTGTCTACTCCACTTTGACTTCCCGCTCTCACCGAGGCCTGAGGCCAGAGCAGATGGGACACTTGGGAGACCAACAAGGACATCCCCAGATGCTGTGAATGCCCTGGTCAGAGCACAGGCAGATCTCTGCACACAGTCCTGCAAGAACAGGACTCCCTAGGAAGGGCCAGAGTCATTGCTGTTGGATTTCCACCTCACCTGCTGCAGGTTGATGAAGACGCCTCCTGTGGGAGGGGACTCTCCAGCTGCCATGTTGGTTCAGGACCTAAGGACGGTCATGCCAAGTCTTGGCAAATCTCAACCTTTCTCTTTTACGTGCAGGCATCCAGCAAACCTGGAGAGTGGCATAACCTGGGGGGAGAGAGCAGGACAAGACAATCTGTCACCTGCAGCACTAACCTGCTTGTGGCCCTTCATCCCTCCACTGGCTGCCACATGTAAAGGGCTCAGTACCTCCCGTTCAGCCAGGACATCTCCCCTCACTGGACAGCCCCAGCACCTGGCACTGCAAGACTATCATTCTGTGTGGAGCAAATGGAGAGCTCCATCAGGATGGCACAGATTGCTCTGCTTGGTGCCAGCCCTGGTCCACTAGCCAGTGTGGAAGGGAGGACATAGCCCTGACATCTCTCTGCCCCTTTCCAAATGGCTTGTACCGGGGAGGGAGCAGGGGCTTAGCTGTCCCTGCTCACTGGGACTGCTCCTGTGCTCTGCCCTGACAAGAGGAGAAAAGGCTTCTTGTGCCCCCACTCCCACATGTACTTGTGCAAAGGCAGATAAGAAGTTGATCCCCTATGGGAGGAATAAACCAAGAAAGCCATGATGCGGAGAGGGTGGGATGGGAGTAGGCAGGGTAAGGGTACCATGTTAATTAGGTGAGTTAACTCCAGGGAGGACTGTGAGGAACTTCAGAGGGACCTAAACAAGCGAGGGCAATGGGTAACACAAAGACAAGTGATTCGGTGTTGATAAATGCAAAGCAATGAACACTGGAAGAAAAATCTTAAACTTCTCATACATTTTCCAGGGTTCTAAATGAACTGTATCAACTCAGGAAAGGGATCTGGGCAGCTCTGTAGACAGCTCAATGGAGACCCCTACTCAATGGGCAACTGGAATTATAAACAAGATGTGAAGAGCGTAAGGGATGGGAATGAGAACATAGAAAATATTATAATTTCCTTATGTAAATCAATGGTGTGGCCTCATGTACAATCGTGTGTGCAGTCCTAGCCAACCCATCTCACACAGTATACTGTAGATGTAGAGGGGAGTCAGAGATGGGCAACGAGTATGATAAAGGGCCTGAAAAAACTCTCCTATGAAGAGAGATTGAAAAGATTGGCATTGTTACTTTAGAAAGGAGATGAAGAAGAGAGGACATGAGAAAAGTAGCTAAAATACTGAATGGGATAAAGAAGGGAGATTGGGAACTCCTGTTCTCCCTGTTTCATAGCAGAACTTTGAAAAGTGGGAGCGCCATGGCCCCCTTGGCCTAACCCTCCCCCCCCCCCGTCCATTTCTGGGGGCCCAAATGTTGTTTGAACCCAGGGTCCCAATAAAAATTAATCCACCTCTGGTTGTGGGGTGTATGATGAACAAAACAAGTGGAAAAATATCTGCAGGTTTGCATCTGTTCTGGCAGGATCTGGTGCTGCTTTGAGTGAGTGTGTCCTGGTCTGTGGGGAGCTTGCTTCTGATGAGGAGCTTGGTGGGGTTGGGGGGTTGTCTGAAGGCCAGTAGCAGAGCTTTGGGAAAGATTTATTTCAGGATGTGGTCCCCATTGAATATGGTTGTCATGGGTGGAGGGTATAATAGGCCAGGGGACGCTAAGCCTCCCCTGGTGCAGCCACCGCCGGACTCCTGGGCACTACCAAAACCTCTGTACCTCTTCTCCTTCACACCAGCGCCCCACACAGAGGTTCCCGTTGGCTCGAGGCATCCCTCCTCACCCGTCAGCCGCAACCTTCCACTCCCCGCTGTTCCATGAGACCCCACCACGTCCCTCCTTACTCCCCTCTCCCTGGAAGCCAGCGGGGGCTCAGCTCCAGCGGGTGGCCCAGGGCTCAGGCCCATGGATGTCCCGGAGTGGCTTGGGGCTCGGGCCAGCAAGCTGCCTGGAATAGCTCGGGGCGTGGGCTGCCCAGCAGCCCAGCACGGCTTGTGGTGACCTGGTGCAGCCCTGGAGGTTGGGGCAGTTTGGCCGGGGCTTCTCCAGCTGTGATTGTGGGGGCCCTCGGGGCCCCAGTGGGTGGATGGGGGGGTAGGGATGGGGCCTCAGGCAGAAGGTGGGGTTGGTGGGGCTAGCTTCCCCAAGGGGTTTTTACCCGTCACCCATGAAGGTTGTTGTTTAATGATACCCCAGGTATCATTGCGCCAGAGTGGGATGATAGGTGACAACTAGGGGTATGCAGTTGGGTTTGGTTTTTTCTGTATAGAAGCAGGTTCTCCTGGGGTATTTGGGTGGCCCATTCCATGATGTGATCTACTTCTCTGGTGGAGGGTCTTTGTTTGGAAAATGTGCGTTAGGGTGTGTATCCCAGACTTTCTCACCACACAAATGACCAGATTCCTCTGGACACAATAGGCTTCCTCCAGAAACTGCAATATTAACAACCTCTCTCATGGATGTCACCTCCCTATACACCAGCTCCCACTCCCTCACAAAGACAACGTCACTGTATGCCCCAAATATCTACAAAACAATTGACAACACTCACATATCCATCACCTTCTCTCAGGGATGGTCTACACTAGAAAGTTAGGTCAACTCAGGTACATTGCACAAGGCTCATTTTCTCATCTTCTATTAAATCATTTCCAGAGGTGTGACAGGATACACCCATTGAGGCAAAAACATTAGACAGAAAATGTGACACAACTGCAGTGTGATACATCTACAAAGAAGCACACTGCAATTTTGAGGCTGCACATACAGGCCATACTGACAAGAAGGTGACCAAAACCTTTCCATGTGGCTCTAGTGGGACCTCGTGTGAGATATTGCATTCAATTCTGGCTACAATACCAGAAAGACATTAACAATTGGTGTCTCAAGGATCCACCAACCAGTGTTGTTATTAATGATCTTGGAAAGAGAGTGAGCAGAGAGGTGGCAAGAGGTACAGATGACACAGAATTATTTAGGGTTGTCAAGACTGGAGAAGACTGTGAAGAACTTCAGAGGGAACTCACAAAGTTAGGTGAATGGGCAGTATGGGGCATATGAAATTCAGGGCAAAATCCTGGCCCCACTGAAGTCTATGGGAGTTTTGCCATTTAATTCAGCAGAGCCAGAATTTCACCCTCGGTGCTGACAAATGCAAGACAATGTACATTAGAACCCACATTAAATTGAACCTCTCACACACCTCACTGGTTTCTAAAATAGTTGTAACCCCTCAGGAATGAGACCTGGGCAACTTGATAGAAATCTGCTCCCTGTGCAGCTGAAGTCTGAAAAGCAAACACAAAGTCAGGATGTATAAGGAATGGGATGGAGAACAATGGAAATATTTCAATGCCGTTCTGTAAAACCGTGGGACACGTTCCCCTGGGATACTGTATTCAGTTCTGGTCATCTTAGCTAAACAGAGATAGAGCAGAAGTAAAGGGGATCAGACATGAGCAACGAACATTATGAGAGGCTTGCAAAACTATCTGTTTGAGGACAGATTGAAGAGACTGGGCCTGTTCAGTTTAAGAGGGGACATGATAAAGGTATGTATAGTAAGGTATGGCAGAGAGAAGGCAAAATGGGTACCTTTCCTTGCCTTCTCTCAACATAAGAACAGGTGCTTAATTAAACTGAATGGCAGCAAAAGTAAAACCTATACAAGGAAACAACACTTTATTACAGAAGGCATAATTAGCCTGTGGAACTCAACGCCACAATATACTGAGGCCAATTGTTAGTGAGGTTAACAACAGGATAAGGGATTTGTATGGAATATGTCCTCTCCTTGTCCATTGAAACAGCTATTATCAGATACTTTCAGAGACAGGATTCTGAGCCAGACAGACCCCTAGTCTGATTCACAGATTCCAAGGCCATAAGGGCCTAGTCTGACCTCCTGAATAACACAGACCTTAGAATTCACCCAAAATAATTCCTAGAGCAGATCTTGAAAAAAAATCCAATCTTGATTTTAAAATTGTCAGTGAGTGGAGTATTCACCATGACCCTTGATAAATTATTCCACTGGTTAATTACTCTCACTGTTAAAAATTTACACCTTATTTCCAGTCTGAATGTGTCTAGCTTCAACTTCCAACCACTGGATCATGTTAGACCTTTCTCTGCTAGACTGAAGAGCCCATTATCAAATATTTGCTCCCCAGGAAGGTACTTACAGACTGTGATCAAGTCACCCCTTAACCTTCTCTTTGTTAAACTAACTGGATTGAGTTCCTGGAGTCTATATGTTTTCTGATCCTTTAATCATTCTTGCGGCTCTTCTACCATTCTCACAGGGTATTTTCTATTATCCTATAACCTGAAAGGAGTTTAGAGAAGAACAAGTCTGAGGGCTGCAGGGATTGATTTAGAAAGAGAGATTAAGAGCTAAATCAGTCTAGTTTGGGTAAGTGATGACTAAGGCAGGGGGTGGAGAGAACATGCCAGCAGTATATAGAAAGATCTCATGGGTGTAAACACCGGTGAAGGAATTTTTTTTTTCAGGTGGCCCAACAAAGTGTAACTCAAGAGGATCAGTCTGAAATTAAGAAAGGGAAATTCAGACTTAATATGAGGAAAGTTTTGTGGCAGAGAGATCTACAAGGGAATGTGAACATCCCAGTCTGCTATGGTCTCCACATGGGTTTTCATATGAGGGATATAAGAAAAAATAAGTCAGAGAAATTTTAAACACTGAGACCTTCATCCTTTTAGTGTCTACAAAGTTGTCTCTAGGTCCATGATACAGCATTCCTGATGTAATTAATTTACAATAATAGAAGCATGACAGCAGACCAGATTCAAAGGGGAGGCTAAGAATTAAAGTCTACAAGAGCGTACGCTCTTGTAGCTCACACTTTTCCTGTCCCCCTTGGCTTATGAATTACACTAGCTTGAACCTGTCCCACTTACCCAAGTGTAACATACAGCCTCCAAGCTCAGACATTTCTGCTCTAAAGTTGGCCCAGAGTCTAGCTGAGTGGAAGGGAACCTGTCTACATTGTAACATACACTGAGGGGCTGGAAAAGAGGAAGACAGCAAGGAAAGCAACTAACAAGAGAGGGTGTGAGGATATAAATTAAAGAAGGCATGTTACTGTAGCTTAGGCAACTCCCACTGCACAGTTCTCTATTTACTTCAATGGGATTCCATGCTGGTGCTGGGATCCCTCCTCCTGGAGCAACCTGCAGGATGGAAGCCCTAAGATTCCTTCTCCATTGGAAGAATAGGTCCTAGGTAGGTTTAAGGTAGTCTCACTGTAAGGAGTCTAACCTGCACCAACTCTGAATTTGGTCCTCTACGTCAGGGGTGGCCAACCTGTGCCTGAGAAGGAGCCAGAATTTACCAATGTACATTGCCAAAGAGCCACAGTAACACGTCAACAGACCCCCATCATCTCCCCTCCACCCCCAATGTCTCCCGCCTGCCAGCAGCACCACCGATCAGGAAGTAACTCTCAATCCCTGCTCCTCCTGCCCCCAGCAATCAGCTGTTTTGTGGTGTGCAGGAGGCTCGGAGGGGTGGGGGGAAGAGGAGGAGGAGCAAGGGCGCAGCAGACTCAGGGGAAGGGGCCTTGGGGGAAGGAGTGGAGTGGGGCCGAGGCCTGGGGCAGAGCCAGGGGTTGAGCAGTGAGCACCCTGTAGCACACTGCAAAGTTGGCGCCTGTAGCTCCTGTATACAAGGAGCCGCATATGTCTCCAGAGCCACAGGCTGGCCACCCCTCCTCTACATTTTTCTGGATCAGAAGTAACACTGGGTCTGAAATGGGCGATATTCTTTGTAAGGAGGGCACAGTGAGATGGCCAAGTCTGACCACCCAAATTCCTGGGACCAGGGACTTTGTAGCACATACACTTACCTAGCTATGTAAGAATATTTGCTAGGCTCTGGAGCTGTCTCCTCAGGGAAGTGATAGGAGCTCCATTGCTTGGTACACTGAAAACAAGACTGGAAAGAACCCTGTGGGGAACCAGAGTCGCAGCCGTGTTAATCTGTATTCGCAAAAAGAAAAGGAGTGCTTGTGGCACCTTAGAGACTAACCAATTTATTTGAGCAGCTCACGAAAGCTTATGCTCAAATAAATTTGTTAGTCTCTAAGGTGCCACAAGTCCTCCTTTTCTTCCTGTGGGGAACAATTCTGCTCCAGGCTCCCTGGAAAAGGAGTTCTGATGTGGGCTAAGAGGCATTTTCCACCTCTTAACATCTATAATCCCACGAAGAGCAGCAGCCACAACTAAGTGGGTTGAGATAAAACCAGGAGGCAGTCAGAGGGATGGAGATAGAAACAGTATGAGAATCTAGGTGACAGACAGTAGATTAAGTAGCTAGAAAAAGGAGAAAGAGGAGGAGTTCAAAGACAAGTGAGGAAAATGATTAGAGGCCTGAAAAGGCTTTCCTGTGCAGAGAGATTGACTGGGACTGTTTAGTTCAGAGAGGAGATGAACATCAGGGGATGCAACAGAAACATAAAAATAAAGAAGAGGTGCTGAGGTCGTAGGCATAGTATACAAACCCGACCAGAACTGGAAAGACAGATTCTGCACTCCCTTCCCCCTCTCTCATCACACAAGAACAAGGGGGCACAGGATGAAGCTGAAAGCGTTAGCAAATGTAACACGAAGGAATGGGAAAAACTTTTCATGCAACACCAAATTAACCTATGGAACGCATCGCCACTGAGATCAGAGAAACCAAGAGCACAAACAGAATTCAGAAAGGGATTTGACATTTACATGGATGATGGTTACTTTAGACAGGGTAGCCTGTGGGGAGGGTATCCACAACCGTTCACTTTGGATGTTTACACCTTCCCCTGAAGCCTCCAATACTTGCCACCATCAGAGACAGGACACTAGACTAGATGGGGCACTGGTCTGATCTAGACAGAGAAATCATGCAGAGATGATGAGGTATTCCTACAAGAGGCAATCACAAGGAAGGTCCCGACAATTATGCTTCTGGGTAGCTATGGCAGGGTCACATGCAGCTCAGGAAGAAAGGAACAGAGAGGGACCATGACAATATATTGTGTGTGCCGCACAAGCAGCCTGTGTGTATGCCTGAGCCACAAGCTGATCAGACATGTACTGCATGTGCACAGGACCCTACAGCGAGGGGAGACTCAGAGAAATATCAGGGTGTGCATGAAAGCTACTTCATGGAAACACAGGGCAGGCAGCATCAGGAAGCACCAGTGCAGCTATCAGGTGTGCAGGCACCACCTGTACGTAGGCAGGAGACAGCCTGTGGCACCAGAAGGTGAGACTCACAGGCCAGCTGTGCATGGGACTCCATGGCTCTGGGAGAGCAGAACCCATTGCGCGGGGGCCATGTCTCTGCAGGAGTCCGCAGCAGTGGGAGAAGAGGACCCTGTGCCGGCTGCATAGGTGCCATGCTACATGGGAGCCTGCAGCAGCGGGAGGCAGGGGCCCACCTATATGCCCTGTGCACCTGCTACTAGCCCTGTAATTTTGCTGTCTCATGTTCAGTGGCTCACAGACCTTTTCCTCTCCTTAATGGCCCCCGCATGCTGTCCGCTCCCTAGGGCTCTCTGGCTGGTACCGGAGGGAGACAGACCCTCAAGCACAGACATTTTGGGAAAGGCTGCACGCTCACGTCAGAAACGCAGGGCAGCAGCCCGCGGTAACACCGACAGGTGGCACGGGCAAACCCCCAACAGGGCTGGCCGCCCCTGAGCGCGGCGGGGGGAAGCAGCCCAGGCTGGAGGAGCTGCCGATCGGGGACCCCAGACAGGCTCCTGGCCACACGTCTGTGTCAATGCCACGGCCGCGCAGCTGCCGAGAAAGGGCGATGGAGGCGAGAGGAGCTAGTACCGTACCTCGCAACCGCGGAGAAGGAAGGAGAGCCGCTCGCCTCCGGCCAAGGGACCCCGGACACACGGCGCTGCGCAGGACTCCCTCCGGCCAGGCTCCGGCCGCCGCCCGACAGTGCTCAGCATGCGGCCATGTCCCTGCTGGGGGCCAGGGAGGGCGGCTGGGTCAGGCACCGCCGCCGCCTCCGCTTCTCCAGCAGCCACGCAGCCATCCACCGCGTCGGGCTCCGCTCCGCCTGGCTGCGCTGGAAATCCCGCGCCGCGAGCACCGAGCGCCGAGCCCGGCCGCCGTGAGTCACGCAGGGCTGGGGCGGCCTCCGGCACAGGCGACAGCCTGGAGACACACGCCTCCCGCGGCTGCCACACCAGCTCCAGCGAGTGGCTTCCCCCGGCCCGCAAGGCGCCGCGCAGCGCAAACGCGGGGCCAGCTCCCCGCGTTACCCTGCGCGCTGCCGTCACAGGTGCCCACTCCCACCCCTGGCACGTGCAATCCCCCGCTTTCGTTCCCCGCCCCACCCGCAGGCTGGTCTGTGCACACTGGTCACACGTGCCCACTCCCACCCCAGGTGCATGCTCCCCCCGCTCTTATTCCACTCCCCCGCCCCACCCGCAGGCTGGTCTGTGACACTGAGGTTGCAAATAGCCTCACAATTCCCCCTTCCCAGAACACACACAAGGCCCGCAGCCCGCACTGTACACATGCCCCCTAATAGGGCCACATACACCCACCTGCTCCCACCCCCTCACGTGCCCATCCGCCTCTTCTGCTCCCCTTCCCTTCCCATCACATAGTCAGACACACCGTCTGCACCCCCACCCCTCCCCGCTTCCCCGGCTCTGTCCCCACACCGACCAGGTGCTGTACGCCGTGTCCTGTGCAGTGCCCGAGGGGCTGCTGGGGCCAGGCAGGCAAGACCCAGCCCTGGCCCCCCATGGTCTCCCAGGCCAGGTCTATCGCCAGGGGACAGCAGCGCAGCTGGGGAGCTGCTTCCCTGCAGCAAAGGCCGAGGAGCAGCCAAGCCGATCCGGGTTCCCGTCCCAGCCTCGCCACAAACACACCCTGCGCTCTTAGTCGCACATTTCCCCGTTGCCTCGGTTTCCCTTTTGGTCAGTGCGGATAACGGGACCCATCTGGCGGGGGATTTGGGTTCGCTGACCGGTGCTGATAAAGGCACGAGACAAGAGCGGGCCGGGAGATGCGTACTGGCCGCATAACGCGATGGATTGTCCCTCACACCGTGGGGGACCGCTGGGCAAGAGCCGGGCGCCGGGGGGAGCCGACCCCTCCCAGGGCAGCCCCGTGCGGGGTCTGGCCGGGGCCCCCGACAGAGCGCGGCAGTCCGGCGGCTCGTGCCTTGGCCGCGTGGGCAGCTGTGACTGCCGCGGATCGGGGATTTGGGGATGTCACCCCGGGCTGATTCCCGAGGAACCGCCGGCAGCGCCCGCACGGCCTCCCTGCCCCGAGCGCGGCCGCCCCGAGCGCGGCCGGGGCTCACCTGCACGCCCACCCCCTTCCCGGGCCGATATAAGGGGCGGAGGGAGCCCCCGCCGCCGCCCCCCGCTCGGCCAAGGTCGCTCCCTCCACGTGCCCGGCTCAGCCCCGCCAGCCGGCGCCGTCCCAGGTAGGCTGCGGCGGCGGCCGGGGGAGCCGCCTCTGTGCGGGGCGGGGACTGCAGCGTGTCCCTGCGGATCCGCGGGCCCCTTTCTGCGGAGCCCCGCGGGCGGCGGCCCCAGACAGCCCGGCCCCGCGCAGGGCTCCGGCTCGGCTCGTGAGAGCGGGACGCGGCCGGGCCCCCGCACCGTGCGGGCTGGCGGCCCCCGCCCCTCGCCGGTCCGCGCAGGACAATCCGCCCCCTCCAGGCGCCGGGCGGCTCCGGATCGCTGCGGCGGGGGGACGCTGCGCGGGGGCTGGCAGGCGGAACTGGCGTGAAGCCGCCGAGCGGGTGCGGGAGACGCCGGAGTCACACCTGGGCTCCGGCACAGCCGCGCGGCGTGTGGACACCGCGGCTCATGCCGGGATCCCGGAGCTGCAGGCCCGCTTCTCCACCGCTTACCTGCCGGGCGGGGCCGGCCAAGGACGGCGGGGGGGCAAGGTGGCGAGCCTGGGGGGGGGTCCCTGCACCCCGCTGAGAGGGAGCGGAAGGGGCTCCTCCACTAGCTCTACCCGGGGGGGTCCCCTCACTTCCCGCCCCCGCTGCGCGTCTCCGACCCTACCCGTGCCTGGGGGGGGGGGGTGAATCCCCCCGCCCCCGCCGCGCTGCAGCCCACGGGCCAGCGCCGAGCACCCCGGGAAGGGGCCGAAGCCTGCGTGTCCGCGCCCCGGGGCTGGGGCTCTGCCCTGCCCGGCGCGGCGGGCGCTTTGCAGCCGGCCGGACCCTTCGTGGCCCGGCTGGAGAGCCGCGCTCGGCAGCGGGGGCGCTCACCCCTTCGCCGGGGGGCTCCCGCCCGCCCACGGCTCCTCTTCGGCCGCAGGGGCCCGGCTCGCTGGGCACGTCCCCCGGAGCGCTCCCCGAGCCCGGCCGGGCCGGACCGTCCGTCTGCCCAGGGCTCCCCTCGGGGCGGGGTTGTGCTGGGGGGCGCGGTGTCTCCAGAGTGAAGGGTCGGAGCGCTCGGGGGGGTCTGGGGGCGTGGGGGGGTCTGTGGAGGGGGAGGACGGAGTGGAGCCGAGGGGCTCTTGGGCGGGGGGAGCTGGGGGTCTGTGGAGGGGAGCCGGGGGGTGGGTGTGTTTGGGGAGGGGGGGGTCTGTGGAGGACCGGGGGGGTGTGTTTGGGGAGGGGAAGGGGAGCCGGGGGGCTGTTTGTGGGCGAGGGGGTGTCGGGGGGGGGGGTCTGTGGAGGGGGAGGGGAGCCGGGGGTGGTGTCTGTGGAGGACGGGGGGGAGCGAGAGTTGGGGGTCTGTGGGGGGGGGGGAGTGACCCCAACGCTACGTTTTGCTCTTGCTTGGACGGTGGCTCTGAGGGGGACTCTATGGTAGCGCAGTAATAAAGGGCGCCCGGAGGAGCCGCTCTGCCCCGGCCTCTGGGACTCCATGATAACGCGGAAGTGAGTGAGGCCGGGGGGGGGCCGCTCTGCCCGGGCCTCTCGAACTCTATGGTAACGCGGAAGTGAGTGAGGCCGAGCCGAGGGGGCGCGCCGGGGGGCAGCCCCAGGGTCTTAGGCCGGAGCCCCGCCGGGCGTGGGCCCCGAGTGGGCGGGACCCCGGGGGAGGCGGAGCGGAGAGTCGCGCGGGCCGGTCTCCGGGCGGGGGGGGCGGTCACCTGGGCCCGTTTGCCCGCAGCCCCCGCCCCGCCCGGGCCTTGTGCGACCGTGACGCTTCTCCCTGCCCCCCAGATGGCGGCGGCGGCCCCCGGAGAGACGCTGGTCCCGAGCTTAGCCCGCCTGCTGCAGGACTCCGGTGAGCCCCGGCGCCGGGGGGGTTGGGGGGCGGCCGGGGCGCGGCCCTTCGGGGGGGGTCTCCCCTCTCGGCGGGCGGGGCTGGAATCGGGGGGGGCTTGGCCGCCCCGGCTTCCCCGTGCGGGGCCATGGGCCAGTGGCCAGAGCGCCTGATGGGCCCCGCGCGCCCAGGCGGGGCCCAGGGACGAGCTTCCAGAGCTTGGCAGCGGTGGGGGGAGAAAAATACCAAGTCTGACTGACGCTGGCAGGAGCAGACCTAGAAGAAGCCTCCGCAAGTACCGCATCGTTTGCTTTGCTGGGGGCCCAGCCAGGACCAGTCCTTTCCCAGTGCCCCAGACCCAGAACTACGCAGGGTCCCCCCGCCCCGGACACTGGGAATCAAGGGGTGTCTGTCTGCTCCTGAGCCGTGTCTACGTGCAATACCTATAAGGTTTTGGTCGTGCCATGGGATGTTTGTACGCAGCCTGCATATATATATCTCATAATGCCACAACATAAATCCATGGTACACCCACATCTCGAATACTGCATGCAGTTCTGGCCACTCCATCTCACAAAAAACATTAGAAAAGGTAACAAAAATGATCAGAGATATGGAACAGCTTCCCTATGAGGAGACATTAAAACGTGGACTTTGCAGCTTGGAAAAAAGACGACGAAGAGGGACTATGATAGAGAGCTATAAAATCTTGACTGGTGAGAAGAAAGTGAATAAGGAAGTGTCATGTTGTTCTTTCATGTAACACAAGAACCAGAGGTTACCCCAGGAGTGGGCAAACTTTTGCCACATCTAGGCATAGAAATTGTATGGCAGGCCATGAATGCTCACAAAATTGGAGTTGGGGGGCAGGAGGGGGTGAGGGCTCTGGTTGGGGGTGCAGGCTCCAAGGTGGTAAATGAGGAGTACAGGGTGCGGGAGAGGGCTGGGAGTGTGGGGGTTGAGGGCTCCATCTGGGGATGAGGTGTTTGGGGTGTAGGAGGGTCCTCTGGGCTTGGACCGAGGAGTTTAGAGGGTGGGAGGAGGATCTGGGCTGGGGCACGGGTAGAGCCTCGGGTGCAGGCTCCAGGTGGTGCTCACCTCAAGAGGTTCCCAGAAGCAGCAGCATGTCCCTTCTCCGGCTCCTACGCGGAGGCGCAGCCAGGTGGTTCTGCATGCTGCCCTGTCCACAGGCACCACCCCTGCAGCTCCCATTGGCCACAGTTCTTGGCCAATGGGAGCTTCAGGGGCGGCACTTGGGGTGGGAGCAGTGTGCAGAGCGGAGTCCCTTGGCTGCCCTTACATGTAGGAGCCGGAGCAGGGTCATGTCGCTGCTTCTGGGAGCCCCATGGAGCGGCCCCAGACCTTGCCCCCCAGCGGGAGCTTGAGGGCTCAATTAAAACAGCTGGCTGCCCGGATCCGGCCCCTGGGCTGTAGTTTGCCCTCCCCGGGTTACCCAATGAAATTAATAAGCAGCAAATTTAAAACAAGCAGAAGTAAGTACTTCTTCACACAACACACTGTCAACCTGTGGAACTCATTGCCAGCGTATGTTGTGAAGGCCAAAACTATAACAGGGTTAAAAAAGAACTATATAGGTTCATGAAGGCTAGGTCCGTCAATGGTTTTTAGCCAAGATGGTCAGGGATGCAAACACATGCTCTGGGTGTCCCTAGCCTCTGACTACCAGAGGCTGGGAGTGGATGATGGGATGGATCGCTTGATTGCCTGTTCTGTTCGTTCCCTCTGAAGCACCTGGTATTGGCCACTGTCAGAAGACAGGATACTAGGCTAGAGGGACCATTGATCTGACCCAGTATGGCCGTTCTTATGCAAGCTTCCCAGCCCAGGTCAACAGGTGCTGGCTAGCAGGGCTCATGCCAGCACTTGGTAGAGGGATGGGCTTCAGAACTTGAGCTCCAGCCTAAGCCGCAATTTCAAAATGCTGTCTGTGCAGCTATTTTTAGAATGCTAGTGTGAGCAACACTAACCCAAGTCTGTCATCCTGCTTCTGCAGGCTCTGTAGATGTAGAAATATTGTGGTGCCTATGAACTGTCTGCTACCAGAAGCAAATGCTCCCCTTCCAAACTTTTTGGAAGCTTTCTCTTTTTGGATTAAAATTTCCATGCTTGTGCTGCAAATATGAATGTGGGGTTATGCGAGAACGGAAAGTACTATTGCCATTATGTGTTAGAATTGTAATGCATCAGGGCTGCAGTCAAAAATGGCGAAGCTTGAAATTGCGTGCACAGAGGTCGGGGGTGGGGGCAGTTCCTCTGCTTGACTTGAAAGTAACATGCACAAATATTCTCATTTTTGAGTTATGTTCAGCATGTCGTTTTTGGTAGAAAACCTAAGGCTTCAGGCACTCGCTTAACAGTCTGCAGAGAGCAGTTAGGTTTGTGTTTGTTCAGAGCTTAACCCCTCCAGCAGAGTTTAAATTCTGCAAGTCTTTCCCCTTTAATCATAACTAATTAATACAACCTTGGTGTGAAGTCCATGTTGTACAATCAAATCACTAAAAATCAGGAACTGAGGGAAGGTTCCTAAAGCAATGTGACAGTATTCCATTGCATTTGCATTTTGTTTCATGGTCTCTGTGTGTATATAATGTCTTCTGCAGTTTCCACGATATGCTATGCATCCGATGAAGTGAGCTGTAGCTCACGAAAGCTCATGCTCAAATAAACTGGTTAGTCTCTAAGGTGCCACAAGTACTCCTTTTCTTTTTTCTTTTTACGAATACAGACTAACACGGCTGTTACTCTGAAACCTGTCATAAAAAAATTGTACATGTTGATTGGGGTGTGCCTGTTTTTACTGACATAATGCTGATGAAAGCCCTAGTGCAGGGGTGGGCAAACTACAGCCCGCGGGCTGGATCCGGCCCGCCAGCTATTTTAATCAGGCCCTCGAGCTCCTGCTGTGGAGCAGGGTCTGGGGCTTGCCCCGCTCTGGCGCTCCAGCTGGAGAGCTGGGTCAGGGGCTGCTCCATGTGGCTCCTGGAAGCAGCAACATGGCCCTTCTCCGGCTCCTACATGTAGGGGCAGCCAGGGGACTCTGCTCTGCACACTGCCCCTCTGCCCCAAGAGCTGCTCCTGAAGCTTCCATTGGCCGGGAACCACGGCCAGTGGGAGCTGCAGGGGCAGTGCCCGCAGACGGGGCTGCATACAGAACTTCCTGGCTGCGCCTCCATGTAGGAGCCGGAGAAGGGACATGTCGCTGCTTCTGGGAGCTGCTTGAGGTAAGCGCTGCCTGGAGCCTGTACTCCTGAAGCTCCCTCCATGCCCCAGCCCTGATCACCCTCCTGCCCTCCAAACCCCCCAATTCCAGCCTGGAGCACCCTCCTACACCCCAAACTTCTCATCGCCTGCACCCCCAGCTGGAATCTGCACCCCTTTCTGCACCCCAAATCCCTGCCACAGCCCTGATCTCCCCCCTCCTGCCCTCTGGACCCCTCAGTCCCAGACTGGCACATCCTCCTACACCCCAAACTCCTCATCCCCAGCCAGAGCCCTCACCCCACCCCGGAGCCCCCTCCCATACCCTGAACTCCTCATTTCTGGCCCCACCTCGGAACCTGCAGCCCCAACCAGAGCCCTCACCCCCTCCTGCCCCCCAACCCCAATTTTGTGATCATTCATGGCCTGCCACACAATTTCTATGCCCAGATGTGGCCCTTGGGCCAAATTGTTTGCCCACTCGTGCCCTAGTGGCTGCAATTATACTGGTATAAGGGGCTTTATACCAGTTTAGGTGATTTTGCTTTCTTTGTCAAACTGGAATAAGTAACATTAGTAAAGCACTTTTGTACCAGTATCTTGCTTGTTCCAGTTTGACGAAGCAAAATGTGTAACTGCAGCTATGGTGGGGGAAGGGAAAAGGGGCACAGTGTCGCTGTTTAGCTAGTCAGTTAAAATGACAACTTCTAAGTGTAGCCAAGGCTTGAAAGTTTCATCTACCATAGTAGTAAGTGACATGTAAAATTCCTAAAGTTGAATGGGGGTAACTTTTTTCTTTTTTCTTCTGTTTACTTTGTAGATGTGACACTTTTTGTTTATAGCCACTTCCACTGTTTCCCCTGAAGAGTTAGTCTTCCTCTTTGCTGAAAAGATGCTCAAACATCAACAAGGGAGCAGGAAACCCCTAAAACGTTGTCCTGAAATCTAAAGGGGACTTTATCAGAAACTGAAATTTCTTTAAAATTAGTCAATTTCAAAAAGTCATGTCTGCAGTCTAACAGCTGAGCAGCCTGCATGTAGTGCTGTCTAGTTTGGTTTTGCTGTTTAAGCATATAACTTAATATACTAGTCTTATGCATCCAGTAAGTAAGCACAGCTGAGTTACTGCTTCTCTTAACCTTTTACTCTTGCGTTTCTAAACATTCTGACTTTACTGTGCAGTCTGAACGTTGCATTAAGGCTTTTGCTTCTGACTTACTCATTTTCACATCACATTTTAAACAATTAGTGATTTAATGCTGTCATGTCAGGCAAATGGATTGATGCTAGGTATAGCTCATGGCCATGGGAGAAAGGTCCCCTTCCTGGCCTGCAGTCACACTACTGGAAGTGGCGAAGTGACTTATGGATGGAACTGCAGATACATTGGGTTTGTTAATGGTCTGATCTCTTTCACAGGAGACTTGGTTCTAGATGGTACTAGCACCCTCACCTTGCTCACCTCCACTCTGCAGCACCTGACCCAGGTCTTTGAGCAGCATCTAGTGTCCCGGAACCAGAACCACGGTTTCATTGCACTTCCGTCACACCCAGCTGACACATCTACCATTCTCCAGGCCCAGTTCCTGTTTGACATCTTGCAGAAGACTCTCTCCCTGAAGGTCTGTAATGAAAAGGTGCCCTGTGATGATGTTTGTGGGGAAGAAGGGAGAATGATTATGGTAAGCTTAGCAGGTCTGCTGGGGTGGGGTGGACTGCTGGAGCAGATTTCTCTGTATCCCCATCTCAGGATGGGTTCCTTTGAGAAGTGTATGGTTATCCCTCTATTGCATGTATATCAAAGTACTTGTCTCTGTGCCCACAATGCTGTCAGTGTCTCAGGTAGAATGTGGAACCATAGTGTTCATGTAATGACGTGTATTTATTTGGTATTGCATCTTTCCCAGCAAATGGTCTCCAAAAGGTTTTGTAGAGTTAAAAACAGGACAAAAGAGAGGAATGTCAAAGCAGACCCTGGTCCGGTTGGCATTGTAGTGAATAAACTGAAGGGTAAATCATAAAATATGTGTGAACATGTTAACATGTTCTGGTGGAGACTGGGGCATGGATGAGCTAGCTGTCTGGCTCAAGCTTTGTAAGTCTGAGGGTGGTGGTGATAGGCTTGGGAAAATTAGCAGAGATAACATCCCTTGTCTTAGCAAGGGTGCATGGCTACTACTTGTTGGGTTCCCACTGATTCTGCTAGACCAATGGCTATTCACTTGATTGTAGTGGGAAGGGGAATTGCTAGAATTGCTCTGGATGTACACTTTGTAATTGGATTGTAAAAAGACCAATACAAGAGATGAAGGCAAGGGTGAGAGTTTCAGACTTCCTTTGAACTAGGTAGAGATGGCAAGAGTTAAAGAGAATGCTTTTGCACCAAGCATAAGAAGGGTGTGCTAGGTAGTGGGAGAGGAGATAGTGTGAGCTGAAACCAGACCCAAGAGCTTATTGAAGATGTCCATTACTAATTGTAAGTGAAAACAACCTGGGAGTTCCAGGATGGGAACGACGGGACTGCTCTAAGACTTGGTCTACACTTAATGCTGGCAAAGCTGTCACAGTCACAGGTGTGAAAACACCCCTGACTATGCCCAGATACCCTCGGGGTAGACACAGCTGTGCTGACTAAGTGCTTCAGTCAGCACAGCTAATGTTCACAGTTCCTACGCTGCCAGATCATAGAATCATAGAATATCAGGGTTGGAAGGGACCTCAGGAGGTCATCTAGTCCAACCCCCTGCTCAAAGCAGGACCAATCCCCAACTAAATCATCCCAGCCAGGGCTTTGTCAAGCCTGACCTTAAAAACTTCTAAGGAACGAGATTCTACCACCTCCCTAGGTAATACATTCCAGTGTTTCACCACCCTCCTAGTGAGAAAGATTTTCCTAATATCCAGCCTAAACCTCCCCCACTGCAACTTGAGACCATTACTCCTTGTCCTGTCCTCTTCTACCACTGAGAATAGTCTAGAACCATCCTCTCTGGAACCACCTCTCAGGTAGTTGAAAGCAGCTATCAAATCCCCCCTCATTCTTCTCTTCCGTAGACTAAACAATCCCAGTTCCCTCAGCCTCTCCTCATAAGTCATGTGTTCCAGTCCCCTCATCATTTTTGTTGCCCTTCGCTGGACTCTCTCCAATTTATCCACATCCTTCTTGTAGTGTGGGGCCCAAAACTGGACACAGTACTCCAGATGAGGCCTCACCAATGTCGAATAGAGGAGAACGATCACGTCCCTCGATCTGCTCGCTATGCCCCTACTTATACATCCCAAAATGCCATTGGCCTTCTTGGCAACAAGGGCACGCTGCTGACTCATATCCAGCTTCTCGTCCACTGTCACCCCTAGGTCCTTTTCCGCAGAACTGCTGCCTAGCCATTCGGTCCCTAGTCTGTAGCTGTGCATTGGGTTCTTTCCGTCCTAAGTGCAGGACCCTGCACTTATCCTTATTGAACCTCATCAGCTTTCTTTTGGCCCAATCCTCCAATTTGTCTAGGTCCCTCTGTATCCTATCCCTGCCCTCCAGCATATCTACCCCTCCTCCCAGTTTAGTATCATCTGCAAATTTGCTGAGAGTGCAATCCACACCATCCTCCAGATCATTTATGAAGATATTGAACAAAACCGGCCCCAGGACCGACCCCTGGGGCACTCCACTTGACACTGGCTGCCAACTAGACATGGAGCCATTGATCACTACCCGTTGAGCCCGATAAGCTAGCCAACTTTCTACCCACCTTATAGTGCATTCATTCAGCCCATACTTCTTTAACTTGCTGACGAGAATACTGTGGGAGACCGTGTCAAAAGCTTTGCTAAAGTCAAGAAACAATACATCTACTGCTTTCCCTTCATCCACAGAACCAGTAATCTCATCATAGAAGGCGATTAGATTAGTCAGGCATGACCTACCCTTGGTGAATCCATGCTGACTGTTCCTGATCACTTTCCTCTCATGTAAGCGCTTCAGGATTGATTCTTTGAGGACCTGCTCCATGATTTTTCCGGGGACTGAGGTGAGGCTGACTGGCCTGTAGTTCCCAGGATCCTCCTTCTTCCCTTTTTTAAAGATTGGCACTACATTAGCCTTTTTCCAGTCATCTGGGACTTCCCCCGTTCGCCACGAGTTTTCAAAGATAATGGCCAATGGTTCTGCAATCACATCCGCCAATTCCTTTAGCACTCTCGGATGCAACTCGTCCGGCCCCATGGACTTGTGCACATCCAGCTTTTCTAAATAGTCCCTAACCACCTCTTTCTCCACAGAGGGCTGGCCATCTACTCCCCATGTTGCGATGCCCAGCGCAGCAGTCTGGGAGCTGTCCTTGTTAGTTAAGACAGAGGCAAAAAAAGCATTGAGCACATTAGCTTTTTCCACATCCTCTGTCACTAGGTTGCCTCCCTCATTCAGTAAGGGGCCCACACTTTCCTTGGTTTTCTTCTTGTTGCCAACATACCTGAAGAAACCCTTCTTGTTACTCTTGACATCTCTTGCTAGCTGCAGCTCCAGGTGCGATTTGGCCCTCCTGATTTCATTCCTACATGCCCGAGCAATATTTTTATACTCTTCCCTGGTCATATGTCCAACCTTCCACTTCTTGTAAGCTTCAGATGTTCTCAGAATAGACAGAACATAAAAACGGCCAGACTGGGTCAGACCAAAGGTCCATCTAGCCCAGTATCCAGTCTCCTGACAGTGACCAATGCCAGATGCCCCAGAGGGAATGAACAGAACAGGGAATCCTCAAGTGATCCATCCCCTGTCGCCCATTCACAGCTTCTGGCAAACAGGCTAGGGACACTTCAGAGCATGATTTTGCATGTAAGACCGTGTCTGCATTACCAACTTTGGTCAACGTGAGTTATGTCAGCATACAGCTGCTGAGATCAATCGTTTGCTTGTGCATGTGCATGCTTGGCTGCTTGCATTGGTGCAGTGCATACTCACCACAAGTTCTTGTGTCGATGCAAAGTGCAGTGAGACACAGGTAAGTATCCTAGTGTTCGATGTGCCACCATATAGCACCGTGCCTTTTGGGAAAAATGCTTGCGTTGTGTTGTAGAGTAGAAATAAATCTCTCAGGGAATCTCTAGGAGTTAGGGGTCAAGTTCCCCACCATGCAACTTTCTCCATCCCATAATGCCATCCAATAATTTTCATGCTTTTTTTTTTTTTAAAATTTACAAACCCACGTGGCACTTCTTGGTGCCTGTCATCTCCAACAGAAGCCTGTATCTCTCTCAGCTCTGCACTGTTCTCATGAACATTGCAGATACAGGATGAATGATCCTCTGTTGTATGCTGTTCTTCCTGCCAGTGTGCAACAGCAAAGGACGTGACGATTTCTTCAAGGACAGATTGTGAAGGGGTACAGCAAAAAACAATTCAGGGTTGTGGTGGCATTCTCAGAACATCTGCAGATGGTGGAGCGCTGCTTCTGGGCCCAAGAAACGAACACAGACTGGTGGTTTCGCATCATAGTGCAGGCTTGGGATGGTGAGCAGTGGCTGCAGAACTCTTGGGTATGAAAAGCCACATTCCTGGATCTGTGCTGAGCTCGCTCCAGCGCTGACACACCAGACTGAGCTGCACTGACGGAGGAGGAGAGTGGTGACCAATCTGGAAGCTTGCAGCACTGGTCAGTGGGAAATAATTTTGGAGCTGGAAAAGCCGCTGTGTGGCCGTTGTCGTGCAAGTGTATAGGGCTGTGGATGGATCTGAACTGCGGTGGAGCAGTAGATGGCCCATCAGGTAGCACACCTTGCCTCAGAGTATGTTTAAAAACTGCCCATTGAGTGGAGGTAGAGCAGCCGAGTTTGAAACGGCAAACGCTAGGGTCATTATAATAGCTTATTGTGGAGCTGTGTGGTGGAAGGCGTCTTTGAAAGAGCACTTCTAACAGTCGGCCACAGTAGTGCTGTGTGCCTGATGCTGCCCTGGCCCTGAAGGTTTATGGCCTCCTAGAATTGTGTAGTGCTTGGTGTAAATCTATAAGTATTACGCTATTTTACCAAACCTTTGCACTGTGCAGGGCTTGCTGGACACTTACACACGACGGGGTGTCTTGAACCCGTGAGTTCTGTTTACTTACAGGTAGTGGATGCTCTGCGTCTGTGTTCTGCCGTCGGTATTGTGAACTAATCAAAATGAATTTATTTTCCAAAAAATAGAAACTTGTCCCTCAAACTGGGCAAAATGTGCAACCAAGACAACGGAAACGTTGAACATAAATGAACACAACGGAACTTTAAAACTGGAAAAGCAGCAAACCCTTCTGTCCATTTTGGTGCAAAAATATCATCCGTTTTGGCTAAACACACTGACCTGAGAGAACCACAGCTGATCTATGTGAAGCTCTGACTTTCCTTACTGTCCCTCAGTGCCCAGTGGTAGGCATAGGGATGTGCCCTTGATGCCACTTGGTATGTTGGGTGGGGGGGGGGTGTAGGAGGCTGCTACCATGGATTTCTCGATACCCTTTGCAGCCATTCGTTTGTGATTGTAGGACACATAGGTTAACCAGAGCCTGTAGCGTGCGTTTGTTGCCTAAGAAGCCCCATTATGTCTTGTGCATCTCCCTCTCCTTTTCTTGCTATGATACCTGCGTCTGTCCCCTCTGTCCTCCTGCATGCTGTCTGTGTTAGCCCACCAGGCCCTTTGTTTGCGGTCCAATGCAATGCTGACTTGCAGATTCTCACTGAACGTTCTCCCTAGTACTCTTCTTTCTCATCCTCATCAGGATCAGATGCAGGGAGGGAGTGCCCATCAGGGCTGCAATAGCAGCAGCTACAGGTAAACCAGATGGATCATCCGATGAAGTGAGCTGTAGCTCACGAAAGCTCATGCTCAAATAAATTGGTTAGTCTCTAAGGTGCCACAAGTCCTCCTTTTCTTTTTGCGAATACAGACTAACATGGCTGTTACTCTGAAACAGATGGATCATTGGATGTACAGTCAGAACAGAAAGGGAAAGATAAGCTTCAAAACTCCCTTCCCTTATTACCATAATTTTAAACAAGACATCCTTATTGACATGTCAGGTCTGGAGTACCATGGCATAGTCCCAGCCTTGTGAGTATGGCTGGGTGAGGGTGGAGACCAGGGGGAAGGAGGAAGGCGTTAAGATTTTCAATTGTCGGAAAGAATGAAATTGCGGTTGCTACTGCCATGGGTACAGGTATATAGGGCAATGGCACTGAATATTGGTCCTGTTCCCGACAGGTGGGGGTGATGTTAGCTAATATCTCACTGCTGAGAATAACAACGGCATAGCTCAGCTGCTGCTGGTGTCCTGAAGCCATTTTGGCCTGTATGCGCTAGCCTGTTTGCTGCCGTGGTCTCTGCTAAAGGCCAGGCAGAGTGGCATGGAAAAGTGTCCTACTGTGGAGGAAGAAATAAGACTCATCCCTAGACATCTTTGGGAGAAGATCGCAGTGTATCTCCATGAGAGTCAGTGGAGACTTCAGGAGGATACATAGGACATCTCTATGTACAGTCACTCCCTATGCCCCTCCTGCCTAACTCAACAGGAATGAAAAGCAGATGCTAACTCTGCCTCTCTGTCCCGCTGCCCCTTCTCCTATGAATAACACAATGACAAGTTGTTACCTGCAGCTTAACTTGGGGATGCGGGGCACAGTCTTTACATTTAAAACATTGTGAGGGAAAATGCATGCACACACCACGCTTCCTTCCGCTCCGTTGGGCTCCTCCAGGCTTGGCTGATGGGACTGGCTGGTTTCCAACTAAGCCTTCAACAGGTCCAGGCTTGCTGCATGGCTTGACACCTTCCTCCTCACTACCCTGGCACATGTCTCCTCACTGTTAATGGCTGGAGTCTGTTTTGGTACCCACAGCAATCTGCAGGGTACTCGGGGGTTTCTGCCAAGTGTGGCATGCCTGCAGCTCAGCAACAGATCAACTATTGACCTCCCTGGCCTTGTGGTCAGGGGCGCTGGGCCAAGGCCCCATCACTTTCTACCAGCTGTAAGGGTGAGTGGGGTCTTGTGGGACAGGGCCATGGTTCCGGCACTGGTGTTTCCCCCCACTTCCTGTTGCTCCTGCTTGTGGGATGCCTAGTGCAGTTCCTTGGCGTTGACACGGCATGGCAGCTGATCCCCATTGCACCCCTTTGCCAGCATACCCCGTGCTGTCTCTCCGTGTCTGGTTACTGTGGTTGGTCTGCAGCTGTGCTTGCACAGCCGCTTCTCCCCACAGGCCTAGGAGACCAGGACCTCCTGTCGCCTCCAGGCAGGAGCCAGGCTAGACCGTGGAGCTACCAGGATCTGTTGTGTGCAGTAGCTCAGCAAAGGAGAGCTGCAAGATGTGCACCAAGCTGGGCAAACAGGAAAAGCATTTAAAAATGTGGGGGGTTCTGGTCACTATGACATCAGGCAGTGGAGTTCACCTTTGTGACTGAGCAGTCACTGCTGCAAGGAATGGTGCATTGTGGGACAGCTGCTGGAGGACTGTTAGTGTAGACACAGGTCACACACTGCACTCAGATGGTGTTGGCCTCATTAGGTCGAACATGGTCCAGGCTGTTTGGGGAGGTGGCTTCACTACAACACCCTGACAGGGCACTGATGTCAGCTGGAGACTCATCTGAATGTAGACGCACACGCATAGGTTGACATAAATTGCCTTGTGTCGACCTAACTTTGAATGTGGACCAGACCTAAGGGTAGTGTGTCAAGAGTCAGACCTGAGATGCTTGGCTCACTACTAATGCTTTCAGCAGCAGAAGGGTTAAAATGTGTCTAGTATTTGAATGTTAATTAACTTTGAATTGTCTGGGCTCTGGAGCTGGGCATTGTTAAAACAACGGGACAGGAGATCAGAATGATGTCCAGACTCCATGGGAAATAGACCCATCAGAGTACAACTTCATCACAAAGGTTCTACGTTGTATGCTTGTCTTAACATAATTAATGAGCTAGGTCTGTAACAAGCCCTGAAAGGAAGGAAGTTGCTACTGTTACTGTGCAGTAAGTGACCTGTTTGGAGAAAAGGTCAGAGTAATCTGTATGCGATGTAAATAAAGGGGGAGGCTATTAAATTATCAGGAGACAGATCAAAGGCTGGGCCTGAAACAAGCTCTTCTCAAATGTTAATGTGAGTCTGGGCACCCCTTAAGTAGATACTCTGCTGTGCAAACCCACAGCTGTGATTAACCACCCTTCCAGCTGCGCTCTTGGCTGTAGTGATGAAGCCTGGAGTTGTCGGCTCCAGGCTTGGTGAGTCTCTCTTGAATGAAAAAGGGTCTGGCTGTCATCACTGCTTGAGAGAAGCAGAGATCTGTGATTGTGCCCTTGTTCCATGTGCGGCATCGCAGAACTCAGTGCTGTCTATCCTTTGATTAGACAGTGCAGTGCCATGACTGTATAAATGTAGTGTGACCTCTGGATTTTCTGGCTCCTGCTCTTAGTCTCCTTCTGTGTTTAATTAACATGTCTCAATAAAACTAAATCCTACTGTGGGGAGACAGGGACTGGGTGCAGCCAAATAATATAGTGGGCGGAAGATGGAAGCAAAAGGAAGCCCCTTTTCGGTAAGGGCTGCTGGAGCTTGAGGCCTGTCTACAACACCAGTCTGAAGCCTGGGGAGGCCCAGTCTGTTTTATAGACCCTCCGCTGGTGACTTGGTCAGACTGTCGCCTTGGTATGGGGGAAATACCGAACACTCGCCTTTCTGGCAGACTGGATGTTACCACCGGCTGCAGTGGAGCCGTGGCTCCTGTCACTGGATCCGTTCTCAGGGTGTCTCCGCACTACAGCGCCACAGTTACAGCCCTGCAGCTGTATCGCTCTAGCACGGGTGCTCCCTGCGTTGACATAAGGAGGCTTTGGCTGACTGTAGGTAATCCGCCTCTGTGTCCACCCAGCTGTGTGTACAGGGTGGGGAGATGGGTTCGGTCGACTTCACGGCATTGCACAAGGCACCACATTTTTCCCAGCCCTGAGCAAAGTAGCTAGGTACACCTGAGTCTTGGGTGTAGACCAGGCCTGAGTCGAACCCACTGACAGGAAGGGCTAATCAGAATGGTGGGGAAGGAGGAGTTCCGCTCCAGAGCTTTGTGTATACCAGCGCTCCCACTCATGCTAATGCTGGTACGGCTGCACTGCTGGGCAGGGGAGGCTGTATGCTTTCCTAGGCAAGGTCTGTGGGCTCTAATAACCATTTTTAGTGATGTGCCATGTGTGAGCCAGGCTGCATTGGGGAACAAATGGCCTGGACCATTTGCTGAGGCTGCTATCAAAAGTAACACCTCCACCAGCAGAGTGCTGGGTTCCTGCAGTGTCTTGTCTTTGATTTGGGGGGGGCGGGTTGCCATTGCTGCATCAGGCTTGGGCCAGCAGGGGGCGCTGCTCAGGTGTAGATTAATGAACATACTAACCTTGTGCTGGTTTTATTGTGTTACATGCTGCGTGATGGGAGTCTGACTTTGGAGCAGCACCCTATGGAGCACGCCTTGGGAACCATGCAGGGGAACCATTGCCTTTGTCACTGTCTTAGGGCTGCTTTTAGTTAGTTCTGTCCTCGCTTTACCATCAATGAAACTCTTTTTCATTTGGGAAAGGGGGACACACTGCATTAGGGCAAGGAGTTGGCGCCCTTTTGGAGGGAAGGGCGCTGCCTCCTGAATCTGAAAGCAGAGGACAGACGGGGGCTCTGGCAGCTCTGAGAAGATGTGTGAGGTTACTGTGTAACCCCCCGCCCCCCTGAGGCGTTGAATGACACTGCCCATTCCATCCCTCTGCAGCTCGTTCATGTTCCCAGCTGTAACCTGCAATCCTCTGTGAAGATCTTCCCCTTCAAGTCTCTCCGGCGCCTGGAGGTCAGTACTGCTGGGAGGACTAGCTGAGCCTCCATCCCCAGCCATTTGGCTTTGGGGCTAGTCACTTGCATGCCCCAGCTTTTCAGAGATTGGGTGAAATGCCGCCCTCTCTAGAGGAGCAGGGTCTGACCCCTACGGCGCTGGAGTGGGGCTGGGAGTGCTGGCTGCAGTGCTCCTGGGTCTCTCCTGTAGAGCTGGGAGAAGGGCGGCTCCCCTGACATGGGGCTGGGGACAGGGAGGTGGCTGCTCTGGTGCTGTGACATGCCTGCATGCATTCTCCCCCTTCTCTCACCACCACAGCTCAAGTCTGTCCCTCTGCACTGCCTGCGGGGGCTGCGATTTGTCTATTCCCAGCTGGAGGCCTTAACTTGCAGTAAATGTGTCAGCACGCTGGAGGTGAGTGCTGGCTCTGAGCCTGGGCCAGGAACTGATCCCTGGGAGCAAGAACTGGTTTGCTTGGTCTTCCAGGCCCCGGGGGGGGGGGGGGGGGGCGGGCGCATCTCCATGAGCTACTGTTGTCCCCCAAGCAGCTGGCTGAGACTCACTCTCACTAGTCAGGAGTGGTCAGGTTTCCCTGCTGTCTGTCACACAGGCTCTAACTTCTGGCTCTGGAGGTCCTCAGTCGCTGGCTGTTCAGGTGGCATTGGCTGGCCTGGATACCCTTATCCCCCATGCCTAGTAAGAGCTTGTCTCCTTTGGGACCTTTCAGCACCTCCCAACCTGTGACCCTGAGCCCTGCCACGTGCTGCATGAGGCTGCCCCTGAAAAGCACTGACTGCAGCTAGTAGAGAGGCTGCCCACAGGGAGCACCTTGCACCCATGTCCTGCAATCCGCAGGCTGTTTGGTGGGGATGGAGGCTCACGTTTTAACCTGTAGAGGCTTGAGTGGTCTTGGCAACAATTCTATCCTCATGCAACGCTTATTAGCAGCCTACTGGCTTGAGCTGGGTTAGCCAGCAGGGAGTTCTCTGAGGGTCCTCAACTCAGGAACTCACTCCTCTTGGTTTACCAGAGCTCCAGTTGCATGATCTCTAGCGCATTCAGCATAGCCGCTCTGTTTCCTGTCTGCACTGGCAGAGAGCTGGCTGGGGTTGGTGGTAGACGGCCACTGGGGGAGGGTTTTGCTGAAGCTGTAACAATTTGTAAATGGCTTGATTAATCTTCGTGCCTCAGGTCCAGGAATAACTGATCAGAGCATGTGAATAACTGCAGGCCCTCGGAGGTACCAGGCCACAGCGCATCCCCTTCCTTCTAAGTCTAGCCATGGGGGCTCCCACCAACCCCCATGGGTAGCAGCATGGGATGTTCTGCGGGGTGGGGATGACTGACTGAAGAATGGCAGGGGCGTGGCCTGTAGCTTCAGTGTGCAAGCCCTGTACTGGGCCGGCTACTGTCTGGTACCCAGCTACTATCCCTTTGCTTGTCAAGTGCTGGCTGCTAATCTCTCCTCACTCCACCTTCCTAGGAGATAATCTCAGCCTGCGGCGGGGATCTGAGCTCTGCCCTCCCCTGGCTGGAATTGCAGACTGTTAACTTCAGCTACAACTCCATCACTGTCCTGGATGGATCTCTGGTGAGGGGACCCTGTCACTGTGGCTAGCGATGGGGTAGAGGGGTTGGGTATTGACTATGGTCATGATGCTGCCAGGCCCCATGGGAAGGGTGTAGGGAGTCTGGGTGGCAGGGCCTGGCCCTTCCTTCTGCTGCGGAGATGTTTGTTTTGTCAAGGGCCTTGAAGCTGATGCTCTAGCACCCCTTCTCCCCTCTCTTTCAGCAACTGCTGAATGCCCTGAAGGTCTTGGATTTGAGTCACAACAGAATCCGGGACTGTGAGCACTACTTAACAGCAAGTATCTTAGGGCAAGTTCTGGGGGTTGAGCCCTGTGTTCCATGAGTCTTCCCCGATCATGCCTGGATCTCCCCTGATTCGCTTTAATTTGCAACCCCCACCCTAAAGCAGGTAGCTGCTGCATAGCTATGGGCTGTGACTCGGACCCTTCAGCCTACCAAGGTTGTCTGGGCAGCATCCTGATGAGCAGCCCTTTACTTCCCTGCTAGAGACAGGCCAGAGATTCCCTGAACCTTTTATCAGCTGGGGCCAGGCATGTATGGGAGTCCAGACTTGCCAGTGCAGCCCCTTGTGGTGGTCTCAGGGGAGGCCCTGCATAGCTTCTGCCCCTGTTAGTATTGGTCAGGAGTAGCCTCGTTCCACTGCTGTGCAGATATGCAGTGCTTCTTCACTACACCAGAGTGGCTAGTGTGGGCATGCTGCGCCATTTCTGGAATGAATGATGTCAAACGCTTACCTGGAATGATTAAGGCTGACACTCTGACATATGCCCCACTCAACCTGCCATTCCACCACGAGCGAGAAGCCAGCTACCTTCCCTAGACTGGGGACCTCTCTGGGCATACCACATTCACCTCCCAACATCACGAGGTCTCAGCCACTACACCCGCACCTGGGGCTTGCGGTCAGTGGTGTGACAGTCCTGAAGCAGCTGCCTTGTGTAAGACTGAGCCAGTGCTTTGTGATCCTCTGAGCAGCACTCTTTGGCCACACTTAGCCTTTCTCTCTAAAATAATGAAATGGGGAGGGTGTCTCTCCATGTGATGTGAACTGTGAAATCTGACAACCGAGGGAGGGATTTTCAAACGCAGTCAGTGCTGACGTGCTGTGCTCCCCTGGGAGTGGATGTTAACACTTGGCAGATTCCAGTAGGAGCAAAGTGAGACCAGCGCTGAGTGTGTCTGCAAATGCCACCCCCAATGTGAACTTGAACAGTTTTACTGAAGAAACCTCTCGCTGCTCTGGGACCGTGGCTAGAGCTCGGACAGACACCCCCATACGTTCCCACGCTGTGGTGTTTACAGCCACAGCATCTTGGATAGCTGTGTGAGTAGAGAGGAAGGATTGCCCAGTGGTTAGGTTGTCCTGGGACTTGAGGCAGGGCTCAGTTCTCTGTGCTGCCACAGACTTCCTCTGGGCTGGTCTCTTCCTCTGTGCCTCCTTTCTGTCTGTAGCATGGGAAAAGCCGTGCTCCACACCTCAAAGGGCGTGTGCGAGGAGAAATGCACTAGTGATTGTGAGGTGCTGGACTGTAGGAATGGGGGACATGGAAGTGCCTTAGAATTCAGTGATGCTGAATTTCCTGACTTTCAGATTTGCTCTTTCAAGCTAAGCTGTCAATCGGCTTTAAGATAGCTCTACCCTTAACGTAAAATTTTCGTTTGGGTTCCGCTGTTCTTTAACTTCATGGACAACAAGCTCTGAGCATGCAGCTGTGAGCCAGGGCTCCTGGGGTCTAGTCCAGATCTGGCACAGATGGTTGTAAAGCACTTGAAGAGCTTCTGAGTGCAGCCTCTGTGAATGGCTGAGGTAGGGCTCCACCTCCTGTAACAGGAGAGAAGTAACTGCGTGGCTCTGAGGGCTCTTCTCCTTTTCTCTGTGCAGACCCTTACAGAGCTGGAGTACTTAAATCTGGCCTATAACTTCCTGCCAAAGGTGCCATACCTGGGACTTTACAGTCGAACCAAGCTGGTGACTCTGATCTTGCGCAACAATGAACTTGACAGTATTAATGGTGAGTCCAGGAAGGGGGATGGCTTGGGGAGTCATAGGCACTTGGGTCCCAGAACTGGGAGTGGCCTGGGGCCATTCCCTCTGCCTGGAGCAATTCCTTCTCTCCCTTCCTTCCCCAGCCCAGGAGGAAAAGCTTGGGGTCTGCAGTACCTCAGATCTGTCAGGCACAGTAGCTAGTGTTGATCCTGTGGCAAGGGAGAAAGAGCTCCTTTGTGTTGGATTTCCTGGCTGATTGTTGGCTTCTCTTGTTTGTCTGCAGGGGTGGAGCAGCTGCTGAACCTGCAGCACCTGGATGTAGCCTATAACCTGCTGTTGGAACATGCCCAGTTAGCACCACTGTCCATGCTGCACAACATGAGAAAAGTGAGCAAAGTGCCAGGCGGGGTGAGAGAGGGAGACCCCTGGGTCCTGAGGTGCAGGGGAGAAGGGAAGTCTCGGAGTTCAATGCAGACTCTGATTTCAGTGAGGAAAGTTGTGGGGGGGAGGGCTGGCATGGTTCTCTGGCAAGGGTCCCTGTAAGAAGGACACTGCCGTCTCTGTTCACTCTCTCAATGAATCCAGCAGGGATGTCTTCCAGAACTCGCAGCCTCACCCTATTTCCAGGTCAAGCTGAGATTGTTTCCTTCTCCCTCGTCCGTTGCCTCACATAGGTTATGCAGGCCAAATCTTGCCCTTGGAGACCACTGTGCGCTCCTCTGTATTCCAGAGGGCTCGCATATGTCACTGGCTAGATCTGAGACCATTCTGATACACAAGTGGAAATAGACTCCAGCTGCCCTCTCCACTGTGCAGTCTCTGGCGCCCTGGGGAGTGTGAAGTACTCAAACTCTAGTCACTGATTCTGTTGCACACAGGGCACAGCTGGAGGTTAAAAACTAGCTTTACACTCTCTTTGCAGAGTAGAACCTGAAGGGGGGGTTCCAAAGAGGATGGAGCTCGGCTGTTCTCAGTGGTGGCAGATGACAGAACAAGGGGCAATGGTCTCAAGTTGTAATGGGGTAGTTCTAGGTTGGATATTGGTGGGGGGAAACTATTTCACTAGGAGGGTGGGGAAGCACTGGAATGGGTTCCCTAGGGGAGAGGTGGAATCTCCATCCTTAAAGGTTTTTAAGGCTTGGCTTGACAAAGCCCTGGCTGCCATGATTTAGTTGGGGTTGGCCATGCTTTGAGCAGTGGGTTGGACTAGATGACCTCCTGAGGTCTCTTCCAACCCTGAGATTCTATGATTCTATGAACTACACATCAGGACATTTTGTATTGGAATGGCTCTCGAGGATTCAGGAACACAACCTGGAGATCCTTTGACCTCATTCTCTATTTGAATTCAAACAGCAGGACCAAAGGACCAAGAGAGATGGCAATGCTAGGCTTAGCTCCTTCCTGGATGGGCCACTTCATCGCCATCCCAGTTGGAGGAAGTGGCTCCTTTTGTTACTAGCCCTTGCTGTGTGGGAGGGGACTGGTCGCCGGCAGGCTTGGTGGGAGTCTGGAATGCAAATGGATAATGACACATACTGTGTTGCTCTCTCTCTCCCAGCTGCACTTGGAGGGAAACCCATTATGGTTTCACCAGAACCACCGATCTGCAACCATCGTACACTTGTCTCCCAGGGCAGCCTCCTTCAGTGTGAGTATTGGAGCCACATACTCCATATGCAGTCTGGAGAGCGGCCAGGCTGGGTCAGACCAATGGCCCATCCAGCCAAGTGTCCTGTCTTCTGACAGTGGCTGGTGCCAGGTGCTTCAGAGGGAATGAACTGAACAGGGCAGTTTATCAGATGATCTATCCCCTGTCATTCAGTTCCAGCTTCTGGCAGTTGGGGTTTGCAGATGGCCAGGGCAGGGGGTTTAGTCCCTAACCATCTGGACTGATAGCCATTGCTACATACATTCTGCCCCTGGGGCTGCAGGATCAGTCTCTCTGGCAGTTCTGGGGCTGGGCAGAAGAAGAGAACTGCAGACATTAAGTGATTAGATGGTACCATAAAAATCTCTCATCGGTGCAGGTCTAAAATCTCCCCTGCCCCCGCAGAGTACAGGGACTATCCCTGCTTCTCTCCTATCTCAGGAATAACTTTCTTGGGAGCAGCCCTTTCTGCTCTCACCTATTGGAAACCATGACTTAGATTAAGCTACATCCAGTGACAGAGCTCGTCGAAGAGAAGGTTAAGGGATGACTTGCCTCAGCGTAGAAGTACCTTTTGATAACGGACTCTTCAGTCTAGCAAACCAAGGTATAACACAACCCGGGGGCTAGATGTTGAAGCTTGACCTTCAGACTAGAAATAAGGTGTCAGCTTTTGCAGTGAGGGGAGTTGGGACAGTTCACCAGGGGTGTGGTAACAGGATGTTTTTCTAGAAAATCTGCTCTAGTTCTACCAGGAGTTATTTGGGAAGGTCCATGGCCTGTGTTACATGGTGAGACTAGACAATCCCAGTGGTCCCTTCTGGGCCTTAATCTGAGTCTCGTTCACCAGGACACTATACGGTGACTCTGGCACTAAGAATGCAGAAGGAAATCTGGTTCCTGGCAGGCTGGCATCTGGCTGTGTAACAGTTGTGTCCTAGGACAGAGTGGGTGCAGGCTGGGGGTCCCAGCCAGGCAGAATGTGACTGATGTAGGGGGCCAATAGAAGGCTGCACCGAGCTCCAGCTGACTGCAGATGGGTTTCTTTGTCATTACAGCTCCTCTTGGATGGAGAGTTGCTGACTACCTCAGACCTGATGGTGAGTATGGGGTGATAAACTGCAGCTCGCTCTGGGGTGGATATGCTCCTTATCCTGGAGTTTCTTTCCATCAGCTGCTCTTCCTCCTGAAAGCAGCTCCTCTGCTCTGTTCTTACTGTAACTGGCCATTCTTAGGGACCATCCATGAGCAGCAGGACAGCAGGTGAGGTGCAGTGATAGTCTGCTCCAGACCAAACTCCTAGAGACCTCCATCTCCCCCAGCAAGGTGCCATGTTATACAGCACCTCTGGGATGCCAGTTAACCAGTCAGATACCAGTCAACTGCCTATGTCCATAGGAGTTGCAGGTATTGAGTTAAACTGAGGAAGGAGGGAAAGCTGCCCCAGTCAGACAGCTATGGACCTGCCACCCACTCTGGGGGGAAACAGGCAATCTCTCTGGGGAAGTCCATGGCCCCTCCATGCTTTGGCTTGGTTTGCCTCACTCCCACACCCTCCTTGGTCTCCCCTCCATGCTCAGCTAATATCGCTGTCTTCTGTTTGCTTCAGCACCTTCCAAAATCTGGGCAGGTCATCGCCCAGTCAATCCACTCTTCGACCTCGGAGAAGACGCTGCTGGACCGCAGTGCCCTGGACAGCTCCTGCGGTGCAGACCTCAGCGACAGCCAGTCCCCAGGGGAGAGTGGGGCTGCCAGGCTCCCGCAGAGAAAATCCAAGGTCTTCTATTGGTTCTTTTGCTACATAGCTGGGGCTTCAGATGAAGGGCCTGATCCAGGGCTGACTGTGACTGAGTCACTCACTACCCAGAGTTACTAGCTCCTCTGCCATGTGAAATACAGTGGGGCCCCCGTCTGATCCATTTCTCTGTGGCAGTGTGGGGATCGTGGCCTTGCTGTATAAAGGGGGTTAGCTAGCATAGCCTCTGAGGAAGAGGCTTGGGTTAAAAGGTTGAACCTGACCTACTGGAACAAATGTGATGCAGGGCAGGTGCTCTAGCCTCCTCAGGCTCTTCAGGGACTAAGGGATCCTTCACGGTCTCATCACATGGGTGGTTCTGCCACTCAGCCCTGCTCCGTCCGTCTCTTCTAGGGAAACGTTAGGGTGCGCTGGCCGAGCATCTCAGAGCCCAGTGATACGGAGCACGAGTACCAGGCACTGCCCTCCTCAGCTGGTGAGACTCTCCCCTCGTCGGTAACACAGTAACTGCCCTACCCATGGGGGGGGTCTGGCTTGGGGGCTCTGTGGGTGGTGACTCTCCCCAGGCCCTCAGGATGTTTTCTCTGTTCAGGGATGGTCCTGCGGCACCAGAAGGAGATGGAGCGCATGGACGCCTTCCGAGATCACTTTGGTGCTGACTGGCTCCAGTACAAGAGGCAACTGGAGGAGCACGACTGGGAGGGGCCTGTCTCTTCCTTTTGCTGTCCTGCAAAAGAGGTCCCAGGCAGCCTGCCTGGCACCGACACGCCGAGCGAGAGTACCACCCAGGAGCAAGAGAGACCCTCTGGGTTGCTGAGGGACACCTTTCTCCCCTTGGACAGCATGAGGGAGGAGGAGGAGGAGAAGGAGCCACAGCTGGAGGAGTCCTTGGGAGAAAGCCGCCAAGGAGAGATGGATGCAGATGAGCTTGCGGCCCAGGAGGAAGAGGAGAAGCCAGAAGGTAAATAGGTTCTGCCTGGGGGAAGCTTTTCAGCCCATCTGCATGTAGTCCTCTTCCTGCTCTGGTCACACCCTGCTATGAGACTGCACCTGGAGCTCCCTCCATCCTCCCCCTGGCTCCAGAGGAGCTGCTGCTCCCCTGCAAAGCACCAAGGGTGGAGTGCTGTGTATATACTAACCTCTGGACATCTGACTTGGCAGTGGACCTTTGCCAGCCTGTGTTAGTGAGCCAGATAGAAGGGGACGGTGACCCAGAGCCAGACTGGATCTTCCTGCGCATCACAGCCCAACATGTGATTGAGGTGGAGCTGAAGGCAGCCAGAGTTGTCCATAAACTGGAACTGAGAAGTCTGCAGAAAGTGGAGACCTCTGAAATGACCTGGAGAAGGATGGTGAGTTGGGGCTCTGTGTGAGGTAGATTCATAGTTATTAAGGTCAGAAGGGACCACTATGATCATCCAGCGTGACCTCCTGCACAATGCAGGCCACAGAATCTCACCCACCCACTCCTGTGATAAACCTCTCACCTCTGTCTGAGCTACTGAAGTCCTCAAATCATGGTTTAAAGACTTCAGGGTTCAGAGAATCCTCCAGCAAGTGACCCATGCCCCATGCTACAGAGGAAGGCGAAAAACCTCCAGGGCCTCTTCCAATCTGCCCTGGAGGAAAATTCCTTCCTGACCCCAAATATGGCGATCAGCTGAACCCTGAGCATATGGGCAAGATTCACCAGCCAGATACCCGGGAAAGAATTCTGTGGTAACTCAGATCCCACCCCATCTAACATCCCATCACAGGCCATTGGGCCTATTTACCACTTGCCCCTTCATTTTCATATAGGCCAGCATCTCAGACACAGACTTGAGGGGTGGAAAAGCCTTAGCTGGAGGAAAAGGGGTCATTGGTCCAGCATGCAAAACCTAAAGCCGACCTCTCCCTCCTGCATGTGCCTAGAGCTGCCTAGCTCCATGTTGCTGAAGGACACACAGGGCAATGCTGCAGAGGTCAGCCCTAGAGTTCGGTTAGAGACAGGGCAGGACGTGCTCTTCTGTGTTGGGAGTACAAGAAATTGCTCTCATGGGAGAGGGTTCCGGAAATAGAGCTGGTTAAAGCTCTTAACACATCGTTTGTCTTAAAGGATTGTAGCTGGGCTTTGTACTCGACCACACTGTAACCCAGCATAGCACTGGGATTAGCTTCCTGGCCTGGGCAGTAGCTGCCAGGTTTCTTTGAGATTAGTCCAGCAAATTTCCCTAATCGTCCAGTATAGTCCTGCTTCTCCATGGCTCTGTAAAACTGCTGGCAGCTCAGTAAACTGGTTAGCCTGTTTCCTTGCCCTCCTAGTATGCAAACCCCTCTGCCCTACTGACCACGGCCTCCCATTATAGCTTATGATCAAGTTAGACTCTAAAATAACTTATTTGTGTCTAGACCAGGTGGGGGAGGGAATATCTTTTACTGGACCAACTTCTGTTGGTGAGAGAGACCAGCTTTCGAGCTCAAAACAGAAGTTGGTCCAATGAAAGATATTGCCTCCCCCACCAGGTCTCTAATATCCTGGGACTGACATGGCTACAACCCCACTGCATTAACTGGGTCCAGACAGTCTCACTGGACTTTCCAGAATCCAGTCCGCATATGCTTAGAATTGGTGATGTTCTCATCTGCCTCTTACATGTCTCCTCATCCCCTCCTTAGCCCTTCTGGCAGCACTGACTCATTCGGTCTTCCCCAGCCCCGATCTGGGTAGAGGCATTGCATGGCACAGCAGGTGTTCTCTTTGAACAGTGGCTTGATCTGGGCCTTGGAACATTTCTGGTGCTTTTAGTGCTTATGGGCTTACTCTTCTGCCCATTCCCTTTAAAGGATGCCACCAAAAATGGTCCTGCCCGGCGTGCTGTGCAGTACTCTGCTAAATCCCAGGAGCATGTAGCCATGGGCTGGCCTCTCCTGACTGGGATCTGGGGTTTTTGCTGTATTTCCTCCTTGCAGGACCTGGAGCGCGTGTTCCCTGTCCTCACGCTCCATTTCGGTTACATCCGCAAGGACCGTCGGAAGCGCAGATACGTGGTGCTGGATGATCATCCAGAGCTCTGTATGCAGGTGAGGGGAGGTGTGGGGTCAATATGTTGAGTTGCCACCTGGCACAGACCAGTGGCATGAGCAGGGCTGGTGGCTCCACAGTGGACCTGGCCTTCTGTTCTGGGCCCATGCCTGATGGGTGTGGCTCTCTGGCACCTAGCCCAGCTAGAGACTGAGTCTGCTACAGCTGTAGCTAAGAGCCATGTGGCTTTTAGCTCATGCAGTGGAGGCTCATGCATTTAGCTCCAGAGATCCCAGGTTTGATCCTGCCTGCCAGTGACTGGGGTCTGTCAGTGTTTTGCATGAGTGCATATGTACACTGACATCCTGAGGCTCTAGATGACACTTGAGGTCTGCAGTTTCTGCTGGGTGTGTCATCTAAAAGCTCCGGGAGGCTGTAGAGGGATCCCAAGATCCACAAGCAGCAGAGGACCTGCTAAATGGCTTGTGCAGGACCCACAGGTGTGGGGAGTAACAACTACACCCTGATGTGTTAGGCTGTGGAGGGACCAGGGCTCCTGGCACAGGGGCCTTCTGGGGCTAGGAAGTACACACTTGTTTTGAGGAGGGCGTAGAATCACAGCTAGCCAGTTGGAACCCAGGCCTTCGAAACCCTGCTGGAGGCACAGGAAGTGCATCGGCAGTGATCTCACGTCCACGTTCTGGGTATTGGGAGGGTGGGGTGTTTAACCGAGAGCCCAGAGGCTGCTCTAGGCAGTGTCAGTGGATGGGAACTCTGAAGAGCAAGAACACCTGGCTGCCCTGTAAATGTGGGGAAATCCTGCTGCCTGTAGCAGTGTGTGTGTGTCCAGGCAAAGGCTGGGAAAGAGCTGCCCCCTGCTTGGCTGCTTGCACAGACCCCAACAGTGGGTCATGCCGTCCTTGGCGAGAGCGTATGTAGGACAGCTGGGTCAGGAGCCACGGAAGAGTTCCAGTGAAACAGCAGCTGGGGTGGAGGCTTGGACTAGGAGCAGGGCTGGGTTTCCTCCTCTAGCTGGAGACCCCGGTTGGGCAGTATCCCTCGGTGCTCAGTATTTGGTTAGACTGAGCTGTCAGTTTGCCTGTGAGGAGGGGACCCATCATCCTGCAGCCATGCTGGCGTGGAACTGGGGCAGCTGTGTCTGCTCATGTACCTGTTGTGAGGCTGAGGCTACGTTGGCCAAGTCTGACCGTGCTAGCTGGTTCTCCTGCCCCCCAGACTCTGTCAGTGCTTGTGCTTGAATTCCGAGCTCAGGTTTGTGCTGTGCCAGGTGTACCCAGCTCATATCCATGCCCTGGTCTCACTCAGACATGCAGCCCCCTGGCAGCCACACTCTCCATCTCTCCCTATGCTGCTGCTTTCAGTGTGTGCTGAGAGTGCTGTCCCCTGCTCTGGAGGAGAATCGCAGACTTCAGGGAGTAGAGGAGGGGTCCATGAAGCTCCAGTGCCTGAAATGCAAGCAGGAGTTTGCCCAGCCCCTGGCACCGTGGCAGCAGAGTCCATATCCTGCGGAGGCTGAAGGTGGCAAAGGCATGGAGACCTCAGCCCAGCCAAACCAAGGTATGGTGCTAGGCCAGACTGAATGCACATGGCAAACAGCCCGGTGCCCCGGGCATTGTTGCTTAAGTGTTGGCAATGGTCCAGGGTGTATGAGAAGTGCAATCAGTTAGCCATGCCGAGGGGGCACTCGTGCTAACAGAATATACTCTGGGAAGGGGATGGATCAGGACATGGGTGGGACGGAGCCTGCCTTGTCCAACAGGAAGAATTAAACAGCAGCCGTTCGGTGTGTCTAAGGCAAATGGCTCCTTGGGGTCTGGGAGCAGGTGAGGGAGCTGGCAGGCTGCAGGTGGATGTAGGGAGTCAGCCGAGTGTTGCCTGCTGATTGGGGGTGTGGTCCAGAGGACAACACGGTCAGGGAGACTTTTTAACTAGATTGTTCATGAATCTGGCTGAGCAGGGACTCAACCAGTGGACCAGGCTGCTGTTGGCTGGGTGAGTGCCCTGGGGGCTGGGCTGGATCTTCCTTATTTTTTCCTTTTTTTAAAAAAAAGTGGTGTGTTTTTTTGTTTGGTTTGTTTTTTTAAATCTGAGTTCCTGGGCTGGGAAGAGCTATGTCTATCTAGCCCTGACCCCCTCTTTCCCCCCGCCCCCCCCTTACAGAGGCTGCTGCCCCTGGTGAGCCCATGGTCTGCCCCAGCTGCTCCAGCGACCACGTCGTCCTCCTGCCCTGTGAGAGGCACTCCAGCGCCCCGTTGCCCCCGCAGCGTCACACGGACAAACCGCTGTCGGAGCCGGGCCCCCAGGGGAGTCTGGAGGCAGCGTCTGTCCTGGGCAGCCAGAGTGGGCAGTTCTATATTGGGGGGGAGGACGACAGCTCCGAGACCGACCCCAGGACCCAGGAGCTTAGCGGTGACCATGGCAGCACCATCCACTCCAGCTCTGATGGGGATGGCAGGAGGAAGGAGCTGGGCGTGAAGAGCTGCTACTCGTCCCTCAGCCGGACAGACACCAGTGCAGGGAGCCTGATGGGGAGTTACCACTATGGCGCCTCCCGTGGGCCCACGCCCTCCCAGCTCTCGCTCAACTCGGAGTCCGAGGAGACCTGGAACCTCAGTCCCCGTGAGCAAAGCAGAGCTGCTGGGCTAGATCTGTGTGCGTGGGTCCCCGCCCCAGGTGCTGGCAGTCTGAACTGGGCTGCACCCAGTGCAGGTGGGGGAGGCCCTGCTGAGCTGGGAGAGATGGGGACTCGGAGGGATCAGAGTGCTGAATGGAAAAGAGCCCCCACTCCAAGCAGGGATAGCTCTGACACCTCACAGTAGTAATGCTTCACTCCCCCCCTTCCAGACCCCAGACCCCATCCTGCAGTTGGGAAACAGAGTCCTGGGGGTGACTTGCCTATGGGCTGCCAATGGCAGAGACAAGACTGGAACCCGGGGCTGGTGGCCAATCTGCTGAACACAAATGGCTTGACAGTCAGTAAGGGGCTTTGGGCAGCTGTCTCTCCTGGGTGTTCTTTGCTAATCGCTCTCCCCTGATTGGATGGGGCTGGCATGTGTGGCAGCATCTGCTCTCTAGTACCAGCATAAGTGTGTGGCATTGAACAGGAGCTGCTGTGGGTCTGTGGCTGCTCCTGCCCATGGTGATCTCTGGGGTAGGTGCTGGGCTCACAGGCCCTCACTTCACAACTGCATGAGAAGGGCCTGTGTTCTGGCTGTTGGCCCTGCATGCTGGGAGTTGTGCTGGACTCCTTCACTGAAGGGTCTGGGATTCCTGCTGTGGCAGGAGGCCTCCCGAGCCTAAAATCCCTGCCAGCAGGGACCGGCCTGGCCTCAACTCACCCTGCTTTGGGAGCCCGTACACCCAACCCCTGGCAGTGCCCCTGTGTCTAACTCCTGCTGTGGTGCTCTAAAGAGGCACCCTGTGGGACTGTGCATTGTTTAGCTAGGGGGTGCCAGACTCAGGCCACTGGACAAAGACCGGATCGCATGGTCTAAAATAGCCTCTTGCTAGTGCCCTTGTAGCTGAATCAGACTCAGCCCCAGGTGCCAACCCCAGAGCTGGGTGAAAAATGGGTTTAGAGCAGGGTGAGAACATCTGCAGATGGAGGATGCTTTTAGGAGATGACTCCCACCATTATATCTCAGTACTGAAGGAACAGGGCTTCCCTGCTTGGATGAACAGAGCCCAAGAGGTGACGCTGTGGCCAAGAACCCTGTTCTGGCCCTGGGGGAATGAGGTGGATGGGACCCAACAGACTGGTTTCCCCCTGTTTGTGCACATGCCCAACAACTCCAAGCATCACTACCTGGCTGCTGACACTGCTGGGGCCTGGTGGAGGGATTGCTCACCGGGGTGGCCTTGCTGCAGGAGCACAGGATCGCTGATCTGCCCATTGTGCTCTCTGCAGCCACAAACTGCACCCTGGACGTGAGGGACTTCCGTTCCGTGGACCATCGCCTCAGGCTCTACCTGGACATGGAGGTGTTCGAGGAGAATGTGGAGGAGTTCCAGTGCTTCCTCAAGGTGAGGGCTTCCCACAGACCTGGCGGGCAGGCCCCAGCAGGTGCAGGCTGATGCAAGACTCTCTGCACTCAGGCTGACTGTACTGGCTGCACAGGTGGGCTGGGTGGATGCCTGGGCCAGTGGGGCAGGAGTGGCTGAGATGCTTCCTAATGCCCAGGACAAGAGAGCAGGCTGTTATGGGTTGCGACCTACCACACACTGTGCTCTTCCAGGTGGCCATGGTGAAGTTTGGCCGGTTCGGGGAGTTCCCTGCGCTCCTGGTGGCCTCAGATCTCAGGATTCACATGCTGGAAGTCACTGGGGAGATCAGGTGAGGAGCAATGCTACACAGGCTCTGAGGCCCTGGGGCAGTTGCTTTGCTGCAGGCTCTTTGTCCTGGCCTCTTGGGCATGTCCGAGTGGAGAGAGGTATAGTGGTGTCCCTCAGGGGTCTGTACTGGGACCAGCCCTATTCAATGTATTCATAACTGATCTGGAAAAAGGGGTCAACAGTGAGGGGGCAGTTTGCAGGTGATACAAACTACTCAAGGTAAATCCAAAGCAGACTGCAAAGAGTTACAAAAGGATCTCACAAAACTGGGTGACTGGGCAACAAAATGGCAGATGAAATTCAATGTTGATAAATGCAAAGTAATGCACATGAGAAAACATAATCCCAACTACACATATAAAATGATGGGCCTGAATTAGCTGTTACCACTCAAGAAAGATCTTGGAGTCATTATGGATAGTTCTCTGAAAACATCCACTCAATGTGCAGTAGCAGTCAAAAAAGTGAACAGTGTTAGGAACCATAAGGAAAGGGATAGATAATACAGAAAATATCATATTGCCTCTGTATAAATCCCTGGTACGCCCACATCTTGAATACTGCGTGCAGATGTGGTTGCCCCATCTCAGAAAAGATATTTTGGAATTGGAAAAGGTTCCGAAAAGGGCAACAAAATGATGAGGGGCGTGGAACAGCTTCCACAGGAAGAGAGATTAATAAGACTGGGACTGTTCAGCTTGGAGAAGAGACTACTACGGAGGGAGACGATGGAGGCCTGTAAAATCATGACTGGGGTGGAGAAAGTGCTGTAAATATGAGAAGGCACAAGTAGCACTCGCTTAACACACAAACTAGGGGTCACTCAATGAAATTAATAGGCACCAGGTTTAAAAAAAACAAAAGGAAGTGGTTTTTTTTCACAGTACAGGTAGTCAACCTGTGGAACTCTGTCAGAGGATGTTGTGAAGGCCAAGACTATAAGGGTTCAAATAAGAACTAGATGAGTTCCTGGAGGATAGATCCATCGATGGCTATTAGCCTAGATGGGCAGGGATGCAAAACCATGCTCTGAAGTGTCCCTAGCCTCTGTTTGCCAGAAGCTGGGAATGGGTGACAGGGAAAGGGTCACTTGCTTTTCTGTTCTGTTCATTCCCTCTGGGGCTCCTGGCATTGGTTGCTGTCGGAAGACAGGATACTGGGCTAGATGGACCATTGGTATGACCCAGTGTGGCCGTTCTTATGTCCCTGCTATGCTGAAATTCATTCAGAGCTTCATGTTCTCCCTTGAGCATTCAGCAGGAACAGGCAGCTGGTGGTTCTCCCTGTGCTTAGCCTCTCCTGGTAGAGGCCTGCAGAGGAGCCTAGGGAGGGAGAGGAGGAAGTGGAGGGCTGGGGAGTGGCTGCAGCCTGTTGTGGAGAACTCTGCTCTCTGTTTAGGGGGCAGCCAGCAGACTGGCTGAAGAAAAATGACTCTCATTACCTGTCCGATCTCTGCTACCTGGAGATGGGGCTGGGCCACCAGAGCCTGCGGATGGAGTTTGAAAATCCCAAGGCCTCCTACAACTTGCTAATCCGAAACCAGAGCCGCTGTGACCAGTTCCTACAGTGCTTGACATGTAAGAGTTGTGGGGAATGGGGGGCCTTTGTCGCTTGTCCCTGTCTTGGCAAGAGGCTGCACCTGGCCATGTGTTGGAAAACCCTTCCCTGGTGAGAACAAGCAGGTGAAATAGTCCAGTGTCCTTTCAATGGCTCACTCTAACCTGGAAACTCCAGCTGCTCAGGGACACCATGGGTAAGAGTCTGCCTTTCTGCTCTTGTCTAGATCTCCTGCAAGAGCTGCCAAGCAAGCACAGGAGCAGAGTGACGGAAATCTGCACGGTTGAGATGAGTCCCCAGCATCAGCTATGGTAAGAGCAGCCCATGGGGCAGCACCTGCCCACCCCATGTGGTGTATGCGGCGTGTTCTCAGCCTGCTACCATTGACGCAGCCCCATGGATGTGCTGGGCACCCACTCTAAACACCTACCCCAAGGGCCTGCCATCGGGCACTGGATTTATAGATGGGGGTAGCAGGTTGGCTGGGGAGCACACAGGCCAGAGAGGGGGTTTGGGAGGGAGAGGTGGCTGAGCCGGACATAGGGAGTTCTGGAGCTGGGAGCAGGAGAGGGGTGGACAGAACACAGTATGGCCAAACAGGAGAAGGTGGGACCTGATACAGGCAGGCACAGGGCAGCATGGAGCCCAGAAGGGAGGGGTTTGAATCTGAACTGGGAAGGCAGCAGGAACATGCTTGGGACAGGACCAGGGAACTGATGGTGGGGAGGCCCCAGAGGGCAGGATGTGGTGAAAGAAAGAGAACTGCCCTGGAGCAGGCTGTAGCCATGCAGGTGGGTGTCTGTGCAACTCACTACTGTCTCCTCTTCCAGGCCTCTACTGGAAAAGGCCCTGTGCTCAGTGGCTGTAGACTGTACGTCCAGCCGCTTCTTCTACCTGCTGGCGTATTTGATCCAAGGTACGGGGTGCTTGTCCCGTGCTAGGCCCTGCTCCGCCTGCAGCTGTGGCAGTGTCTGTCTGCCCACCCGGGGGAGGGGATGGGGGTGGCACAGCCGGCCCATTGGTGGGAGCAGACAGCAGGGTTTCCTGTAGGAGCCCCTCAGAGCTTGGGCGTGGAGGGAAGCAGCATCTCCACCTCTCGAAGGGCCAGTGACCGTCACCGGCTCCAGGCTGGGGCTGCACTGCCTCAGGCAGCTCAGTTTGGGTGTCAGCACTTTAAAAAGTGTCTGAAAAGCTGGAGGGGGTGCGGGGAAGAGCACAGGAATATGAGAGCTGGAGAAAACGCCCTGCAGTGCGACTGAAAGAGCGGTCTGTGTAGCTTACCAAAGAAGACAGAGCAGTGACTTGATTAGCCTGTATGTACCTTCCTGGGGAGATCTTGCCTGCTGCTGCAGGGCTCCTGACTCGAGTGGAGATGGGCAGAACAAGTCAGACAAATTCCAGTTAGAAATACGCCACACGCTTTGTCCCAGTGCGGGGGATTAACCACTGGGACAAACTCCAAAGGGAAGTGGTGGATTCTCCATCTTGACTCTGCATATCCAGCCTGGTACCTTCCTGGCAGAAGCTTTCCTCAGACAAGTCCCTGGCTCAGTGCAGGGGTAGCTGCTGGCGTTTTCTGACCTGTCATGTGGGAGGTCAGATTAGATCATCTAATGGGCCCATCTGGCCATGAGATCCAGGGATCGAGGCTCGGGCCGGTCCCTCACCAGAGCAGTTGCAAAGAGCTGCTTCCCTATCCCCCCACTTCAGCCATGGGGTGGCTGGTCAGGCCTCCTGCACCACCCACTCCTGGGCAGTGTGGGGGCTCCCCTCTGGGGCTGGTGTGGCTGGGCGTGCAGGGGCACAGAAGCCAGCCCCATGGGGAATCCAGGGCCTGAGTAAGGAGATCCCAGTGACCCGACTTCCAGTCCCATTCCCCTTTAGGTGCCTCTGCCTTCCCTGTGACTCTGCTGAGCACCTTCAGCACTCTGCTCCTGCTGGAGGAGAATCACCAGTGGCAGCGGGTCCAGCCCACACCAGGTGCAGCTGGTGAGAGGGAGGTACCCCCCGAGAGCGGTGTCCAACTGAAAGAGAAGCAGCCAATCAGCAGCATCAGCAGCGTCATCACTTACCGCTTCTCGCCCTGTGATGTCAAGCTGATGTTCTATGACGAGGTAACGGGGTGGGGCATCCCTTGGCGCACGGGGTCCCCAGTGCCTGGGGCAGGGGTTGCTGCTCTGACTCAAGAGCCCACCCTAATGAGGGCCCTCTGTTCTGTCACAACCTCTCTCCTGTCCCAGACCCAAGGGTCTCTGGCCAGGGTGGCAGGTGAGGCGTGCCACAGTGCTGCTACATGGGGTCTCTCCTGCAGCCAGCAGCTGCTGCTCTTGTTCACCAGAGTGTGCGTATGCCTGCCCCACCTGCACCAGCGCAGCCAAGCCATGTCCTGGGAGCAAGGCACAGGGAGATCTCGTTCCTGTGACGAGGAGCTGGATCCCTGGCCTGAATCCAGGCCTCCGTGCTGCATGGGGCCTGCTGCGATGGGTGGCTAGGAGCATGGATCCCGGCACTGGGCACCCAGCCGTGGGAGAGTGCACCAGCTGCTCGGGTCAGTAAGTGTAGCCAGCTCTCGAAGCATAAGGATACGGGGCACTGATCTCTGGCCTCTGAGACTGGAGCAGCAAATCCCCGGAGCAGCCACTGTGAGCTAGGTCCATCCTGACCTCCCTACTCCCCATGTAGGTGCTGAAAGTGGAGAGCACGTGGCACATCCACACAGAATGTCCTGAGCTGCTGGCCCAGCTGGTTGAGTGGATCCGTGGTCCCTGGGAGGAGATGTTCTCCATCGACCTGCGGAAGACAGTGCAGGAGGTCCCGGAGTGAGCATGGTAGCTGCTGACGGGCAGAGCTGGCCGCCTGGCTGGGCATGCTGCTGCGGAGGGGCAGGGTGAAGGTGACTCTGCCTGACATTCCTGTTCAGTGGCCTCTGCCTGCTCCTGTGTTCTGGACCCAGGGCCTTTGCTGGTGGGGAGGAGGGGAGCACTGAATGTTTTAGCTGGTCTGGCAGCTGAACTGACTTGGTTGGGTCTGGAGGCGAGCACAGAGGGGTGACACGTGGTGCAGACACTGACATAACCTCGTGGAAGCTGCACAAAGCTGCAGCCTGGTGGTTTCTGACAGTCTCGCTCAAGGGGAGTAGTGACCATGCCAAGGTCACTTCCTATTTATCTCTGGGGTCCAGGGCCAGTGGGAACCCAGCAGGGTGGGTGGTGGAGCCAAAGCATGCTCAGACAGGTCATAGGCAGGCATCTGGGGCAGCCCTTACACCCGACAGAGGAATCTGCTGCATGTCCACTTGCTCTCAGGACGGTCACCAGTTCCGTGCTGCTGAAACCCATATTTATTTGTGTCTGGCCTTTTGTGGCTTCCCTGATGTCTCCTGCCTTGAGCCAGGGGCTGGCTGCCCAGATGGGCCAGGGCATCCTGCCAGGGAGGGGGGCCAGGGTGACCCTGGGCAGAGTAATCTGTGCCTGCTCAGCAGGGCAGAGCCTGGCCTGCTGCTTGTAACTTTCCCTCAGTGGGGTTGGGCAGCTGCTTGGGGATCCTGGGGGGCAGTGAGTCTATTTTAAACAGGACAGTTTTACTATTTTCTACTGTAATAAAAGCTTCTATTTATTGAGTTCTGTCTCCTGCATGCTGCAACCTCTGCCTCGCCGTGTGCTCCTCCTGGGGCTTGCAAGCCAGGCTGGGACAGGCCCTCTCGGTACTCGACTGGGAGGCTTGCAAGGAACCCCAGGATCCTGCAGTGAGTGGACTGGTGGCTCATTGGGGGTACTCCCCAGTGTGGCACTAGGAGGCTGTGCTCCTGGATGTGCTGCCTCCCTCAGGTGGGTCACACAGCCGAGATCTCTCCTCAAGGCTGCTGTTTCACAGCCCTCTCCCAAGACGAGAGGCTTAGTTTGCTGTCCTGATCAAGTCTCTGTCTGGACTATTGCATTCTGCCTCACAAAACAGCCTATGCTGCTCTTACTGCAAGTCATAGAACTGTAGGACTAGAGGGGACCTTGAGAGGTCAGCTAGTCCAGTCCCCTGCACTCATGGCAGGACTAAGTGTTATCTAGACCATCCCTGACCATTGTTTGTCTTACCTGCTCTTAAAAATCTCCAGTGATGGAGATTCCACCACTTCCCTAAGCAATGTATTCCAGTGCTTAACCACCCTGACAGGAAGTGTTTCCTAATGTCCAACCTAAACCACTCTGGCTGCAAGTTAAGCCCATTGCTTCTTGTCCTATTGTCAGAGGTTAAGGAGAACAATTTTTCTCCCTCCTTGTAACAAACTTTTATGTACTTGTAACTGTTACCATGTCCACCTTTAGTCTTCTCTTCTCCAGCCTGAACTACCCTTCTCTCCGCAGCACTGTAGTGCCCGTGACACCATCTGAGCAGCCCTGGGTCAGCCTGGAGGATGGCTGTCTTCCCCAGCTGAAGGAAGTGGTCTGGGGCTAAGTGCTACTGACCTGGGTTATTCCCCACCTTGCTGCAGCGCAGCCTTGAAGAGCCCCCAGGCTGGGAGGCCACTGGGGCCTCCTCTCAGCCTCCTGCTTAGTTGGTAAATTGTCTCCAGGCCCATGGGCCTGCAGCGAGCCATGCACCCTGCATGCACATCAGCCAGACCCTTTGTTAACACACCAGCTCTGCCAAGTGATCTCACCAGTAACAGCAACCTCTCTGGGCTCATGCACTTTGCAGTAATGGGTGGTTAGGGGTTTGTGGGATGGGCTAGGGCTAGGGCCAGGGCCTGCATCAGGCCTGCCAAGTTCTGTTCCTGCCTCTGCCCGAGTCTCACTTTCAGCTGCACCTTTCAGAAACCCAGGGCCTTGGAAGCCTTGTCCCAAGTGACAGGGGCTGCAGCAGGTCCTTGTCCTCAGGCATCACCACTGCAGTGCCTTCCTGCAGCAGGCCCTGACACAAGGGTGCCTGTCTTTCCCCTCTCAGATAACCCAGGACTACACTTCAGTAATGCCCTGCCTGGCTGGGGGGTTGTTAAAACCAGAGTGCAAATCAGAGCAATCTATTTGGGACTCTTGTTATGAGCTCTTAAAGTGTGAGCACAAAAGCACTTCTCTCTCCTCCACAGCCAGGCAGGGGTGGCTGCAGTCCTGCAATGGCCAGCACCATGCGTTAGCCCAGGAGGTCCCAAGAATGCAGGGAAGGTAGCAGTTCAGTTCTGAATTCCCTGTGCGGTCATGAGGCACTGTCTCCTGGGCTGCAGTTGTGGGCAGAGAAGCTGTGTAGGACCCCTAGCATGGAGGAGAAGGGGGTGTGGATAGTAGATCAGTGCTGGCATGGGATTAACAAAGGGAGAGCCCCTGGTGCGGAGGGTCTCACTGAAGAAGAGAGAAGCAAATTCAATCAGCAGGAGGCAGTCTCTAGTTCCTGCCCCGCTCCAGGCCCCTCACCCTTGTGGTATCTGTTCCCCTCCTGGCCTGGACTCTATTTACCCTCTCTTCCCCCCCTGCCATGGCCAAGCAGGGTGGTGCTGGTGTCCCCATGGCCCAGAGGGGACCAGAGGCTGGAGTCAGCCTGGTGGAGCAGGTCTCTAGAATCCCAGACGTGCTCGAACCATTGGCATCCTTCCTCCCTTGCAAGGCTACTGGAGACCAGCTCAGTGAAATGAGGGGCTGGGAGCAGGGAGGCCTGCCCTGGCTGCAGCACCTGCTCTGTGGGGCAGTCTCAGAGATGGGAGAACTCCCCAGCCTTGGGGAAAATGGGCCTGAAGTGGTATGCTCTCAGCTGGCTTCAAGTGGGGCCTGAGGTTAACTGTTCCCAGTGCTTGCATGTTGCTGTGTGAGCAACTCCTACCCAGCTGGGTCATACACTAGCAGAATGACCTGAGCGCGGAGCATGCTGCTGCTTGACAGGGCTTGGGCCAGAGTCCCCAGTCTGGTGCTTAGGAGCCTTTCTCTCTAATAATGCTGGCTTGTACAGGTCCCTATTCTTCTGTCATTTGGGGCCCAGCCCTGCGCCTAGCTCAGCAGCTACTCTGCATGCTCACCCCTTCCATGCTCCCTGGGGAAGTGGGGAGTGGGCAAGGAGCTGCTGCAGCCTGTGACAGGATATCCTGGCTGTACCCATACAGAGCTGGCCTCACTTCTGCGCCCACGCTGCATAGTGCTGCCCATGGTATGTTCAGGGGCACGGCTGCAGACGTGGGAGTCTCCAAGCTTCTGCCCAGCTCACGGTGGTGCCCCACTATTCCCCACCTTGTCATTGCTTGAAGCTGCATGGAAAGACCCGCAGCTCCTCTGCTCTGCACCGTGTCCCACTCCACAAGCTCAGAGACAGCCTTGTCCGCTCTAGTGCTGTGAATGACCGAGTGTTGCTGGCTCTGGATCTCTGGCCCCCTGGCTGATGGCCAGGGCCCTTGAAGCAGGGCCACCTCCAGCGCTCTGGTGATGGAGTCGCAGGGAAGTTCAAGAAGCAGGTGGCTGTGATCGCAGCCGGTACCTGCGACTGGGCAGGTGCAGCGCTCCTTGAGCGAGGATGGGGCTTCTGCCAAACTAGACCTCCCCTGCCCAGCCGGGAGACCAGCCAGGCCCCTGCAGCAGTGCATTGTGGGAGGACCCCTGGGGCTGTTGGAGGCTGGTGCAGTTGTGTGCACACCCCCTCGCCCGGGAGGTCACTCTGGTGTGGACATGAGGCATTTCCTGCAGCACCTTGTGCTGAAAGGTTCCTGCTGTCGTGCTGAACCTGGAGCCCCTGGACTCACCTGTGCGCCCCACTCCTCTCCTTACCGACCATCCCCCAAAGGAAAGGGGCAGGGGGAGGCTGCTGGGTGGATTGCTGCCCACAGGACCTGCAGACAGGCTCAGGGCCTGCGGCCCCTGGACTCCCCCTCTGGCAGCTGTGGGGGGGAGGGTTGTAACTTGGGCATTGTCTCCCCAGGCCGTAGCCAGGGAAAGCTGACAGCCGGGTTGGGGCCTTGCACGGTGGCAGGGTGTAGAGCCCGCCTGGCTGCCTGGCGGTGTTTTGTGTCAGGGCAGTTGCTGCTGCAGCCTGAGTTCCTGAGAGCCAGCAGGGAGGAATGGGTTTGCAGAGGGAGCTAATGCACTTACATTGAAAGGGCATTCTTACCTCTCTCTGCTGCTCCTCCAGGCCCCTTCCAGCCAGTGGGACTGCTCCTCCTCCCCTGGTCCTGGGACTGCTTCTCCCCCCGCCCCGCCCCCCTCTGCTCTGATCCAGGCCCTGGGTCTGCTCCGTCCCAGGCTGGGCATGGGTGGGAATAGAGGCACGAGCTTGTTGACCCAGCACTCGCTCAGGCTGCTCTGTGGCCTTGCCAGAAGGGTGCAACATCAGGGAAAGGACAAACCAGAAAACCAGCAGCCAGAGGGAAACACCCCCCTGCTTTAGCCACGGACCTCAGGGTACTGGCCTGGTGGTCACTGGAGAGTGCTAGTAACAATATGCTGCCACTCAAATGCCAGTTACCATCACCCCTCTGCTCCTGGAGCTGCTGGGACCCTGATGATGTACTGCCCCCCAAACCCTCCAGGGCCTCGTGAAGCTCAATGTAAGCGGTGAGGCAGTCCAGAGTGCAGGCCCCCACCCCACCCCCAGGAGCAGATAGATCCATCACCATGGCAGTCGTCATGCACAGTTTGGGGGATTTTTCAGAGAGGTTCAGAACATGGTTGAGGACCTCCTGTTTGATCTTCAGAAGGTTTTCCCAGGGACTACAGACAAGCCACTGCGCGCGCTGAAGGACTCCAGGCCTTCCTGAGGTCTCTGGATATACAGACACCCCTACAAAGAAGAGGAGATTTAGCAGGTCTCAAACTGCCCAGAGATCGCGCCTGGCTCAGTTCTCTGGAACTCACTGAACCCACTGGAAAAAGACGGAGTCCAGAGAAAAAGCGCTACCCACCCTTCTGCAGGCATCTGAAGTACCCAGGCATCAGAACAGCAATTTTGATAAGTTGGTTGAGAGCTTGACGTCTCCCTCACCTCAAGTTTGTAAGCTGCAACCTTTTACCAACCTCCCCGTTTTTGGAGACTGCCTTTCCCATTTCCAACAGCCCTGGTGGCCTATTGCAGCAGACAAGTAGGTCACAGAGGCCGTAAGATTGGGCTATGCCAGTGGTTCTCAAACTGTGGGTTGGGACCCTGTTTTAATGGGGTCACCAGGACTGGCGTTAGATTTGCTGGGCCCCGGGGCCAAAGCCTGGGCCCCATCACCCAGGGCTGAAGCTGAAGCCCCAGGGCTTCAGCTCTGGGGGGCAAGGATCAGGTTGCAGGACCCCTGCCTGAGGCTGAAGCCCTTGGGCCCCATCCTTACCCCCACCTGGGGCAGTGGGGCTCAGGCTTCAGTTCCCCTCCTGGGGTCATGTAGTAATTTTTGTTCCCAGAAGGGGGTCATGGTGCAATGAAGTGGGAGAACCCCAGCTACACCATCCATTTCACACCCCTGCCTTTTCATGGACCCGTCTCATGAGACTCGACCATGAATGCAGAAGTATGCTCCCTTGTTTGTTTCCGAGCAATAGAACCACCCCCTCATGGGGGCGGGGTTACTCAAAGTATCTTCTTGCGCCAAAGGAGGATGGCGGATGGAGACCGATTTTTAGATCTAAGGCAACAGAACAAAGTTGGAGTGCCAAAGTTCTGGACAGTGACTCTGGCAGCTATAGTCCCTTCTCTCGAGGCAGGAGATTGGTCCATATAGCGATATGTCCCCCACGCAGGAGACACCTACACTTCACCATGGGCTCACTCTCAATACCATGTACTTCCCCTCGGCCTCTCCTCAGCTCCAGGGCTGTTATTTACTCTTCCTGCAGCTTGACGACTGGCTCCTCTGGGGCTGATGTTATGAAGCAGCCTGACACCCACCCAGACAGTTCTCGCCCTCTTCCATGAGTTGGGTCTGCAGCTAAATGTAAGAATCCCAAGTGAGGCCCTGGGCCAGGAGCACAGCAGCATGGTGGGAGTCACTGGCAGCCAGCACCATCCTTCCCACAGACAGACCTGTAATGTCGTTGAATCGGGTCGGGACAATTCAAGGAAGCCCCGGTACTAGAGTAAGGAACTGCTTGAGGCTCCTGAGTCAGGGCAGCCCGCACCTTCGTGACTGAGCACGAAGACTAGTCCTCTGCTGCTCTCAGGGCTGTTTCAGGAGGAGTTATTCCTCAACCAGAGAGAACTTGGCCAAACAGGTCACGGTTCCCCTCCAGGTGAAGGACTGGTGGAAAGATCAATGCAGTGTCCATGCAGGCGTCCCTGCTCTAACGATAACAGACGCACCTCTCCTTGCTTGGACACGGGCCTGTTCTAGGCATTCCCTCCAACACCACTAATTCTAGGAGAGATGGACAAGATCAGGCAGGACAAGGCTGGGGTTATCATCATAGTACCGACCTGGCCGAATCCTGTATCCTTACCTGCTTCACCTGTGTGTCCAACCGGTGCTCCAGCTTCCTTCTGTCCTTCGTTTCCTCTCCCAGGATGCGGGTCATGTGCCTGGGGGTCTGTCTCCAAGCATGGCTCCCAGGTGTTTATGGGATTAAAGCCACCTGCTCAACCGGAGCACAAGTATTACTCGACAGTAGGAGGGAGTCAACTCAAATGACTCACCTTCAGGAATGGAGGAGGTTCAACCACTGAGGGTGGCTGCCATGTGCCTGAGTTGTCTCCACGCTCAGCCCTCTGGGATGATCTGTTGGACTCTATCAATTGCTCCATGAAGGACCATCTCACTGTGATATCAGCTTTTCATCCCTCCAGAGTGGTTTTCTGTTTTGGCACAATGTACGTCCTGAAGCTTTATTGAGAGTTTGGGGAATCTTTACCCTCAGGCTAAGGATCCCACCCCGACTCGGGATCTCACCCTGGTACTTAGATACCTTTATGGGCCTCTGGTTGAACCTGTGGTGACCTGCTCCTTGCCTCGCTTCCCTGTGAAACCAGCTGTTCTAGTAGCTATTGTACAGCCCGCAGGGTTGGGGAGGTGGGAGCCTGCATAGCAGACCCCCGTTTACGATATTTTTCAAGGACAAGGTCTCCCTACAGCCTCACCCAAAGGTCTCGCCTAAGGTGCTGTCGGATTTCCATCTTACCCAGTCTACTCACCTACCAGTATTTTTGCCAAACCACATAACATTCAGCAGGAGGCTTCCCTTCATAGGTGAGATGTAGGCCGGGCATTGGCCTTTTACCTGGGTAGGACCGAGCAGTTTCAGAAATCGCCTAGACTCTGTCTCCATTGCAGAAAGATCGGGGGGTTTCCAAACCCTGTCGGGATGGCTCCCTGGGGGGAGCGCTGCTTGCTTTGACGCAGCTGGTGCTTTGCCTCCCGTCACCAAAGGACTGTAGCACGCTGTACCAGATCACAAGCAACTTCCACAGCGTTACTCAAAAACGTTCCTGAGCCGGCGCATGGGCCTCAGTGTGAACCATGTCTAACGCTCCAGCGCCGACGTGGCCCTTGGTTCTGCTGTACTGTCTGCAGGCCTGGACTGGTTTCCAAGGCTCCCCCGTCTCTGTGAGGATACTGCCTGGAGTCACCTGCAGTGGAGCGTGGGGTGCTGGTATGGGGGAGGGCAAAGGGCCATGGCCCCTCCACTTTTCGCCATGGGCGCAGCCCCCTGCCCCTTCTCTTCCCCCTGAGGCCGCCGTCCAGGCTGGAAGCCGGAGACTGGCTGGGTAAGGGCGGCCTGGGGAGCTGCGACCCTGCACCTGCCCAGGGTGAGGGGGCCCCGAGAGCAGCCCCCGGCCTGTGTCCCCGCCCCCTGGGCTCCCCGCCCAGGGCAGATGGAGGGTCTCCCAATGGCCCGGCTGTGGCTCTTCACCCACCCCCAGCCCTGCCCCCGAGACCTTGCTGAAACTGGAGCTGGCTTGGCCGTGAGGCGGGGTCACATGGGGGGGAGAGGAGGTGCGGGGGCAGGGCCTCATCTCTCTCCTCCCCTCCCCCTTTAAGGAAGAATCCGTTGCCCCTGGGTGGAGCAGGTGTAGGGATGCTACTTGAAGAAAGGTTACTCACCTTGTGTGGTTAGCGTGCTTGGACTCCTAGACTCTAAGGTCAGAAGGGACCATCACGATCATCTCATCTGGCCGGCCGCAGATCGCAGGCCACAGAGCCTCGCCCATCCACCCCGTAACAGACCCCTAACGTCTCTCTGCAGATCATGATTTAAAGACTTCCGGTACCGAGATGTGTCCTCTGGGGTGCTCCACCACCCAGCCCCCTTCCCCTCGCTTTGGCCTGTTCTCTAGCTGAACAGCGAATGAGGAGGAACTAAGGGTGGTTCGCCCATGTTGCGCTATGCACCCTCGGAGGTAGCAGGAGGTCGCACAGAGCATCTGTGGGCTGAATGATGCTGCCAGTGGGAAATCTCTGACTAAGGGCCCGAGAGGCGCACGCGCACCTAAGGACACGTTTCGAACAACCGCAGTCCCTGCTGCATAAGGTGAGTAACCTCCTCTCAGCAGGAGGGGCACAGGCAGCTCTGCCCAGGTGGGTGTCACCTTCTGGTTCCTCCCCCAGTCCCTGAACTTCCCTCAGTTTCCCTGCTCTTGGAGAAAGGCACCAACCCACAATCCCTTTGCAGGTTGAGATGGCACTGCCATTAGCCTCTGCCTCAGAACAGAAACAGTAACCTGCTAGCTCTCCGCGTCACAGCCAGAGGGTGAAAATGGGACCCCATGTGTGTCATAAATATAAAGGGAAGGGTAAACACCCTTAAATCCCTCCTGGCCAGAGGAAAAACCCTTTCACCTGTAAAGGGTTAAGAAGCTAAAAGTAACCTCGCTGGCACCTGACCAAAATGACCAATGAGGAGACCAGATACTTTCAAATGTTGGGAGGAAGGAGAAAAACAAAGGGTCTATGTCTGTCTGTGTGATGCTTTTGCCGGGAATAGAACAGGAATGGAGTCTTAGAACTTAGTAAGTAATCTAGCTAGAGATGCGTTACTCTGTTTTGTTTAAATGGCTGATAAAATAAGCTGTGCTGAATGGAATGTAGATTCCTGATTTTGTGTCTTTTTGTAACTTAAGGTTTTGCCTAGAGGGATTCTCTGTGTTTTGAATCTGATTACCCTGTAAGGTATTTACCATCCTGATTTTACAGAGGTGATTCTTTTACTTTTTCTTCAATTAAAATTCTTCTTTTAAGAACCTGATTGCTTTTTCATTGTTCTTTAAGATCCAAGGGTTTGGGTCTGTGTTCACCAATGCAAATTGGTGAGGATTTTTATCAAGCCTTCCTCAGGAAAGGGGGTATAGGGTTTGGGGAGGATTTTGGGGGGAAAGACGTTTCCAAGCGGGCTCTTTCCCTGTTATGTATTTGTTAGACGCTTGGTGGTGGCAGCAATAAAGTCCAAGGGCAAAAGGTAAAATAGTTTGTACCTTGGGGAAGTTTTAACCTAAGCTGGTAAAAATAAGCTTAGGGGGTTTTCATGCAGGTCCCCACATGTGTACCCTAGAGTTCAGAGTGGGGAAGGAACCTTGACATGGTGGCAGAGCGGTGGGAATAACTTGAAATCATTTTGAGATCAATTTGAGATTTTTTTTTTTTGAACCAGAAGCACAGATTTTTTTTTAAAAGGACATTTTTTTTTTCTTTTGGGCTGCTGGAAAGCGGGTTTTAAGTTGAAAGCAGTCAGAGTTTTCTTTGTCTCTGCTTGGGGGCCAGAGCAGAGACAAAAGGGAATTGTCTTTTGTGAGCTGGAGTTTTCTCTACATAAAGGCAGGGTAGTTAACCTCCTGCAGGGAAATTCACAAGTCTTCACGGACCTGAAGTTATTTTTTACCCAAGAGAAACTAGAGGGGTTTTCTGTCTATTTGCCTGGAGACAGAGGTGTTAATTTGTTTGGGGTTTTTTTAAGGATTTTTCTGTAGGCTGACAATCACTATCAGAGAACATCAGGATCCGGTTACAGCACTAATATATATATATATTGACAAGCCAAGTTTTGGTTTGTTTGTTTTGTTTCTAACTCTCGGGTGTAAAGTTAGTTAAAAACAGAGAGGCAAACATGACAGAGCCCAAGGCAGAAACAGCCAAAGAGGCTGCCCACAGGAGAGAACGGGAGGCAGTGAGAGAGACAGAAAAAAACCAAGAGGCTGCTCACAGGAGAGCTATGGAGGAGAGGGAAAAAGAGAGGACTCATGAACTGGAGTTGGAGAAGGTAAGGGCTGAGCGGAATCTACTGGATAACCCTAACAATCCTTCCCCAACAATCCACAAATGGGAGCGACTATGTCCACAGTATGATGAATCCAGTGATATTGCTGAATATTTTCTCACCTTTGAGAGACTGTGCACTCTCCATAAAATTCCTGAAGCTCACAAGATGACCGCATTGGTCGCAAAATTAACTGGAAGAGCTCTGGACATATTCAATAAGATGCCTATTGATGAGGCTTCTGACTATAATAAGTTCAAAGATTTGGTTTTAAAGCCATTTCAAATTACATCTGAAACGTACAGAGTAAAATTTCGAACCCTTAAGAGAGGGCCTGGACTAAATAATGTGGATTATCTAAACCAGAGGAAGGATCTGTTAGATAAATGTGTCCAAGGAAGGGATGTCACTAGCTTTGATGGAATGTGTGATTTGATAGCTCAGGAGCAATTCCTGAATATGTCCAAGGAGGAAATAAAACAGTGTTTATGGGATAAGGAAATGGACTCAGCAGAAAGTCTTGCTTCTTATGCTGATCGATACGAGCAGTCCCAGACCGCCAGAGAGGCAGGGCAAGCCCGGAACAAAATGGCAGAACAAAATGGGTGGAGGGAGGAGAGAGGAACAACCCTGGTCGCAGTTGGAGCGGATACCAGAAGGGACACCCCCAGACCACACCCTACTACCGGGGGCAGCCCAAGGCCCCAACTACACACCAAGGAATACTCCAGACACCTTATTGTCCTGCCACACCGTTCTCCAGCAACCCACTTTGCCCCAGTGACCCGTCAGCTGGATGATGTTTTAAATGTAACGAGCCGGGGCATGTGAAGGCCAACTGCCCCAAGAACCCCAACAGATTAGTTCATTGCACCAGAATCACACCAGAGGTCCTCAGGCCCAGATACCTCCCACATACCCTCAGAGCAGAGGGAAACTGTGAGTGTGGGCAGGAAGAAGGTCACCGCGTGGAGGGACACCAGAGCACAAGTGTCGGCTATCCATGCTTCCTTAGTGGACCCAAATTTAATTGACCCAGAGATCCAAGTGACAATTCAACCCTTCAAGTCCAACTCTTTCAATTTGCCTACAGCCAAATTGCCTGTCCAGTACAAGGGCTGGTCAGGAACGTGGACTTTTGCGGTCTATGATGATTATCCCATCCCCATGCTGTTGGGGGAAGACTTGACCAATCATGTGAAGTGAGCCAAGAGGGTGGGAATGGTCACCCGCAGCCAGGCTAAACCAGCCGTCACGCCTAGCTCTGTTCCGGAAACTTCTACCAGGACCCGGTCAGAGGTGATGGACCCGGACCCCATGCCAACGTCTGCAACAGCAGTAGTGGATCCAGTCCCAGAGACCCAGACAGAGCCAGTCCCAGAACCGGAACCGGCAGCAGCTGATAACCCCACACAGAGGCTCAGCTGGAGCCTGAAACCCAACATAGTGCACCAGCGGAGAGCGGTTCAGTCAGCGGAAACAGCCCCATCCCCTACATCGCTTCCAGAGGGACCAAGCCCAGGTCCACAATCCAATGAGGAACTGATGTCTCCAGCATCAAGGGAACAGTTCCAGACCGAACAGGAAGCAGATGAAAGCCTCCAGAGAGCTTGGACGGCAGCCCGGAGCAACCCACTGCCTCTCAGCTCTTCTAATCGACACATATCTGACCCTGTACTAAGGGCCCCAGACTTTGACAAACTGTTCCTAGTAACCACCAATGCGTCCGAGCGTGGTGTGGGAGCAGTTTTAATGCAGGAAGGACCGGATCAAGAATTCCACCCTGTAGTGTTTCTCAGCAAGAAGCTGTCTGAGAGGGAAAGCAACTGGTCAGTCAGTGAAAAAGAATCGTTACGCCGTTGTCTACGCTCTAGAAAAGCTGCGCCCATACGTTTTGGGGGACTGTGTTTCCACCTGAAAACCGACCATGCTGCGCTACGGTGGCTTCATACCGCCACGGGAAATAACAAAAAAACCTTTTCGGTGGAGTTTAGCTCTCCAAGATTTTGATTTGGACTTCGACATCCAACACGTCTCAGGAGCTTCTAACAAAGTGGCTGATGCACTCTCCCATGAAAGTTTCCCAGAATCAACTGGTTAAAATCGTCCTTGAGATGTGGAAAATATTGTTAGTCTTTATATACTTGGTAGTATATTTAGAGGTGCATGTGTCTTATTAACTCTGTTTTTTCCTAGAGCTCCAGGAAGAAATCCCAGCCAGCGTTTCACCCTATCTGTGATTTGGGGGGCATGTCATAAATATAAAGGGAAGGGTAAACACCTTTTAAAATCCCTCCTGGCCAGAGGAAAAACCCTTTCACCTGTAAAGGGTTAAGAAGCTAAAAGTAACCTCGCTGGCACCTGACCAATGAGGAGACAAGATACTTTCAAAAGCTGGGGGGAGGGAGAAACAAAGCCTCTCTCTGGCTGTGTGGTGCTTTTGCCAGGGCCAGAACAGGAATGGAGTCTTAGAATTTAGTAAGTAATCTAGCTAGAGATGCGTTAGATTCTGTTTTGTTTAAATGGCTGATAAAATAAGCTGTGCTGAATGGAATGTAGATTCCTGTTTGTGTCTTTTTGTAACTTAAGGTTTTGTCTAGAGGGATTCTCTATGTGTTGAATCTGATTACCCTGATTTTACAGAGGTGATTCTTTTACTTTTTCTTCAATTAAAATTCTTCTTTTAAGAACCTGATTACTTTTTCATTGTTTTTTAAGATCCAAGGGTTTGGGTCTGTGTTCACCGATGCAAATTGGTGAGGATTTTTACCAAGCCTTCCCCAGGAAAGGGGGTATTGGGTTTGGGGAGGATTTTGGGGGGAAAGACGTTTCCAAGCGGGCTCTTTCCCGGTTATATATTTATTAGATGCTTGGTGGCAGCAATCAAGTCCCAGGGCAAAAGGTAAAACAGTTTGTACCTTGGGGAAGTTTTAACCTAAGCTGCTAAAAATAAGCTTAGGGGGTTTTTCATGCAGGTCCCCACATCTGTACCCTAGAGTTCAGAGTGGGGAAGGAGTGGCAACCAAGTGATTCACCCCATGAGCTTCCCAAAGGCTTTCCATAGTTCCTACCAGGAAATTAGTTCCTGCATCTGAGGATGTCGGAGGGCCAACCTACCCTGGCAAAAATGTCTGCTAGTGCCTGGCACACACTTTTAACCCTGGTGTTGCTTAGAGCTACTGCTTCTAGCCATCGGGGGGCAAAATCCATGAAAGTCAGTATGTACTGCTTTCCTCTGGGTGTCTTTTTCGGAAAAGGACCCAGAATATCCAGTTACTCACTGAAATGGAACTTCAATGATGGGGAATGGCTGGAGAGGGGCTTTGACCTGGTCTTGGGGTTTTCCCCACTTTATGGCATACTTTACAAGACCGGACATAAGTAGAAACATCCTTGCCCATTCCCTCCCAGTGGAACGACTTTCCCAAATGGTCTTTGGTTCTGTTCACCCCAGCATGGCCACTAGGATGATAGTGGGCTAAGTTCAAGAGCTTGGCCCGGTACTTAGTTGGAACTACCAACTGTCTCTGAGGATGCCAGTCTTCCTGGTGTCCACCAGAAAGAGTTTCCTTCTTTCTACAACAAACCTGGATCGATTAGAAGAGCTGAGAGGCGGTGGGTTGCTCCGTGCCGCCATCCAAGCTCTCTGGAGGCTTTCATCTGCTTCCTGTTCGGTCTGGAACTGTTCCCTTGATGCTGGAGACATCAGTTCCCCATTGGATTGTGGACCTGGGCTTGGTGCCTCGGGAAGCGATGCAGGGGATGGGGCTGTTTCCATTGACAGTGCCCCAGCAGAGAGCGGTTCACAATGTTGGGGTTCAGACTCCGGCTGAGCCTCTTGGGTAGGTTTATTGGCTGCTGCCGGTTCAGGTTTGGTGGGGCCCTCTGGTGTTGGGGTTGCAAGTACTGGATTCAGCGCTGGCAATGGGTCTGGTGCTGGGTGTTCCACCGGTTCCGGTTCTGGGACTGGCTCTGTCTGGGTCTCTGGGACTGGATCCACTACTGCTTTTGCAGACATTGGCCTGGGGTCTGGGTCCATCACCTCTGACCGTGTCCTGGTAGAAGTTTCCGGAACAGAGCTAGGCATGACGGCTGGTTTAGCCTGGCTGCGGGTGACCATTCCCACCCTCTTGGCTGGCTTCAGACGATTGGCCAAGTCTTCCCCCAACAGCATGGGGATGGGATAATCATGCAGCGAAAGTCTAAGGGCAAAAGGTAAAATAGTTTGTACCTTGGGGAAGGTTTAACCTAAGCTGCTAAAAATAAGCTTAGGAGGTTTTCATGCAGGTCCCCACATCTGTACCCTAGAGTTCAGAGTGGGGGAGGAACCTTGACATGGTGGTAGAAGTGGGATTTTAAAGGTGTTTACCGTTCCCTTTATATTTATGACAGATGTGGATAAACCGAACCCAAGAGCTTCCCCCGGTGAGCGAACAGCTTTCGCCTCCCTCTGCGGCTGCACCTGCTAGGGCTGAGCCTGCTGTCTCCATTGGCCATGGGGCCTCCAGCCTGCATGGGAACAAGGGAAGGACAGGAAGTAAAAACCTTTACCCCAAACCGTCCCCTCAGGAACTTGCGTACCATCCACCTGCGCCCCTCTTGCCGGTCTCTCTCCCCCGGTAACCAGAGAAACAGGGCATAAGCTCTCCCCTCCCTTGCAGGTCACTTGTACCATACCCTCCTTGGCTCTGGTTTCTCCTCCCAGGATCCCTGCGTGGGGGGGGGGGGGGGGTAGGAAATGAGGATCTGGGGGAAGCGAGCATCTGGCCAGTATGTGCTGATGTCAATAAAGCTGCCCCAAGCTGTAACCTGCAGGTGCTTGCACAGAGTAATGGGAACCAGGTGGGCTATAGCAGCCTCAGGCCCAGCACTGCGCCCGGCCTGCTTCCAGCTCTTCCAGGCCCAGGCTGAGTCTGGCCAGGTTACACCAGCTCTGGGAAGCACGGAGCAGCACAAACACCGGCCAGGGCCAGGAGGCCTGAGCACCTCCCTCTGGGGGAGACCTTGCCCCGCTCCAGCCAGCACCACTCACTTTGCATAATCCGGTCCATTCCCCCAGCCTGCACGACCACTGCCCCAGTTCCTGGGGGGTGCGGGGGGACTCTGAAAGCTAGACTGGACAAAGTGGTAACAGATGAGCCAAGGGCAGCAGGGGGTGGGGTGCAGAGGGGTGGGTACAGGGGGTGCTGCCTGGGCCTGCAAACAGGCACCAGGAGGGATGTGTTTGTTTAAAGGGGTGGTGGGCCAAGTGCTACCCCTTCACGTTGGGCTATTACCCCAGCACAGGCCCAGCCCGGCCCAGCCCTGCCCAGGGCCAGGCAGGCGCTCGCAGTCCTTGTGGCCCAGGCTGCTCTGCAGGGACCTGCCCTGGGAGGCAAAGGTGAGACCCATTCAGCCCTTAGCCTCTCTGCTGAGGCTGCCAGGCAGGGCCTGTCTTGGGGGGGTGATTTGAGCCATGAAGATACCTGGTGGCTGGGAACTGAGCCAAGACCCCCCACAGAATGCCCCTATACACAGCTTGTCTCCCTCCTCCCCCTACACGCACATATAGTCCCCCCCTTCCCTATACGTGTGTGTGTGTGTGTGTGTGTGCGCGCGCGCGCGCTCTCTCACACACACACACACACAGAGGTGTGCACACATAGTCTCCCCCTTCCCTATACATGTGTGCGTGTTCTCTCACACACACACACACACACACACACACACACAGAGTGGTCCCTACTGTGTATACACATAGGTTCCAACCTCTCACCCCCCCTCCCCCCACATGGTCTGTCCTGCCCCAGGCACATTCAGTGGGGGCTCCCCTTCATGCTGGGGTCCCTCTGCCCCCTCTAGCTTAGTGCTAGGTCCCTCTCCAGGAGGCTGAAGGGGGACATTCGAAGGGTGTGGGGCCGTGGGGCTGGGCAGTGGCCCATGGCCTAGCAGCACGTGGGGCAGCAGCTCTCTGGCTCCGGGTGCAGCTACCCCCACGGTGTCTCTGACCCTAGTTTAGCATGTTTGGTCCAGGCCTGAGCAGTGGTGGAGCTGTCTCGGCCCGTTCAGCCCCAGTGCGGGGTGGGTCTGTCTGGCCTGGGGGCTCCTGGTCTCCATGCTGCCTTGTGAGCCTTCCTAGCAGGAGGCTGCCTTAGGGGCCAGAAGTAGACAAAGAGCTGGGGCCGGTTTAGGGTTGCTGAACTGTCTAATTGCACAAACCCAAACACCATTGCCCTTAGGGTGACCAGACAGCAAATGTGAAAATTGGGGATTGGGGGGGGGGGGAGTAATAGGAGCCTATATAAGAAAAAGACCCGAAAATCAGGACTGTCCCTATAAAGTTGGGACATCTGGTCACCCTAATTGCCCTGCCCCTGCCCTGCCCCTTCTCTAAGGCCTCACCCCAGCCCCCCTCCCTCCCTTGCTCTCCCCCCTCATTCACTTTAACAGGGCTGGTGCAGGGGTTTGGGGTGTGGGAGAGGGCTCCAGGCTGAGCCTGGGGCATGGTGTGGCAAAGTGGCTGAAAGCCTCCTTTGCCCCGTGTTGTGCCCCCTAAAAGCCTCAGGACAGGATGACTGGGGAGCAGGAGCAGTGCCTGGCATGCCCCAAATCGCTAGCAGCTCCCCTTCTGCCATCAGTTCCTAGGTCCTCCTCTTGCCCCTCAGGCTGATGCCCAAGGGATGCTTTGGCAGTGCTAGAAAGACTGGAATATGTGTTCGGATTCTCTACTCTCTGGAGGCCTCAGGGATGCCAGAGAAGTTTCCAGTGATCCAAATTTCTGCTACTCACCACCATGTATGCCAGCCTGTCTCCTTCTTTAGCTGATTGCTAGGTGTAAATGGGCAAAGTCTAAATGTGGGATACAGGAAGGCAGAGCCTATTGTGGCAATGACCCTTTGACAACCTGGGAATTTTGTGTAATATTTTTTCTGATGCCTGTATGTGCCTCAGTTTCCCCTATTTGCATCATTGTCACCTAGTGGGGGGAAAAGGACTGTTCACTCTCTGGGCAGGCTAACACAGCTGAGAAGGGCTCCCAGCTGCCTGGGGCCTGAGGTCCCGTATCAGTGGAGCTCTGAGAAGAAAAGGGCAAATCCAGCTGCCCAGACACGGATGCCCAGCAACCAAGGACCCAGAGAGATCTGCACTCCACGCCACTGGGCAGGGGGCTGAGCCGCATCCCCCGGCTCGGCTCGGGAACAAAGGGCTGGGGTGGGGCGGGAGGAAGTTGAGGGCTGGCTGCCGAGGGCTCTGGGCGCACCTGGCCTGGAACAAAGGGAGATCAGAGAGACGGGGCTCTGGGCTGACCAGGATGGTCTCAGCTGTAACTTTCTGTTCTCTGGACTGGGTCCAGGTGACTAATAACCCGCCTGTTGGCTCACGCTGGCTGCGTGTCCCTGCAGATGCTGGCGGAGGGGGTGCTGCCCCCCAAGATGGTACAAGTCTCCATCGGGGTCTGTCTCGGGGGGACTCGTGGCCTGGAGCTCATGGTGGGGGAGCCAGGGGGGCTGCAGGCCCAGGGGTCCAGCCCCAGGAGGCAGTGAAGCCCCAGGGCTTCCCCTGGAAGAAAAGTGAGACCCCTCGAGCGTCTGGCCCACTGATGGGGCCTCCCAGCCCCTGTTCCAAAGGGGGGATCGTAGCACTGATTCTGTGGGTCCGTAACAGCCCTGCAAGTCCCAGCACAACTTAGAATGACCACTCCGTGTCACCAGTTCTGTCCAGCTGCCGCTCATAACACTGTCTAGTTAGGGATTAGTTACATTTGTTTAGCAGTATAGTCTAGGAGCAGTACAAACACTGAACAATACGATGGTCCTTGCCCCAAAACGCTCACAGCCGCCAACAGTGGGCTAGTCACGGACAGAGGGAGGTGCACAAGGAAACTGAGACGGGGCCTGGCCACAGGGGCAGCAGGCTCAGCACACCAGCTGGCTAACCAACGCCAAGTGTTTTTGTGGGCATTGTGATGACCGAGAGTTTTAAAGGGGGATTTTAATTGGGCAGCGAGCATCTGTGTGATGGGCCCCAAGGAAATAGATTGTTGGGGTGGACGCGTAGCACTCCAGACCCACATGTTCACCTGTGCCCGTATGCTTCTGCCCCCCACAATCCCCAGACACCGGAGCAGACAAGAAGCACATGAGCTAGGTGTGCCCTGGGAGAGCAACGTTTTTTAGGGAGCTGTATGCTGAATATTAAATGCTGCCCTGAATGCCCCAACCCAGAACCCCCTTCCCTGCTACCCAAGACTTCCTGCCCCTCCCCAGTGCCTCAGTTTGCCCCAAGTCCCTGGATGCCACCCTGTCAAGGTTCCTTCCCCCCTCTGAACTCTAGGGTACAGATGTGCGGACCTGCATGCAAGACCCCCTAAGCTTATTCTTACCAGCTTAGGTTAAAACTTTCCCAAGGTACAAACTTTGCCTTGTCCTTGAACCGTATGCTGCCACCACCAAGCATGTTAAACAAAGAACAGGGAAAGAGCCCATTTGGAGACATCTTCCCCCAAAATATCCCCCCAAGCCCAACATCCCCTTTCCTGGGGAAGGCTTGGTAAGAATCAGGTGAACACAGACCCAAACCCTTGGATCTTAAGAACAATGAAAAGTCAATCAGGTTCTTAAAAGAAGAATTTTAATTAAAGAAAAGGTAAAAGAATCACCTCTGTAAAATCAGGATGGTAAATACCTTACAGGGTAATCAGATTCAAAACACAGAGAATCCCTCTAGGCAAAACCTTAAGTTACAAAAAGACACAAAAACAGGAATATACATTCCACCCAGCACAGTTTATTTTACCAGCCACTAAACAAAAGGAAATCTAACGCATTTCTAGCTGGATTACTCACTAACTTAACAGAAGTTCTGAGGCTGCATTCCTGATCCGTTCCCGGCGAAAGCATCACACAGACAGACGAACCCTTTGTTCCGCCCCCTCCAGATTTGAAAGTCTCTTGTCCCCTCATTGGTCATTTTGGGTCAGGTGCCAGCCAGGTTATCCTAGCTTCTTAACCCTTTAGAGGTGAAAGGGTTTTGCCTCTGGCCAGGAGGGATTTTATAGCCCTGTGTGCAGACAGATGGTTACCCTTCCCTTTATATTTATGACGCCCCAAGCTGCCTTTTCTGCCATCTAGTGACTCAGCAGTAACGGGTGCTGCTAGACGCCCCCGATGACACAAACATCTCCCAGTCAGCGTTACACACAGTCTTAAGACAACCCAACCAAAGGCACACGCCCACCTAAAATACACACTTAGTCACTGGAACCATGGCAACCCCAAACACACAAACCATACCCCCAGGCACAAATACACCCCACCAGATACACACAGAATACACCTCTAGTCCAGACACACAGGGCCCAAAGGTACACGCTGACACACACGCTCTTGCTCTCACACACGCCCTCCAGCCCTATCCTGGAGCCGCAGCGTCCCTGACCTGGCAGAGACCCCGGGCTCTATCTCTCGTTTATGCTTTGCCAGTGCGTGTGGAGCTCTTCATGTCAATGGTGTCCATGTTATCATTTCTCATTGGCATTACCATGGTGCCCAGGAGCCCAGCCGTGCTAGGGGCTGCCCGGACACAGACCCAAAGCCCAGGCCTGGACTAGCCCCCCCACAGCTCACAGGGCAAGAGGCAGCAGGTGGCCACAGCCAGCCGGGGAAGCACAAGGGAACCAGGAGAAGATGTTGGTCCAGGTGACGGGCAGGGCTCCCAGCTCTCCTGCAACCCAAGGCTGGCAAAGCTTGGTAGACACATGGGCAGAGATGAGTTGTACAGAGGGATTTGGGGGCTGTAGCTGGACTTTCGGGGGGAGGGGGGCAGCGTGGGTCTTACACACTCAGCCCCAGGCCCTGGCATCGGTCCCGGTGAGATGAGCAGGAAGGGAAGCAGGGGGCTGCAGCTGTGGGGACAGGAGAGGGGGGGTGTCCCAGGAGCTGGGAGTCAGCTGCCAGGGGGTGGGGGTGGAAGACAAGGGGGGTGGCTGTTGCTGGGGATGAAACAAGGGAGCTGAGCTGGGGCTGCTGGGGGGAGGGTGGGAAGGGGGCTACTGGGAGCGGGTGTCCTGGGGCTGGGCAGGAGCTGCTGGGGGGGCAGGGAGGAGGGTGTCCCAGGGGCTGCTGAAGGGAGGCAGGAATCAGGTGTCCCAGAGGCTGGACGGGGTCAGGTAGAGAAGGTGACTCGGCAGTGGGCAAGGATTGATGAGGAGCAGGGAGGGGGTGTCCCAGGGGTTGATTGGGACAGGAAGGGGGTGTCCCGGTGGTTGAGTGAGGGACAGGGAGAGGAGTGTCCTGGGTGCTGGGGGGCAGGAAGGAGGTTTCGGGAGGGGGGGTGAGGGAGGCAGGGAGGGGGTGTCCCAGGGCTGATGAGGGGCAGGGAGAGGGGGTATCCCAGGAGCTGGTGGGGGGCAGGAACGGGGTGTCCCGGGGGGGTGATGGGAGCAGGGAGGGGGTGGGGAAGGGCAGGAGGGGGGGATGTCCTGGGGACTGATGGGGGGTAGAGAGGGGTGTCCCCGTGGTTGATTGGGGGGCAGGGAGAGGGGGTGTCTGAGGGGGCAGAAAGGGGGTGTCCCGGTGGTTGATTGGGGGGCAGGGAGGGGGTGTCTGGGTGGTTGATGGGGGACCAGGAAGGGGTGTCCCTGGAGGGTGATTGGGGGCAGTGAGGGCGGGTGTCCTGGGGACTGATGGGGGGAGGGAGAGGAGTGTCCCGGGGTATGCTGGTGCCAGGAAGGGGGTGTCCTGGGTGCTAGGAAGCATGAAGAGGGTGTCCCAGGGGATGGAGGACAGAGAGGGGTGTCCCAGGGGCTGATGGGGGGAGGGAGAGGAGTGTCTCGGGGGCTGTCGGGGGGCAGGACGGGGGTGTCCCAGGAGCTGAGTGGGGGAGCTGTAAGGGGGTGTCCCGGTGGTTGATTTGGGGCAGGGAGAGGGGGTGTTCTGGGTGCTAGGGGGCAGGAAGGGGGCATCCTGGGGGATGGATGGGGGGGCAGTGAGGGGGTATCCCAGTGATTGATGGGGGGGGTTGTTCCAGTGGTTGATTCGGGGCAGGGAAAGGGGGTATCCCGGGGGCAGGGAGAGGGGGTGTCCCGGTGGTTAATTAGGGGGCGGGGAGGGGGGGTGTCCCGGTGGTTGATTGGGGGCAGAGAGAGGGGGTGTCCCGGTGGTTAATTAGGGGGCAGGGAGGGGGGTGGCCCGGTGGTTGATTGGGGGCAGGGAGAGGGGGTGTCCCGGTGGTTGGTGGGGGGGAGTGTCCCGGTGGTTACTTAGGGGGCAGGGAGGGGGGTGGCCCGGTGGTCCGTGGGGGGGGTGTCCCGGTGGTTAATTAGGGGGCGGGGGGGGCGGCAGCTGGTGGCTCCGGGCTGGTTCCCGGAAAATTGCAACATGTGGAGCAATCTGGCTCGCGGCCGGGGCCGGGCCGGGGGCTGGGGGCGGGCGTGGGGCGGGGCCGGCCGGGCCACGCTTTGTTCGGCGGCCGGGAGCCAGGCGCTGCGCTTTGTCCCGCCGGGAGCGTGTCCGGCTCTGGTGAGCGGGGCTGGTCCGGGCCGGAGCGGGGCTGGGGGTCCCGGAGGGGCGGGGCCGGGCGGGGCCGGGCCGGGCCGGGCCGGGCCGGGCCAGGCCAGGCCAGGGGGGGAGCGGAGCGGAGCGGAGCGGGGCTGGGGGTCCCGGAGGGGCCGGGCCAGGGGGGGAGGGGAGCGGAGCGGGGCTGGGGGGGGGTCCCGGAGGGGCCGGGCCGGGCCGGGCCGGGCCGGGCCAGGCCAGGGGGGGAGCGGAGCGGGGCTGCGGGGGGGTCCTGGAGGGGTCGGGCCGGGGCTGGGGGGGTCTCGGAGGGGCCGGGCCGGGGGGGAGCGGAGCCGGGGGTCCCGGGTCTCGCTCTCGCGTTGGAGTTGACTCGGGGGAGCCGCGGGTTCCGGGGCAGCTCGAGCCCCCCGGCCCCCCCCACCGGGCTGCTGCACGGGGGGGCTCGGCCGGGGGGGGGTAGTGGGAGGTTCGGGGGCTGGCAGAGGCTCGGGGAGCCCCGGAGCCGGGGGGGGGGCTCAGGAGCCAGGCACCGGGCGGGGGTGGACGCGGGGGTCAGGAGCCGGGCGGGGGTCTCAGGTTTGTGCCGAGCCGAGCCGGACCCTGTTCCCTGACACCGGCGGGGCTGTTGGCGGGAGCGGCCCGGCCCTGGGCTGTAGGGAAAAGGGGCTTTGTGTGAAGCTGGAAACTCTGGGCGGGGGTGCCCCGCCCCCTGTTACCCCCCATAGAGCTTCCACGCTGCCCGTCCTGGCGTTCGCCCTCCAGCCGGGGCCGCTGGACGGTTTTAAAATGTCCAGTATCGGTGCGGCGCGGTGCTAACTCGTGTTCCGGGCCCGGCTGCAGCGTCGGCGCCCCGCGGTCCCCAGAGCCAGCGGGCACCGCGCAGGGCTGGGCTGGCGCCCTAGCGCGTCTACACAGGACAGTTACCGGGCACGAGCCAAGGTGCGGTGCTGGTGCGCCTCCCCTGGGCACGCTGCTCTGACGCTGGACTGGGGGAGCAGAGTGCTGGCAAGGGCGCCCCAGCAAGGCTGCTGTGGCTGGAGGAGTTGTCATGTGGACACGCCCAGAAATACCTCGGCGAGGTGAGCGGGCGCTGAAGGGGCTGCACGGAGATTACCATTACACCGTGTGCTGCGGAAGAGCCATGCCCCGACCCCGACCCCGCCCCTGGGCTGCACCCGGCCTCTCTCTTGTGGCTGCCTTGCCACACCTCAGGCTTTGCACCAGGCTGCAGCCAGCCCCAGTGAGTATAGCCAGGGGAGAAGAGGGTGTCTCCTCCGTCCCCTACAAAGCCTCCCCTCCTGGGGTCTCCCCACAAGCAGCTCCAGGGCCTCCCTCTGCTCAGAGTGTCCCCCTATCCTCTCTGACCCCTACTGCAAAGGACCTTTGGGGCCAGCTGCCCGTCGTGGACCGTCTGCAATTCCTGGGTCACCTACCCACTCCCTCCTGCAGCTGGGCTCTGCTCCCCACTGACTGGCCTCTCTGCCAACTCTTTCCTCTGTGAATCTTCCCCATTGCTGCGTGTGGGACTGTGGGGTGTCCGGGCCTGGTGGGTCTGACGCTGGGAGTGGGCACTGGCTGGTCTGAGTTCTTGCCCTGCTGCCATGTGGTGGTGCTGGGACAGGCCGCGGTGTCTCCATGGCCAGAGCAGGGTTCCTCCCCCCAGGTGTTCATTGTGTGTGAGCACCAGACCGGGGCGGTGCTCCCTTCGCAAAGCACCTGCCCATGTTCCAGGATGTGGCACTGGTGCCAGACCCGCGTGAGTCCATGTGACAAGGACAAACAGGAGCAGTGCCTGGGATGGGCTGCTCTGCAGGGAATTGCGCTGGAGGGATGCTGTCTGGCTGCCTGTCCCAGCTGGTGCAGGCTGCCTCTTCATTTCATCTCAGTGCCGTGTCCCAGCTCTCTCCTGCCTCCCACCTCCCCAGTGCTTCGGGTGCACGTCCCCTCTGCCCCAGCCTTCTCTGCCCTGCTCCTTTGCCAGAGTCACAGAGATTAAGGCCTGAAGAGACCATTACATCATCTTGTCTGACTTCCCATGTGGAGCCCAGGCCAGAAACCTTCCCCCAGTGACCCCTGGATGGAGCCCACTGAACTGGGTTTGACTAACGCACCTTCCAGAGAGGCCTCCAGGCTGGGGTGGAGAATCCACCACGTCCCTGGCCCATTCCCACGGTTAATGAGCCTCACTGTTAGTTTGTGCCTAATTTCTCATTGGGATTTGTCTGGCTTCAGCTGGCAGCCATTGGTTCTTGTCCTGCCTTTCTCCACTGGATTAGGGAGCCCTGTAGTGCGCTGGAATGTGTCCCCCTCAAGGTATTTGTAGACTGCAATCCAGTCATTTCTCTGTCTTTGTTTTGATAAAATAAACAGGCTGAGCTCCGTGCGTCCCGCACTGAGAGCCATTTTCTGAGCCAGTCCTCAGATCAGTTTTGTGACTGACTTTTCTGCGCTCTCCTCCAGCATGGTGCAGGAGCAGTGAATTGGGTGGCTGTATGCTATGCTGGGAGGCGTCTCACACTGCCCTCTGGATGGGGGTCTCTGTTCCCACGGTCCATGGCAGGTGCTTTCTGGGAGCAAGGTCTCTGGCTGGGTCAGGTTGGAGCAGGGAATGTCACCGGATTGGCTCTGGATTGATTCTGGAGTGGCACTGTGTTTGAAGTAGGCCCAGGGTGCTGCTGACCCAACCCCTGGTGGGTGGTTGGGGCTGGGCCCCTGCCAGAGTCTACTGCTGAAAGAGAGGGTGGGGGTAGGGGCAGGGGCAAGGGCTGGACTGTCTTGTCTTGTGGGTGTGTTTGTGCCCTGTGGGGAGTTTGGCTTCCAGTAACCAACAGCATGTCCAGGGGAGGGAGCATGCGTGTGCACCTATCTACCTGCCCCGGAGGAGCCTGGTTTAGCACGTGCTCCTGGCAGACCTCTGGCAAGCGGGATGTCTGATCCCTGTGGGCCTCCGCATGGAGGGTGAATGCGGGTAGCAGGGGTACAAGGGGGAAGAGGCTTGTAGCCTGTGTTTGGGGGGGTGAGATGCGCTGGGTGGTGGTGGGGTGAATGTCCAGTGGGGGAGACAGCCATTGCATGGCGGACGTGCTGGGGGGAGGACACTGGAGGCGTCATACTGAGTAGGCATGTGGGGAAGGGAGATGCACCCAGTGTTTGAGCCGTTGGCTCCCGCCCCATGTGTGAGGTGCCTGGAACCCTTCTGGTGGACGAGCGAGCAGGGACAGGGGCTGCAGTCAGTGGGGGAGGGACACAATATTGGGGGCTACTGCAGTGACCCGCCGAGGAACAGGGCCCTCTGCCTTCTGTGCTATACCCATGATGCTGTGCTCTGGCTGGAGCCCTGCTGCCCTGGGGGGCGTCCCCTCTTGGCGGTGAGTGCTGTGGGGTCTGGGGGTGCGGGGGCTCAGCTGGGGCTAGTGGGCTGCGTTCACTCTGAGGTTTATCGGCTGTCCCCTCCCCTTGCCTCCTGTAGGGTCTGAGCCATCGTCTGGGTCAGGATGAGCTGGAGTTTCCTGACCCGGCTCCTGGAGGAGATCAACAACCACTCAACCTTTGTGGGCAAGGTCTGGCTCACTGTCCTCATCATCTTCCGCATCGTGCTGACCGCTGTGGGCGGCGAGTCCATCTACTACGACGAGCAGAGCAAGTTTGTGTGCAACACGCAGCAGCCGGGCTGCGAGAATGTCTGCTACGATGCCTTCGCGCCCCTCTCCCATGTCCGCTTCTGGATCTTCCAGATCATCATGGTGGCCACGCCCTCCGTCATGTACCTGGGTTTCGCCATGCACCGCCTCGCCCGCGGGCCGGAGGGCCGCCAGCGGGGGCGTGGGCGCATGCCCATGGTGCGGCGGGGCGCCGGGCGGGACTACGAGGAGGCAGAGGAGGATAACGAGGAGGATCCCATGATCTTCGAGGAGATAGAGGTGGAGAAGGAGAAGGGCGGGGAGCGGGGCGAGAAACACGATGGGCGCCGGCAGATCCGCCAGGATGGGCTGATGAAGGCCTACGTGCTGCAGCTGTTGTGTCGCTCGGTGCTGGAGGTGGCCTTCCTCTTTGGGCAGTACATGCTGTACCACTTGGAGGTGAGCCCCTCCTACGTGTGCACCCGCAGCCCCTGCCCGCACACCGTCGACTGCTTCGTCTCCCGGCCCACCGAGAAGACCATCTTCCTGCTCATCATGTACGCGGTCAGCGGGCTCTGCCTCCTCCTCAACCTCCTCGAGCTCTGTCACCTGGGGGTTGGCCGCATCCGGGACTTGCTGCGCCAGGGCAGTGACAGCCCGAGCCCCCACGACAGCCACCCTGGGCCGCCCTATGCCAAGAAGGCCCCCAGCGCCCCTCCCACCTACCACTCGCTGAAGAAAGAACCCCCCAAGGGCCAGCTGGCCAACGGGAAGCTGGACTACAGTGAGAACCTGGCCAGCTCTGCCGCCGAGTGCTCCCGTGAGCACGAGCTGGACCGGCTGCGCAAGCACCTCTGCATGGCCCAGGAGCACCTGGAGATGGCCTTCCAGCTGAACCGCCCGCTGGAGACAGCCAGCCCCTCGCGCAGCAGCAGCCCTGAGGCCAACGGGCTCGCTGCCGAGCAGAACCGCCTCAACTTGGCCCACGAAAAGGAAGGGTCTGCTTGCGAGAGAACCACAGGTGAGGAAGGTCTGGGTCTTGCCTGGGCCGTGCTCCCAGCTGTCTCCCAGGCGCTAGCCTGCCGCATCTGTGTCCCCAACCGCGGGGCTCTCTCTGACTCCTCTGGGGGTGCTGCAGCAGGACCCTAACGTGGTGTTCTCCTCTCCACAGGATTGTGAGCAGCTGGGCCCCTCGGGGCGGCTGCAGAGATGGCGACAGGGACTGGCAATGTGCTCCAGAGGAGACCACTGGAACCTGGACAACCTATGCTGGGGAAACGGGGTGGGGGGATGGACAGGGTTGGGGGCTGAGCTTCCAAGGAGGGCGGAGGCCTGGGCTGGGAAGCCCTCTGCCTCCTGTGGGGCTCCAGGAGGGCAGGCTGGCATGGGGAGGAACATTCTTTCACTCTTCTCACTTTTTTAGAAAAGGAAATCTTTTATTTTTGTACTTTTTTATAAACTTCTCAGTGCACAGCCCCAGCCCCCGCCCCAAACACCTGCGGCCCTCCTCCCCTCTGGGACCTTTAGCCAGCCCCTTCCCAGCCCTGGGACAGTCTCCTCCTCCTTCTCCTCTCTCCCCCCCCGCCCCCTCCCCCAGCAGTGAGGGTCGCTGCACTGGCATGGGGAAAGGTTTGCAGTCGCATGGAGGCGGTTGATGCTCAGTTGCTTTCCCACAGTGGCAGGGAGCTGTCTGAGTGGGAATCCCAGGGGATCCAGCAGGGCTGGGCCGACGTGCACTATTCGCTTGGGGTCCCTCCTCCCAGCTGGGTCTGACGTCTTCACCTCAATCTTGTGGCTGCGCTGGGCCTGGGCGAGCCGAGCCCGTGGAGACGCCTACCCAGTGTTGCGGGCAGACTGGGTCGCACTGAGCTTTCAGTATGGGGCATCCATTCCCGGGGAGGGGAGGGGAGCTGGTTCCCAGCTGAGCTGCCAGGGCAATGGCAAGTCTCTGCGCGGGAGAGCCCTGGCCACCCTGGGTTTTTGTCAGGGGGCCTGCAGGGTTCTTCTGTTCCAGACAGGCCCCTGGGTGTCCCCTCCACCTCATGCTCATGCTCTCTGGATTGGCTGGTGTAGGGAGTTGTAGATTTGCCAGAGGCTGAGCAGGTCTCTGGGGGGGTGAATAGGGCACTATGAGGTGGGGGTTTACAGGCTACCCAGTGGGAGGGCAGAGGCCGCGCTGAGGGGGGCAGCTGTGCTGCAAACTTGGCCCCAAGGGCCAAAGACCCGCATTGATTGTAACGCAGGTTGTGGTGGCAGCGGCACAAGGCCCCCCCACGCCGCACACGTAGGTACGAACTGCCAGGCTGGGGGCTCTGCCCAGGGCCTGGTGTCTGCTGTGCATGGGGCAGAGGGGCTGGCATCTCTGGCTCCCTGCCAGTGGGGCCAGTGTGGAAGGGGCCCTGGCCCAGCCTGTCTCCCTCACTTCCCCTGCCAGCAGCTTTGTGTCTGGCTGGCTGGTGCTTGGGCCAAAGCTGATTTGGTTACATTCCAAGACTCCGGCGTCCTGGAGGCATCTGCTTTCCTGTCTGGGGCGTGGCGCGGCTAATGCGGGTTCCTGTGCTGCGGCAGGGGGCCTGCGTGCCTTCGGACAGTCCAGAACCAGCTGGGAAATGCTGGGTGTGTCTGATCATCTCAGCCTGGGTCACGTGATTATTTTGTGTCTTTGCTTTTTACTCAAATGATTATGAAGTTTTTATATTTTAGTAAAACCTGGAGATGTTTTGTACAGAGCCCTGCAGCTGGTTCTTCAGTGGGGCGGGCTGGGGGGAGCTGCATAGAAAAGCAGAGTACTGCCCCGGATCTCTCACTCCCAGCATGGCTTCCCCTCCTCCTCCTGACCCAGGCACTGTCTGTGTGCACAGGGAGACCACTGAGCTGTGGTTTGCCGGATTAGAAAATATGGGGCATTGATACATGGGGCCCTCCTCCAGTTCGCTGGTGTTCATCACAGAGACCTATTGACCAGGGCCATATCTGGGCTGGGGAAGGAGCAAAGTGAATCCTGGTCCGCCCTGCGGCTGGATGGGAACCTGGGCCATGTGGAGGAGAAAGGCCCTGTCTTCTCCCCCCCCCCCCCCCCCGCCCGCTCCCGAGGCAGCCAGTCCCCCGTCCCGGGGCTCTATTGGCGTGAGTGCCAGCTCCAGAGCTGAGCTGAGAGTCTCTGGTCTCCATACAGAGTGTCTCCTATTTCAGCCAGCTCTGGTGACCCCTCGTCCCCTGCAAGCGCTGCGTGCCAGACTGGGCCCAATGTTCAGCCCTTGGGCTGTGTCTGGCTGCTTGGCCGCCTCGTGCCATCATGTCAGGCGGTGATTGGCAGGTGAGAGACCTCCCCCATGCAATCGGCGGAGGTGCAGTGAGTTGGGAACCAGGAGATAGAAGTTCTGGTTTCATCTTTCCTGTGCTCCTCACAACTCCCTCCTGTGTGAGGCCTTGCACCCCATCTGGAGCAGGGAACCCAGTATTGGTAAAATAGGGGCACAAGGTCACTTCTGGCCTAATTCTGACGAGAACATGGCTCTCGATTATGGCAAACGCATCTCCATCACTTGGCACATCCAGCCTGAAGGACAGTGTGGCCAGATCGCTCTGTCTGACCACTACAGCTGTGACCCCTGCTAAGCCCTCCCAGGTCCAGAGAACCTGGTCCCTCATCACTGGTATCCTACTGCGAGCTGGCAAATAGCTGTAACCTGCTGGCAAAGTGCGCACGCTGGGCTGGTCGCCAGGTACTCCCGTGTGCCAAGCTGGCCCTGGTCTGTGCTGGTGCTCTGATGGTGGAGTTCAAGTCCTGCCAGTTACACCCTGAGGGGAATTTTAGGGTTGCATGTGATCAGAATTTGCATTTCCACTCCCTTGAAACAAGGATTTATTTAATTTACCCTGTGAGAAAACCACCTTTATAGCAGCCTGCCCCCCAGGCCGGGTGCCCCCCAGCCCTTCGCTTGCTGGTGCAGGTGGAGGCTGCATGTCCCAGCCCCTGTACTCTGCCCCCTGTCCCAGCCTGGTCAGGCCAGGTAGCGGCAGCTGTCCCCTCTGAGCCAGGGCTAGTGCTTGCTCCTGCTTTCCCATGGGTTGCAGGGAGAGATTATTCCCTTGTTATTTCCAAGTTTGTCAGCCAGTCTGGCAGCTGAAGCAATCCCACACGCTGAGGGGGACCAGTACTGCCCTGGGGAGTGGCCAGGTGAGGTGAGCAGCCTGGGGTCTATCTGAGGAGTGGCCCTGCAGGGCAGAGGCTCTGCTAGGGCTCAGTTCCCTTAGCCCCAGTCTTGTGATTTCCTGAGGGGTAAACTCCCTTCCTGCTACACATGGCTGGGCACCACCCCACAGCTGCCATCAGGCTGAGCAATATCCTGCTGGTCCCGGTGCTCAGCGCCTCCCTCCCTCCCCTGCCTCTGGCTGGGGCATTCAGAGCCTTGGCCAGTCCTCCCTGCTCAGTCCTCAGCCATGGGGCGGGGCGGGGTGGGGTGACCGAGGGGGAGGAGCGTGGCAGGGTATTGGGGTAATGAAGGTTCCTCTGCCAAGGCACCGAGGGAGCAGCCTGGGATGGGGGTGGGGGGGTGTCTCAGTTGTGCAGCTGCAGGGACTGACCCCAGAGCAGGTTTGGCGAGTTGAACCGCATGCTTCCCTTTGCCCCAGCTGGGACCTGGCTGGCTCCTTGACTCCAGGGGCTGCCAAGGGGGGGCTGTAGGGAAGCTCCAGCCTGAACTCTGGCTCACAAACCCCTTGTCTGCTCTGGGATGGGCAGATCCTTTGGGCAGGGGGTTGTGAGCCCACTGGGTTCGCTGAATGCAATGACCCCCCCACCCCTGGAGCTGGCATCAATGACCTGCTAGCCCTGGTTGAGGGAACCTGGCTCCGTCACGCTGGGTCATCCCAATGCCGCATGGCAGGAAAACAGCCCCTGTCTCAGGGAGCCAGGCGTGGGGCTGGGGAGGCGGGGAGCTCCCGGGAGAATCGGGCCGGCTGCGGCAGAGCCCAGTGCCCTAGATGCAGGCGCAGTCCTCGGTGAGGATGTTGGGCACGGTCTCGTACTTGAAGGAGTAGCCGCCGTCGGAGGTGGTGCGGACGCGCAGGGAGCGCATGGTGCTGGGCAGCGCCGCACAGCAAAGCCGGAAGCCCAGCGCGTGGCTCAGGGTGTGGGCGTCGGAGCAGCTGCCGTGGCAGTAGTGGAAGACGAAGCTGCTCGGGTGCACGATCCACTTGTCCCAGCCCAGCTCCTCGAAGGAGATGTTGAGGGCGGCCCGGTGGCAGTCAGCGTGGGCTGCGGCGTCCTCCGACGGGCGCTGCAGCAGGTTGAGGGCAGCCGGGGACCAGGGCACGGAGGCGCGGCGGGCTCTGTCCGGCCCCTTGGGCTTGGTGGTGGCCATGAGGAAGGGCATCTTGTCTGCGGCGGCCGTGCAGGGGCAGCCCGGGCAGCGCACCAGCAGCACAAAGAGCTGCCGGGAGACGTAACGCAGGAAGGGCGCCGCGAAGTGAAAGACCGTCCACTGCTCGGCGGCCTGCACCACGGTGGCTGCCACGGTGACCCGGCCCTGCCCCGACAGGACGAGCACGTCGGCCCCCCCCGCTGAGCGGTTGGCCGCAGCTGACGAGCCGGGGGGCACGACGACGACAGGGCCTGTGTGGAACCAGAGCTGGGTGGACGTCACCACGCGGCTCAGGGTGTGAGCCGAAGGCTGGAAGAGGTAGGTGAAAACACTCTCGTCCTCCGGGAGCTCGTCCGGCTGGGGCGGCTCACACGGCACATCTGCAAACGGGCAGCAAGGGTCAGCAGAGCAGCCGGGAGTCCCGAGGCCTGGGCCTGCCCAGCGTGCCCCCCTACAGGAGGTGCCTGCAGGGAGTGGGGGGAACGTGGGAACCAGGAGCCAGGGCTCTTGGCTACACCAAGCCAGGCTTCGGAACAGCAGGTCAGGAATTTGGGTCTGCAGCATTAACCCTTGAGTTCAGGAGGGACTCGGTGGGACCGCTGGGGGTCAGGATGGAGGGGCACCAGCAGAGATGCGTGAGGGGAGCCCAGCCAGGGCTGGGATAGCAGGGAGCTGTGGCTTGGGACTGAGGGGTACTGGCAGAATGGGGGGAACCTGGGCTGGGCTGGCAGGGGCCTGCGGGGCATCAGCAGAGGTAGGTGTGTGTGTGTGTGTGTGTTGAGGGGGAGGGCAGGGAGCTTTGCTACCTGGCCCATTGGGCCTCTGGCAGCTCCAGGCACCAATCTCAGTTACACCTGGCGCCAAGCGTCTCACATTTCCCCAGAGCTGGATGCCCTGTCCCAGGGGAGGTGCCTGGCAGGACAAGAAGGGCCTGACTCCTCATGTCAGACAGGAGCAACTGCATGGCTCGGTGTGACTCGGGATCTCATAGGGGCAGGGGCCAGACACCTTTGCTGTGCCCCCTCTGCAGTGTGGCCTGGGGCAGAGCTCGCTCGGACCTGGGGTCACACCCGCGCGGCCCAGGGCTGAAGGGGGACAAGGCACCAGCCGCTTACAGGCACAGCCTGGTTTCCAAAAGCAGCTCTGAGCTATGGGGCTGTGCGCTCCAGGACACCGGCCCCAGGGCAGAGGGGAGACTTTCCTGGAGACTCCGGCCCCACCACTGCACCAGCCTTGCCCCCCACCCATATCCGTCCCTGCTGGAACACGTGCCTAGAGAACCAGCAGCCGGACGTGCAGGCCACAGGGCTAACTGCAGCAAACCCCACCCGGGAGCCCGCCTGGCTGAGTCACTTCCCCCTGCTCCCTGGGCCCAGTGCTGATCCAGCCCCTGCATCCCCCCCCAACCCCTCCTTCGATCCAGCCCTCAGCTGTCCCAGCCCTGATCCACTCACCCCTCCAGGTCCTTTTAGCTCCTCTGCTGCCCCCCACTTCCCAGACCACTTCCAGCCCAGTCAGGCCCCCACAAGTCCTCCCCCAGCCAGCTCCCTGCCTTTGTTCCCCCCACCTCCACTCCACCCCCTTACTCCCCCCATCTCTGATGTAGACCCTCCAAGCTCTGCTCCAACCCCTTCCCCCACCCTCCCCAGCTCCGATCAAGCCCCACCAGGTCCAGCTTCCTGCCCCATGCAAAGCAGCCTCTCCATCTCTGGGGGCACCTAGCCTGCAACTCCATCCCCCCACACCACCTCCACATGTGCTTGGGGGCTGCTCACCCTGGCTGGAGGGGCCCCCATCCCAGGCCCCTTGGTGGAGCCTTGTGGGGGCCGGTGTGACTGTCCCATGGGCAGCGTGGTACCTACACCACGGCTTGGGCCTCCGTAAGTGGCTCTGGTTTGCCGGCGGGGAGGGGGAGCCCCCAGCTCTCCTGACCCTCATGGGGTCTTAACCCCTCCTCCCACAGGTAAAGGCTGGGGCAGATCCCCAGTAGCGCCCCCAACCCCTCCTGCTTGTCAGATGCCCTGGGAGAGAGGGGACCGGGGTTCAAATTCACCTGCAGTCACAACTTCATTTTGCAAAAAGAAAAGGAGTACTTGTGGCACCTTAGAGACTAACCAATTTATTTGAGCATGAGCTTTCGTGAGCTACAGCTCACTTTCACGAAAGCTAATGCTCAAATAAATTGGTTAGTCTCTAAGGTGCCACAAGTCCTCCTTTTCTTTTTGCGAATACAGACTAACACGGCTGTTACTCTGAAACTTCATTTTGGGGTCTCAACTGCGCCCCTGCCAGCCAAGCCACAAACCAGCACAACAGGGGATACTGAAGATCCCAGGGCTCGACGAGCAGGGCCTGTGGGTCAGGATGGTTCTCCCCACTGCCCCTGCCCAGCCCGAGCCCCCTGCTCTCCCCACTGACCCTGTAGCCTGAGCCCCCTGCTCGGGCCCACTACCCCCCATCCGTGCCCAGCCTGAGCCCCCCCCCGCTCTCCCCACTGCCCCTGACCAGCCCGAGCCCCCTGCTCTCCCCACTGCCCCCCATCTGTGCCCAGCCCGAGCCCCCCCGGCTCTCCCCACTGCCCCCGACCAGCCTGAGCCCCCAGCTCTCCCCACTGCCCCTGCCCAGCTCAAGCCCCCCCAGCTCTCCCCACTGCCCCTGCCCAGCCCAAGCCTCCCACTCTCCCCACTGCCCCAGTAGCATGAGCCCACTGCCCCCCATCCGTGCCCAGCCCGAGCCCCCCCCCGCTCTCCCCACTGCCCCCGACCAGCCCGAGCCCCCTGCTCTCCCCACTGCCCCCCATCTGTGCCCAGCCTGAGCTCTCCCCACTGCCCCTGCCCAGCTCAAGTCCCCCCAGCTCTCCCCACTGCCCCTGCCCAGCCCGAGCCCCCCGCTCTCCCCACTGCCCCAGTAGCATGAGCCCCCAGCTCTCCCCACTGCCCCCGACCAGCCCGAGCGCCCCCCGCCCTGGCTCTCCCCCCGTTCTCTCACCTGTGGTGGGGAAAAGTATCACCTGGGAGGTGTCCTCCAGCTCCTGGCCCCGGCGGTCTGGAGTCCCTGGGATGTGTCTCCTGTGCATCCCCCTGCGCTCCTGCTGGGCCCGGCTGCTGGGGCTGAGATACTCCAGGATCTGGGCCCGGAGCTTGGCCAGGACTAGCTGCCTGTCGAGCTCAGCACCCTGGCAGCCTGCAGCAGGGACAGGAGCCAGCAGGGCCAGCAACAGGTGCAGCAGCCACATGGCTCTGGCACGCGCAGGGGTCTCAGTCGCGAGCGTCTATCTGCACGGCCAGCGCCGCTCGCTGGGCCCTCCTGGCTGGGCTCTGCCTGGGCACGGTGGCATTGAGACGTATCTGACACTGACGCAAACGTCTGCTAGCCGTGAATATTATCTCTGGGTGATGGAAACAGCGAGACGTCTGGAATGCAAGGACTGCAAGGACAACGGAGGGCAGGGGGACGCAGCCCCGGGCAGGGGGAGGTCACGGTGCCCTGGGTGCAGGGCACGAGGATGGTGCAGCCTGGGGTATGGAGCCCAGTCTAGGGGGTGGTTGGGGGGGGAGTGAAGGTACCACCAGGGAGCTGCAAAGACAGCATCAAGCTGCCCACCCCGTCCTGTGCCAAGGACTGCTGAGTGACAGCCCAGACACTGTGCCTGTTTTTAGTGCTTCTGCTTGTAACAAGTCTGCCGGGTGTGCCCGCCTGTCACCAGCGCCTGGCTCTGCAGCCCGCCTGACACCGCCTCCGGGTGTGCCCGCCTGTCACCAGCGCCTGGCTCTGCAGCCCGCCTGACACCGCCTCCGGGTGTGCCCGCCTGTCACCAGCGCCTGGCTCTGCAGCCCGCCTGACACCGCCTCCGGGTGTGCCCGCCTGTCACCAGCGCCTGGCTCTGCAGCCCGCCTGACACTACTGCTCTTAGCACCCCTGGTACACAGCGGGGCCAGCTGTACCAATGACCCTGCTGCTGCGGGGGCCACCGGCGGGGCCGGGTGGCGCCTGACTGGTGTGCTGTTGTCTCTTTGCAGCGAGGGGAACTGGCCTGGTTCCGCTCAGCAGCTGTCACTGCTGGGGTTCCTGGACAAAGAGGGTTTGTTTCTTGGGTTTCCACTGGAGTTTGGCCAGGGGCGGGCAAGCAGAGCGGTTGCCCTGGGCACCGGCTGACAAGGCCATCACATTGCTCGACTGGGCCCGTTTGCCTTTCTAAAATATGATTTAATTTTTGTTACTGTTTTTTTAATGGCTTATCCAGTTTGTGGGGTCGGGGGGACGACAACACACACTGGAAATGTTTTCTAGCTAGATCAGAGCTAGCTCAGGTGGTGCCATCAGACCTCCCGACTGCAGTGCAGACATACCCTTATGGGGTTGCCAACTTTCTACTTGCACAAACCCAAACACCTTTTGCCCCGCCCCCACTCTGAGGCCCTGGCCCTTCTTTGAGGTCCTGCCCCTCTCACTCCATCCCCCCTCCCTCTGTTGCTTGCTCTCCCCACCCTCACTCACTCACTCATTTTCATCAGGCTGGGGCAGGGGGTTGGGTGTGGGAGGGGATGAGGGCTCTGGCTTGGGGTGCAGGCTCTGGGGTGGAGCCAGGGATGAGGGGTTTGGGGTGCAGGAGGGGGCTCTGGGCTGGAGGGTGGAGCCAAGGGGTTTGGAGTATGGGAGGGGGCTCCAGGCTGAGGCAGGGGGTTGGGGTGTGGGAGGGGTACAGGCTCTGGGCTGGGGGTGCGAGTTCCAGGGTGGGGCCAGAAATGAGAGGTTCAGAGTGCAGGAGGGGGCTCCAGACTGGGGCAGGCGGTTGGGGTGCAGGGGTGGTGAGGGCTCTGGCTGGGGGTGCGGGCGGTGGTATGGGGCCAGGGATGAGGGATTTAGGGTGCAGAAGGGGGCTCTGTGCTGGGATTGAGGGGTTCAGAGGGCAGGAGAGGGATCAGGGCTGGGGCAGGAGGTTGGGGCACAGGAGGGGTTGGGGTGCTCTGGGCGGTGCTTACCTCAGGCAGCTCCCAGAAGCAGTAGCGTGTCCCTTCTTCGGGTCCTACGCAGAGGCACGGCCACACAGCCCTGTGCGCTGCCCCGTCTGCAGACGCCACCCCTGAAGCTCCCATTGGCCGTGGTTCCCAGCCAATGGGAGCTGCGGAGTGGCGCTTGGGGCGGGGCAGCGTGTGGAGCCCCCTGGCTGCCCCTATGCCTAGGAGCCAGAGGGGAGACATACCACTGCTTCTGGGAGCCGCGCGAAGCCACGGCAGGCAGGGAGCCTGCCTTAGCCCACTGCGCTGCTGACCAGACTTTTAACGGCTGACCGGAGCCGCTAGCGTCCCTTTTCACCGGGCGTTCCGGTCGAACACCGGAGACCTGGCAACCCTAACCCTGTACACTTTACAGTAAGCAATGACAGAGCCTGCCCCTGCCCCACCATCTCCTACTCACCCGTGTGTCGCGGTGAAGGCCTTCCCTATCAGCCTCGGGAATGAGTTTGATTCCCCATAGTTTAAATTCCAGGGTATTACTAATGAAGAGGTCTCTTGGGTTTTGGTTCTGTTTCTCTCCCTCTGTGTGAAACTTGCAAGCTGCTAATTGCGTTAGTACATTCTAAGACAGAGTCTGCTCTCAAAGCAATTCTTTGTAACAACAACTACTCACACAGAGAGAGACTCAAAGCAATACTCTGTAACAACAGGTTTCATAGTAAATTTGTTAGTCTCTAAGGTGTCACAAGTACTCCTTTTCTTTCTGTAACAACAGAAACAGCACCCAGAGACTCCCCGCCCTTTTGTTGTATTCATCTTGCTTTCTTAACTCCAAGGAGAGACTGCTGAATTGGAATTAATTTGCAAACTGGATACAATTAACTTAGGCTTGAATAGAGACTGGGAGTGGATGGGTCATTACACAAAGTAAAACTATTCCCCCATGTTTATTCCCCCACCCCACCCCCCACTGTTCCTCAGACGTTCTTGTCAACTGCTGGAAATGGCCCACCTTGATTATCACTACAAAAGGTTTTCTCCCCCCCCCCTGCCCTCCCCAGCTCTCCTGCTGGTAATAGCTCATCTTAAGTGATCACTCTCCTTACAGTGTGCATGATAACACCCATTTTTTCATGTTCTCTGTGTATGTAAATCTCCTCACTGTATTTCCCACTGAATGCATCCGATGAAGTGAGCTGTAGCTCACGGAAGCTTATGCTCAAATAAATTGGTTAGTCTCTAAGGTGCCACGAGTCCTCCTGTTCTTTTTGCGAATACAGACTAACACGGCTGCTACTCTGAAACCTTTGTTAACAATAATGATTAAAATAGAGATAGAGGATGTATGCGGATGGATGCTTGGTGTGGATAACAACTGAATGATCAGGGAGGTGCCAGCCTAAGAATCCAGTGTCCATCGGCTGAAGAAGGCGTCAAGTGGAAATAACCGGAGGACCCCCGGAGGGCAGACTGGAATCCACCCAACAGCCTCAAGAATGGGAGAACCAAAGGACAAGATAACATCTGGCAGCACGGAGCCGTCAGGAATGTGCCATCTGCTGATGGATTCAGCAACAGCATGATGAAGCCATTCCCACAGACTGGCATAGGAAGAAATTTCTATAAAAATGGACTCTAGAAAGTGAGAACTTTGGGGTCTGATTCTGCAAACCAACTTCCAGGAGCGTCAGATGAGCATCTGACAAGGCCCTGCTCCCTCCTCATGTCCAGGCCACCTGGCCAGTGGCTTGGCATGAGCAACTCTAAGGCTGGTAACTATGATAACAACCTTGCAGAACCGTGTGTGTGTGTGTGTATGAATGAATGTGTGAATAAATATGAAATTGAATGGAATGTTATAGCTATAACTAACTGCTTACTAGGAGTCTTTCTGTAGTCACAATAAATGTGGCATTTTGCCTTTTCCCCTTTAATAAGATCCTGCTGGTTTTTATTTTATTGGTATAACAATTCCTGGCTTCCTGGCTGCTTGATAGCAGGGAGCTGCTGGCCTCTGGTCACTGAGCACCCTGTCTAGTGTGTGCAGCGTGGTGTCACTGGAGGCTGTGCTGACACCCAAGGGTCCTGAGCAGGGTCTGTCCTGGGCGGTGCTGAGCTGTGTGCCCCGAGGAGAGCGGCAAGGCAGGGCCTGGCTGGGGCCGAGGGCTGCACTCCTGCTGGGGCGCTATAGATAGCTGGCCCTGCCCAGCCCCGCGTTATCAGCCCTGCGTGTCATCGGAGGGTATTTTTGGGGACAGCAGCTGCAGGCATTTGTAACATTTGGTCCCTACATGTTGACACCCTGGAGCTGTGCCGGCAGAGGTAGTGGGAGCAGGGTGACGGACGTGGGGACAGGGAAGCAGTGGAGCAAGGTGCGTGTGTGCCCGGAGGAGGTGCCAGGGCACAGCTGGGCTGGCGTGCAGGTGTGGGGCGCAGTGACAGGACAACGAGGAGCAGAGTTGGACGGACGGATGGAGCGTGTGTGACCGACGGAGCAGCAGCGTTGCACGGACGGACGGACGGGGAAGAGGCTCTCCGAGCGGGGAGGGCTTGCGGGCTCGTGGGTTGAGCCTACCTGAGGCAAAGGTGGTTCCGGCCCCGCTGGCCTGGTTCTGTGCCTGGCACCGTAAGTATCTCGGCTGCCTGCTCTGCCAGCCGCAAGGAACCTGCGGGGAATTCACAGGCCTCGTGGGGGATGCCCCTCCCCAGGTTCCCGTGATGGATGTGGGGTGAGGGTCTAGGTCAGGGCACGGGGGCCCATGGGTCTTAGCCCTGCATGAGGGGCTATGTGCAGGGCCGCCCTATGAGTCTGAGAGCAGCAGAGGGGCCCGTTGGAGCTGGGTCCTGGGTCCACCCAGTGTGATCCTGACGCCAGTCACAATTTACTGCCTGGCAGCCATGGGGGAACCTCTGCACCTCCTCCTCCCAGCGGGAGCCCTCCATGCCGCAGCCCAGGAGGGGCTGTGTCTGCCCTCCCCCACACCGGAGCCCTGCCTGCCCCTCTCCCCGTTGGAGCCCTGCCGGCCCCAGTGCCAGCGGGGGGGGCTGCCTGCCCCTCTCCCCGTTGGAGCCCTGCCAGCCCCAGTGCCAGCGGGGGGCTGCCTGCCTCTCCCCCCGTTGGAGCCCTGCCGGACCCAGTGCCAGCAGGGGGGCTGCCTGCCCCTCTCCCTGTTGGACCCCTGCCGGCCCCAGTGCCAGCGGGGGGCTGCCTGCCCCTCTCCCCGTTGGACCCCTGCCTGCCCCAGTGCCAGCGGGGGGCTGCCTGTTCTTCCCACCGGAGGGGTTCATTCTGCTGCCCACTCACAGTGTGACCCCCTCTCTCCCCTGCAGGCCCCTCAGCTGCCCGGTGCCGCTCTGTCCCCGGGGCCCACGGGGGGATCGGGCACCTGGTCTGCCAGTCCGGCTTCAGGGAGTGTCGCCCCAGGCGCCTGCTCGGTGGGTCGGTAAGTGGAGTGGGCCCATCTGGCAGGGAGATCAGGCTGCCCATGGCCACCTCCCGCCAGCCTGGATTCTGCTGCCCGGAGTGACAGCCCCTTATCAGCCCCTTGGGTGAGCCAGGCCAGATGCTCCAGGAATGCAGCCCCACCCCATATGATCTTGCAGGAATGGAGGGGAAGGAGCCAGTGGTTCCCTGTCCTATTGCATCGCTGCCCCCTTGTCCCCATCACCCCCTCTGCCCCACACCCCCACAGGGAGCTGCCTCAGCCCCCTCCCCCCTCTGCCCCACAAATCCAGCAGCGAGCTGCCTCTGCCCCAAAACTCCTCTCTGCCCTACACACCCACAGGGAGCTGCCTCAGCCCCACACCCAGCAGGGAGCTGCCTCTGCCCCTCAGCCCCTCTGTCCCACACCCAGCATGGAGCTGCCTTTGCCCGTTACCTGCTCTGCCCCACCCAAGAAGGGAGCTTCTCTGCTCCCCTCTGCCCCACAGGCCCAGGAAGGGGGGTCTCTGCCCCTCCTGCCTCTCTGCCCCACAGGCCCAGGAGGGCTTCTCTGTCCCGCTGTCTCCTGTGGGGGAGGGAAGGCCGGGGCCCGGTGGTATTTGTTTCATTTCAGCGCTGGGCTGGTGGCGGGGGCTCCAGCCTGGCTTTGCCGGGGACCCAGGGCAGACGAGTCGGGGCAGGTTGGCTCTGGGCTCCCCAAGGGCCGAGACTGCCAGTGAAGGGGGCTGGCTCGTGCCATAGTGCTGGGATGTGGACACCTGTGCCACAGGACCTTGGATGGGCTCCCCCTCCTCCCCCTGCTGCATCCCACCCCCGAATCAAGTCACACGCGGGAAGGAGGCCACCAAACGGGAGCCCGAGGAAAAACATTGGTCGCTGCCAACCGGCCGGACTGGGACTGGTGCCCTCGAGGGGACAGGCTCAGGGCACCATTCCCCACCCCCGGAGCCAGCCAGTACCCTGCCCGGGGGCCAGATCAGAGCGGTTGTCCCCGAGAGGGGGTCCTGTGTCCCACTCCTTGAGCCAGCCTGGCATCAGCGGATTTGCCTGCATGTCGGTTTCTGGCTGAGCTGGCTTTCAGCAGTGACGCAGTCTTGGGGCACACAGCCCTGTGAGGCCCAGGAGGGTAGAGGCAGGCTCTGGGTGCCAGGTTTAGGACCTGCAGGGTACAGGAGACCTAGGGGGCCTTTGGGAGAGGGGGAGAGATGATGGATGTGCCATTGCACAGGCTCCTGGGGCGTCCCTGCCACCGCCTGGGCCAGGCCTGTCCGAGCCACCGCAGGGCTGCTTGGCTTGGTGCCCGAGGCTGGCACTGGCTGATAAGAGCCCCGGCAGCGTGGACCGGTTGTGTTCGCGCCATCAGGGGATCCAGGAAGTGAGCGGAGTCTTCCGGGGGTGAGGGCCCAGTGAGACCGAAATAACTGTCTAACAATAGGCGCGAGCTGGCGGCCTGCAGGGAAACCTGATGCACTGGGGCCGGGGTGGAATCCAGGGGGCTGGGGACTAAACATGTCCAGGGCCCACCTGTCTGCGGGCGACCGCCGTCTTTTGGCCGAAGGACTTGGCACAAGATTCTTCTGAACTTCCAGCTCCCAAAGGTCTGGGCAGCTGCTTTGCCTGGCCAGGGGCCTGCACCCCACATGGCCCTGGGCTGAGGGGTCCAGGGGGCTCTGCTTTGAAAGAGGCAGGCCACAGAGCTGCTTCTCCATTGGGCTGACCCTGCCGTGGCCTTGCTGAGGGGAGGCTGGCTCCCTGAGGGAGTGCCATGAGGCCCTCTCTCCATACATTGGAATTCCTCTGCTTGCCCCATAGCCTTCTCCCGCAGCTGAGTTGGAATCCGAGCGCTCTGTCTGTCTGTCCCTCCAGGTGTCTGGGCCCAGCTGCTGTCTTGGCTGAGCCCCTGGTGTGGGTCCCCGCAGTGCCCCAGCTGAGTCCTGAGATGGATGTGTTTGGCGGGGCCCCCCGATTCCTTGCCTACCCCCGCACTTTCACAGTGCAGAGTGGTGCCGATGCCATCCTGAAGTGCCAGATCGCGGGCGACCCAAGCCCCAGCATCATCTGGGAGAAGGACAAATCCCCGATCGCGCTGCTGGGCCGCTTCCAGGTTGAGGCCGAGGGGAACGTGTACAGCCTGTCGATTTCCCAGGTGACCCCAGAGGACAGCGGGCAGTATATCTGCAAGGCCAAGAACACCATCGGGGAGACCTACGCTGCTGCCACACTCAAGGTGGAGGCGGGGGAGCTGCAGCAGGAGGGAGACCCTGAGGATGTGCCCCCCGCCTTTCTGAGCAAGCCCCTGTCCTGGCAGGTCTGCAGGGGGGAGGATGTGGTGTTCACCTGCAGGGTCTCGGGGCAGCCTTGCCCTATGCTGCAGTGGGAGAAGGATGGGCGCCAGCTGTCGGATCTCTTTGAGAGCAGCCATTTCTCCGTGGGGAGGGAGCCTGAAGACTTGCATTTCCTGAAGATCTTTAGCGCCCGGCCCCCAGACGGAGGGGTCTATGTGTGCCGGGCACAGAACCGCTCAGGGGAGGCCCTGGCAGCAGCTGTGCTCCTGGTTGACCCCATGGCTCGTGGGCTGCCAGACGGCCCCTTCCTGGGCTCCCCCAGGAACTGCTGGCCCCTGAGCCATTTCAGTAAGCAGCCGGATCAGCACGGTGACAGGAGACACTGCCATGGGCAGCGCTCCGCACCCTGGCCGGCCCGGCCCAATGGCGAGGTGCCTCCCAGCGCACCCAAAGCCAAGGCGTTTGCTGTGAGCGAGGGGAAGCACGCCAAGTTCCGGTGCCACGTGACGGGCAAGCCGAAGCCCGAGATCGTGTGGAAGAAGGACGGGAAGGTCGTTGCGCCAGACAGGAGGCACCTGGTCTATGAGGACAGGGAAGGCTACTTCATCCTGAAAGTGCTGTACTGCAAGGCCCGGGACCAGGGGCTGTACATCTGCACCGCCTCCAACACGGCTGGCCAGACCCTCAGTGCGGTGCAGCTCCATGTGAGAGGTAGGGCCCTGTGTGGGGGTGCAGAGATGCAGGGGCCTTGCCCACAGCAGGCGAGCGGGGGTCAGAGCAGGCTGCTGCTGTCCAATGGTATTAGCCCGGGTGTATGGAGGGGCAAGCCTGACTCGCTCGCGCTGGTTCCCTGATGGGCTGGGGCTACCCAGGGGGGCTGGATCAGGAGGAAGCGAAAACGGGATCCTGATTTGCCAATGGAACAATTTGCAGAGAAGCCAGGGCTCTGGGGCTGTAGGATGGGCCCTGGTGGTCTGGACTAGGTGGTGGTGGTAGTGGTGGGATCAGGATCGGGACCATGGTCCGCGTGGGGACAGGCTCTGGGAGGCCCCGTCAGTGGGCCAGGCCCACGAGGGGTCTCGCTCCTCCTCCAGGGGAAGCCACGCGGCTTCACCGTCTCCTGGGGCTGGCCCCATGGGCCTATCCCCCCACCCCCTCGAGAGCTCCGAGCAGCAAGTCTCACGGAGACAGACCCAGACGGAGACTTGTACCATCTTGGGGGGCAGCACCAAGCGTCTGCAGGGACATGCAGGCAGTGCGGGCCGACAGCTGGGTTAGTCACCTGGACCCCGCACAGGGAGCCCTTGGGGAGCCCAGAGCCCAAAGGCCTGTCCCTCTGACTGTGTCCCAGGCCAGGTGCACTGACTGCTGCCTGCAGCCCACACTTAACTCTCCCCTCCCCCCAGCCCTTTGTTCCCGAGCTGGGGGATGCTGGGAGAGGCGGGGAGTCCAGATCTCTCTGGGTCATTGTCACAGAGTCCCCGGGCGATGCTCTGGATCTGCTCCCCATAAAGCCAGGCAGGACTCTAGGGAAGTCTCCTCTCTGGGAGCAGCCTGTCTGCAGGACACACAGCTCCCCCGGCTTTACCTTCCTGGGTCTGACCTCGGAGCATTCAGCGTCCTCTGCCCCTCCGTGCGCTTCCCCCAGCGAGTCCGCCCAGGCGGGGTCCTGGGGGGGCCAGAGGGTCCTGCCCCCCAACTCCGCAGTCAGACGGGACTCTCAGCCAGCCAGTAACACAGAAGGTTTATTAGCCGACAGGAACATAGTCATAGAATCATAGAATCATAGAATATCAGGGTTGGAAGGGACCCCAGAAAGTCATCTAGTCCAACCCCCTGCTCGAAGCAGGACCAATTCCCAGTTAAATCATCCCAGCCAGGGCTTTGTCAAGCCTGACCTTAAAAACCTCTAAGGAAGGAGATTCTACCACCTCCCTAGGTAACGCATTCCAGTGTTTCACCACCCTCTTAGTGAAAAAGTTTTTCCTAATATCCAATCTAAACCTCCCCCATTGCAACTTGAGACCATTACTCCTCGTTCTGTCATCTGCTACCATTGAGAACAGTCTAGAGCCATCCTCTTTGGAACCCCCTTTCAGGTAGTTGAAAGCAGCTATCAAATCCCCCCTCATTCTTCTCTTCTGCAGACTAAACAATCCCAGCTCCCTCAGCCTCTCCTCATAAGTCATGTGCTCTAGACCCCTAATCATTTTTGTTGCCCTTCGCTGGACTCTCTCCAATTTATCCACATCCTTCTTGTAGTGTGGGGCCCAAAACTGGACACAGTACTCCAGATGAGGCCTCACCAGTGTCGAATAGAGGGGAACGATCACATCCCTCGATCTGCTGGCTATGCCCCTACTTATACATCCCAAAATGCCATTGGCCTTCTTGGCAACAAGGGCACACTGTTGACTCATATCCAGCTTCTCGTCCACTGTCACCCCTAGGTCCTTTTCCGCAGAACTGCTGCCTAGCCATTCGGTCCCTAGTCTGTAGCGGTGCATTGGATTCTTCCATCCTAAGTGCAGGACCCTGCACTTATCCTTATTGAACCTCATCAGATTTCTTTTGGCCCAATCCTCCAATTTGTCTAGGTCCTTCTGTATCCTATCCCTCCCCTCCAGCGTATCTACCACTCCTCCCAGTTTAGTATCATCCGCAAATTTGCTGAGAGTGCAATCCACACCATCCTCCAGATCATTTATGAAGATATTGAACAAAACCGGCCCCAGGACCGACCCCTGGGGCACTCCACTTGACACCGGCTGCCAACTAGACATGGAGCCATTTATCACTACCCGTTGAGCCCGACAATCTAGCCAGCTTTCTACCCACCTTATAGTGCATTCATCCAGCCCATACTTCTTTAACTTGCTGACAAGAATACTATGGGAGACCGTGTCAAAAGCTTTGCTAAAGTCAAGAAACAATACATCCACTGCTTTCCCTTCATCCACAGAACCAGTAATCTCATCATAAAAGGCGATTAGATTAGTCAGGCATGACCTTCCCTTGGTGAATCCATGCTGACTGTTTCTGATCACTTTCCTCTCATGTAAGTGCTTCAGGATTGATTCTTTGAGGACCTGCTCCATGATTTTTCCAGGGACTGAGGTGAGGCTGACTGGCCTGTAGTTCCCAGGATCCTCCTTCTTCCCTTTTTTAAAGATTGGCACTACATTAGCCTTTTTCCAGTCATCTGGGACTTCCCCCGTTCGCCACGAGTTTTCAAAGATAATGGCCAAGGGCTCTGCAATCACAGCCGCCAATTCCTTCAGCACTCTCGGATGTAACTCGTCCGGCCCCATGGACTTGTGCACGTCCAGCTTTTCTAAATAGTCCCTAACCACCTCTATCTCCACAGAGGGCTGGCCATCTCTTCCCCATTCTGTGATGCCCAGCGCAGCAGTCTGGGAGCTGTCCTTGTTAGTGAAAACAGAGGCAAAAAAAGCATTGAGTACATTAGCTTTTTCCACATCCTCTGTCACTAGGTTGCCTCCCTCATTCAGTAAGGGGCCCACACTTTCCTTGGCTTTCTTCTTGTTGCCAACATACCTGAAGAAACCCTTCTTGTTACTCTTGACATCTCTTGCTAGCTGCAGCTCCAGGTGCGATTTGGCCCTCCTTATATCTTTCCTACATGCCCGAGCAATATTTTTATACTCTTCCCTGGTCATATGTCCAACCTTCCACTTCTTGTAAGCTTCTTTTTTATGTTTAAGATCCGCTAGGATTTCACCATTAAGCCAAGCTGGTCGCTTGCCATGTTTACTATTCTTTCGACTCATCGGGATGGTTTGTCCCTGTAACCTCAACAGGGATTCCTTGAAATACAGCCAGCTCTCCTGGACTCCCTTCCCCTTCATGATAGTCCCCCAGGGGATCCTACCCATCTGTTCCCTGAGGGAGTCGAAGTCTGCTTTCCTGAAGTCCAGGGTCCGTATCCTGCTGCTTACCTTTCTTCCCTGCGTCAGGATCCTGAACTCAACCAACTCATGGTCACTGCCTCCCAGATTCCCATCCACTTTTGCTTCCCCCACTAATTCTACCCGGTTTGTGAGCAGCAGGTCAAGAAAAGCGCCCCCCCTAGTTGGCTCCCCTAGCACTTGCGCCAGAAAATTGTCCCCTACGCTTTCCAAAAACTTCCTGGATTGTCTATGCACCGCTGTATTGCTCTCCCAGCAGATATCAGGAAAATTAAAGTCACCCATGAGAATCAGGGCATGCGATCTAGTAGCTTCCGTGAGTTGCCGGAAGAAAGCCTCATCCACCTCATCCCCCTGGTCCGGTGGTCTATAGCAGACTCCCACCACTACATCACTCTTGTTGCACACACTTCTAAACTTAATCCAGTTTAAGTCTAACACAGAGCTTGTAGGTGCAGAGAACCGGACCCCTCAGCTGGGTCCATTTTGGGGGGCAGTGAGCCAGACAACCACGTCTGCCCTTCCCTCCATGTCTCCAGCCAGCCCCAAACTGAAACTCCCTCCAGCCCCTCCTCCTCTGGGCTTTGTCCCTTTCCTGGGCCAGGAGGTCACCTGATTCCTTTGTTCTCCAACCCTTTAGCTCTCACCTTGCAGGGGGGGAAGGGCCCAGGCCATCAGTGGCCAGGAAACAGGGTGTCGGCCATTCTCTGTGTCCAGACCCCTGCACACCCCTGCCCTCTAGGGCTCTGCAATGATCATACACCCTTACCCCACCCCCTAGATACTTAAGAACTGCCTAGGGGAAACTGAGGCACCCCCACACTATTCAATGGAAACATTAAGAACAGTCCTGCTTCATCACAGTCATTGGTTGCTAGGGGTCCATGTCTGGGCAGTTGGATTTGCCACTATTTTCTCAAGAGCTTCAGTGATATGGGACTTAAGGGCCCAGACACCTGGGAGCCCTTCACACCTGTGTTAGCCTGCCCAGAGAGTGAACAGGCCTTTCTATCCCTGAGGTAACTACAGCACATAGGGGAGACTGAGGCACACCTACGCTCAATGAAAATATTACAGCCAATTCCCCCTTTATCGCAGTGGTGTTTCTGGTTAGGACATTGCAAGGCAGAAGGGTGGGCTTGGGGACGCAGAAGGCTGTTTGGTGGGTTGGGAGGGGGGTCTCCAGTTCCAGTGTAAAAGGGCACGGGAAGGGGAGGCTCTTGCACCAATCACCAGCCCTAGGACATAGGCTGGGACACCACGATGACCTAAGACTGCTCTGGCCAGCCCAGGCCTGCTGGCAGATTCATGGATCAGGGCCTGTCTCTCTGGCTGTCCCGCATTCACCCCAGCTTGGTGGTGCTGCTGTCTGGGCTCGGAGGCTCAAGCGAGAAAAGACACAGGGGAGCAGGACAGAAGGGTCCTGGTGGCACAGACTCTCAGGACTCGTGCTCTCTCTTGGCTCCATATGGTCCTTGGGAGGAACCCCCTTCAGGGCGACAGCCCTTCTCGGGGGTCCTCTCTCCGCCTCCCGGAACCGCACCTCTCTGAGCCTCCAGCACGCCTGTCTCTGCCGTGGGCCCCCTCAGGGAGTCCCCTTGCTCTGGACCCCCAGGGCCTCCACCCCCAGAGGGAATAATGCCCCCTGGGAATAATGTCCCCCGCACTCCCCACTGCCACCCTGATCTCTAGAAACAGGACGTTTATTGAGTGTCTGAATCCAGCACAGGAAACTCTCCAGGCCTCAGGCCTGGCCTCCCTCAGCACAGCACATCCAAGCCTCCCCTGCACCCAGGGGGGCTCTGGCTGCTCTCTCCCCAGTCCAGCCACCCCCCTCCTTCCAGCCGATCATCCGATATCATCTCCCCCAACAGCTCCTCCCCTGTCCATTGTCTTCAGTCCCAGGTAAACAGGTCACCTGAGCTCCTCTCTTCCACCCCTGGCTGAAACTGGCTGGTCAGGTCACAGGGGTCCTGTTTTCGCAGCTCATTGTCGTCCCACTGGCCAGAACCTGCTGACTGCAAAGCTGGGGTGGGCCTCCTGGTCACCAGTCACTTTGTCCCCAATCTCCAGGCAGTTATCCATGGTCCAGGCTGCTAGGTGAGGTCACACATGGTCGTCTGCAACAACACTCCCTGCCACCCCCTGGTTATACATGCAGCGCACAGGGAAACTGAGGCACAAACAGGGTCCATGCAAAACACTAAGAACATCTCCCACTTCATCACACCTGGCCATGTATCCTTTCTGGCACTGAGCCAGGAGCCAGGTTGGGTGGGAGGGGGTTGATGTGTTTGGGGGGTGGGGGGGCTGTGAGCTGTTAGTGACAATCTCCCAGGGAAGTGCTGAGTGGGTTTAGCCCTGAGCGCGTGGGGCTGGGAGCCAAGCGTCTGTGCTGGAAGTGTTTCCCTCCCTCCCTGCCCAGCATGTGCTGAGCCCCCAAGAAGGCAGCCAGGAACAGGGGGCGACTCACTCCTTGGCGGGCCCCAAGGGAGGGTGCTCAAGGCTGCGAGGGGGAGACTGTGGGTGGTGGAATCTGCACCCAGGGGGAACATGCTGAGCTCCCCTGAAAGTCGGCCCTTGGTGAGGCCTGGGGGGAGTTATGCTTGTGAAGGCCAAGGAGGCAAACCTGGGCGGGGGGTGTGTGTGGGGCCTTCGTGTCTCTGGGGCGTGAGAGCGAGTGATTGGCCGGGGCCCACCCACCAGCCCTGGAGCACCCACGAAGTCGGCGCCTATGCCTGCTTGCTAGCGCCGGAGATGAAGGGAGCTCAAGGCACAGGGCTGGCCTTCGGGGGACATTGGCTCCTCCCACGGAATCCCCCTGTCACCGCTTCCCCTTCGTTATGGCTCCCGAATCCCATCAGTCATTAATTGAACTGCTGCAACCTTGCTTTACTGCCCAGCTAACAGTCACGCCTTCCCGTACGCCCAGCGGGTGTGCCCCCAGCCAGCCCTGGCTCCCTCCTGGGGGGAGGCTGCATCTGCACCCACCCCATGTCTGCTCCCACCCCACGTCTTTCAGCTCCTAATGGTGCGGCAACGACACACGCGCTTCGCCACAGCCCCAGATGCCACCTCCCTCACCCCACCCATTTGTCTAGGGGCTGGCGACACGTAAAACGCGACGGGAGAGGGTCTCCCATTGACAGCGACCTAGCGCTGTCTACACCAGAGCTGAGGTCGGTAGAACTGGTGTACACTAGAACTGTGGATTTTTCAGACCCCTGAGCGATGATTTCTACTGATCTCATTTCCCAGTGTAGACCTGGCCTTACACGCGCGTTACATGTGTGTTGCTGGAGCAGTTGGGGTTCCCAGTGGGGCTCAGGGCCCCGTTGTGCTGGGTGTTGCCCAGACAGGCAGTGACAAGGCAGCCACCATGAAGGCATTGGCAGGATGGGCTGGTTTGGGCCTCCCTTGAACTATGCCTGTATGGTTTGTATTCGCATCATCAGGTTCGAAGGGACCGCAAGGGTCAGGTAGGATGGCCCCCTGCCGCGATGCAGGATTTGCTGGGTCTAACCCAGCCCAGACAGACAGCTACCCAGCCTCCATGGAAGGCGCTTCCCCGCGACTCTGGGGAATCCATTTCCTAGGCACAGTGTCTGTCACTCTGCACTGGGGCTTGGAAAGTGTGATGCTAATCAAGCCCCAGAGACACCTTGGCCTGCCCAGCGGTGTGCAGGGGCCTGCCCGGTGGGGCCCAGCCCTTTGGAGGCTGAGAGGGGCCCAAGGAGTTTGGAGCAGCGGTGTCTCTGCAGGGGGGCCGGTGACAGCAGGAAGAGCTGACAGCAGGGGGCTGAGCACTGAACAGACCAAGTGCCACCCCTGTGTCGCCTGCCACCTCTCAAAATAACCCGCTGGGAATGGAGAGCTTTCGGCTGCCCCCTCCCTGGAACAGATGGCTCTGGGCAGGGGCTGGGCCAGGCTGACTCCTGAGCTGGGCCCCAGGGGACCGGACAGGCCTGCACGGGAAGGAGAATGAAGGGTGGGGGCCCAGGACCCCTGCTTGCTGGCCCAGTGAGGGGTCTGCGCTCAGTCACGGGGCAGGAGGTGGCCTCATGGGCTGGCCCTCGCCTGGTTGCAGAAGCGGGGTTTAGCTGGCTCACTCTTTCCATGTCTTTTCGAAGTTGCCCCCTGCTGGTTGCCCAATGGGCTGGGTGCGTTGTGGGGCTTTTGCTTTCCTCTGACGCAGCTCTTGTGGGACCTGGGCTTGCTGTGGTGGTGGCCCCGTCCAGGCTGGGCCCGTCCTGGGCCCCGCATGCTCTCTGCAGTTCCTGTCTCTCTCTTGCTTGGCACCAGAGCACCGGGTGCGGTTCCAGTTGCAGCTGGAGGATGTGGAGGTGCAGGAGTGTGAGGACGCCGTGCTGGAGTGCAAGGTGCCCCTGGAAACCATCCCCACGTCCTGGTACCTGGAGGACAAGCAGCTGCAGTCAAGCCACAAGTATGTGATTGAGGAGCAGGGCCTGGTGCGACGCCTGACCATCCGTGATGCCCGCACTGACGACGACGGCATCTACCTCTGTGAGATGAAGGACAAAGGCCGCAGCATTGCTGAGGTCTCAGTCAGAGGTGAGAGGGATGGGCCTGGGGTGCACGGAGCCTGAGCAGAGGGACATGGAGACCGTCTTCCCTGTGCCGCTTGCTGCTGCAGCCCCCTGCCCTGCCTGGTCCTGCTTCTCACTGCCCTGTCCCTGTCCGGTCCTGCCTTTCCCCTGCCCTGTCCCTGGCACCCAGCCTGTTGCCCACTGCCCTGCCTGGTCCTGCTTCTCACTGCCTTGACCCTGCTACCCTGTACTTCGCACCCAGCCAGTCACTCGTTGTCTTCCCTGGTCCTGCCTTTCCCCTGCCCTGTCCCTGCCACCAACCAGCCAACGCCTGCCCCAGCTGCCCAACCTGCCCCATAGTACTCTGCCTCGGCTCCCAGCCTGTCCATTCCTGCCCCCTTTCTTTGCCTCAAGCCAGCCCCATTCCTGACACCCCCATTTCCTGCTCCTGCACCCTCGGGCCCCAGGCTCCCCATGTCCCTCCCAGCTCTGCAGCCCCAGGGTCCCGAGCTGCACGCTCGGATGTGACTCTGGGCCTTTCCTGGACACTCTCCCAGGGGCGATCGTGAAGCGGCTCCCACGAAAGCTGGACGTCATGGAGGGGGAGAATGCTGCCTTCTGTGTGGAGACCCGGGACGCTGTGGAGGGAATCTGCTGGAGCCGGAACGGGCTAGAGCTACGGGAGACACCGTGCACCGTGCTGAAGAGCTTTGGCAAAACCCACCTGCTGGTCCTGGTGCATGTGACGAGGGAGGACGCTGGGGTCATCTCCTTCAGCGTGGGGGAGTCGCAGACGTCAGCCCAGCTCCGCGTCAAATGTGAGAGCCCCCCCGGGGGGTGGCACTTCTCTGGAGCATGGAGCCCATCGATCTGTGGATCAGGGTCCCCCTGCTCTAGGGCTGGATTGGAGCCAGCGTTCCCTAGAGGGGAAAGGCCCAGTACCCCATTAGGGACCTCTGGGGCTTGGGCTGTGGCTCACCTGCTGGGATCATCTGGGCACCTCTCCCTAATCAGGTCCCTGCCACTGTGGGGCTTGGGCTGTTGGCGGCCCCTCGGTCTCTCCTGTTTGCTGCCTGTGGCCACAGCTCCGTCTCCTGAGGGTCAAAACGCTTGAGTCTAACTCAAATCTTTGGGTTTAATATAGGGGTAGCGGGGTAAAAATGACGGGCCTGTGATAGGTGATCTGGTCCCTTCTGGCCTTAGACCCAGTGACATCTGTGAAACTAGCGTGATGCTCCCAGCGGTGATGCACGAGCATGAACACCAACCTCAGGGTGGATGGGTACAAACCAGGGCACAAACCCCATGTTGGCTGTGAGCTCTAAACTTGGATTTCACCAACCTCCTGTGCCTAGTGCAAACTCCTCAGGCACTTTACTAGCCTTAACACGTAGTCACAGACAGTCCCCTTGGTACGCCGATCTGTCCCGTTACCAGGTGAGCCTAGCTCTGTGACAGGCGGCCTCTTATGCCAAGGATCACAGCAATATTCAGGTTACTCCCAGTCCCAAAGGACCAGTCACTTACCCCAGGTCACTTGTGCTTTAGGTCTCACACTGAAGACGATGCTTGTAGCCAGTCCTATAGTAACTATATGAGGGTTTATTAAGTAGAAAAAGGAAATGAGTTGTTTACGAGGCTAAACCAGGTGAACATAGATACACAAATGACGTACAGGCTTAGGTTTCAAAAGGTGATGTAAGTTTCTATAATCAGCCAGCTCTATGTGTAGCTTGTTGGGGCTAACCCAGGCTAAGTAGCTGGGGATCTCTTGCTTATGCTTAGAAACACCTTGATCCCCAGAGTCCAAGCAGCACAGAGATACCTAGTTCCTTTGGTTTGGGGTCCCCCCACTCCTGCCAACTGCAGACTCAGCTGATGGGAGACGTTCACTCACACGACTCATCGTCACAGGGAGAAGAGCAGCATTTTGCTGATGGTTTCTTACTCCAGATGTAGGGAGTTTCCAGTTGCAAGAGCCACCCCTAGCCTGTCCGGTACTGCCAGGTCTCCTCTTTCGGGAGGGACATAACAATTTCTGTAAGCGAGGCGCTCGCTCACTAATGTGTCTCTCCTGCATGGTGATTCACACGGTTTCAGAGGCTCACAATACACCCGCTCCAATAGTGCAGGGGAGATTAACGCAGGCAGCAGCTGATAAGCCTTCACGAGTGCGAACACTTCCTTGTAATGCTGATCCCTGTTTTACCACTATTGCCCCACAAGTGAGCCAGACAGATCGCAGCTCTGTATAGGTCAGGGTCCAGCTGAGAGATGGGGACCTGAGCATGAGCTGGCACCTGGCCTGGCAGCGTCACACCTATGCCCAACAGCCAGATTGGAGCTGGTGCTCCCTAGTGCAGCATGGCCCTGTGTCACGGTTCCTGAGTTATCTGCACTTTTGGCCCCTTCGTGGCCTTCTTGAGGGCACCCCACTCCAGTCTCTAGCCGGCACCTTTCTCTGGGCTGAGTTCTGCACCTCCCTTCTGCTAGATGCGGGCCTTCGGCTGCAGAACCCTGCAATGTATGGTGATTCTTTCCGCAGGTCTGACTTCAGCTCAGCACTGGCAGTCTGGGGTTAACCAGGGACCAGCCAGTGCTCATGAAAGCAAGTGCTGTTTATTCAGAACAAAAGCATAAAACAATAAACAGCTGCTAATGCAGGTCTGTTTTGCCCAGCAGTCCTTCATCTGCCACATGCAAACCCTGCTAGGCCTAGACTACTTCAGCTCCTTTCCACAAGGCCTGGCCCCCGGGTCCCAGTTTCGTATCAGTTCCTGGATTGAGTGGGGGTGACGCCTCTCTCTGTCGGGGATGGTGGGGGGTCACTCTATACACTTGAGAGCTCTTTATTTCCCTGGCCTCGTGACCCAGGTCAAACCAATCTATGCAATGTCCCCAGCGTGGCTTTCACAGCCGTGTTACCGGCACGAGGGATTTGTACTGGTGATTTTAGTTCCTACTTGAAACATCTTAGCTCACCCGTTGAGCCAGGAGCACACTAGCCGTAAGACACACAGATAATTTTTATAAAGCTTATGCAGGAGTATTTGAATAGTCCGTGTGTCCAGAGCAGCGTATCCGTCCCCTGGAGCTGGATTGGAGCCGGTGCCCCCAGAGGGGAAGGCGTTGTATCCCATTCCCGGTCCCCTGACGCCAGGCGGCCCCTGCACTGGGGATCGGGGCTGGCAGCCCCCAGAGGGGAAGGCCCCATGTCTCAGCTGGTTGCTTACCTGCTCGGTCGACATCTCAGAGCAGGGAGCTAACCAGATGTGGGGTTTGTGTTAGGTGCAAAGCGTGTTCCCCCGAGCGCGCCCATGGCTGCCGAGATGAGCACGGACCGCAGCAACGCTGCCCTCCTGACGTGGTGCCCCGGGCCTGATGTGCACAGGAGCCCCCCCAGCAGCTACGTCCTGGAGCGGCAGGAGGCTAGCACGGCCGAGTGGGTGCAGTGCCTTACCACGGACCTGGCCAGCATGGTGGAGGTGCTCGGGGATAGCGTGCCTGCCGAGGCAGACTACTGCTTCCGCATCTGTGCCGTCAACAAGTACGGGAGGAGCAGGCCTGTGGAATTCCCCGGCTCTGTGCACCTTGGTACGTACCACAGCCCTCTGGGGCCTGTTCCCTTCCTGAGCTTGCTCCCTCCAGGCCCTGCTCCTGCCTGAGCCCTGCCAGACACGGCTGGATGCCAGGATCCTGGGAATTACAGCCTGCTTTGGCTTGTGCAGAGCAATGATTGACTGAGTCCAGTGCCGGTCCAGTGACCCCTTCTTCCCAACACAGAATGGGACAGGGCCATGGCGCAGGCCCACCAGCTGAAGGGCACTTGCCCTGGGGAGCTGGCCCATGGCTGAAGGGCAGCCCCTGGTCCCGCACCCAGCGTGCTAGTGGCCAGCTCAGAGGGGTGAATGGGTAACGTGGCCCATGGCCGGGGCTGAAGGGCGGGGGGCCGGAGCTCTGCTCGAGGTGTTGCCCGTCTCTGGCTGAGGACCCTGCACTGTGCTCTAGTCCCTGTAGCCTGCGTGCGGAGAGCCCTGAAGGACGTGCAGGTGCAGGTGGGCCAGGATGCCCAGTTCTCCCTGGAGCTCTCAGCCTCCGTGGCGGGGAACTGGTTCCTGAACGGGGCAAAGCTGCAGGAGGAAGAGGAAGGCCAGAGCTACTGCATAAAGCGCAGCGGGACCGAGCACTCCCTGCTGCTCCGCGGTGTGCGGCTGGCGGAGAGCGGGGCCGAGGTCACGTTTGTGTCCAGCGGCGTGCGGGACTCTGCCACTCTGCGGGTGCAAGGTAAGTGCTCTCCTGCTGCGGATCAGCCCCCAAACCGGGGGGGCGGGGGGCACTATATCCAGGCTCCAGACCACTCTCCTGGGATATCAGCTGAGATCACTGGGCTGAGAGGATGAACCAGGCAGCATGAACACAAGAGTTACAACAAAGGCCTGCCCTTCCCACACACCTGTCCTCCCAGCAGCTCAGAGTCCTTGGCAAAGGCCAAATAATCCTCCCAGCCTGTGGGAGGTGGGGGAGGGACAGGCAGGCACCACTTCACCCAGCAATATAATGCAGCCCCCTCTGGCCTGGGTGGTGGCAGCTGTTTTGGGGACATTTGGCTAGGGTGCTAATCCTTCTTTCACTGCAGCCTCTTCAGCACCCAGAGGCATCTGACATAGCTCCTGTTGCTTCCCTGGCCTGCGGGAGCTCTCTCCCTCCCCGCGGAGAGCATGCTGCTTGCTCAGGCCCAGGGCATCTCCCTGCGCTGAGCCCACAGGAGGGACGCTAGTTCGGCCAGGGAGAGGCTGTGCTGGGCTCCCTGGGGTGGCAGCAGGTTCTCACCTGCCCTGCTAGGGCTGGGCGCAATCTGCCCTGGGCTCCAGTGTGAAGGTGCAGCCTTGTGAGACACAAGCGAGCTCTGTTTCTGCAGCAGGCTGTGCTCTGGGGTGGGGGTGGAGCGTTGCATGCTGGGTGCTGCAATCTCCAGGGGCTGCACCGCTGACCGATGCACGGGAGAGCGGCTCCTGGCCATCTGGCAGCCTGGCCTGCGGTGGGATGGGCTGAGCAGCAGGAAGCTGGCCTGCGTGGGATGCCAGGCAGCATGCACTGTCTTGCAGAGCCCAATCCCATAGACCAATCTGCATGGGGCCTACCCCGGGGCCTGCTGAGACCCGGGGCATTGTCCTGGCTGCCCTGTGAGAGCAAGGACTCGCCTCCATTCTCTGCTCATTCACGGTGACTCTCTCAGCCCTGCAGGTGCGCATCGCCCCGGTGCCTGAGGCCCAGCGCCTCCGGGAGCTCCTGGCAGGGCTGCCCTTGCTCCTGGAGTGTGAGGTCTCCACGCCCGACGCCCCTGTGCGGTGGCTCAAGGACGGGGAGGCTGTGCCCGCGGACGACGTCGTCACCCTGCAGGCAGAGGGCTGCACCAGGAGGCTGTGTATCCGCTCTGCCCGCCCCTCGGATGCCGGGACATACACGTGTGATGCGGGCGAAGATGCGCTGAGCTTCACAGTGACCGTGACTGGTGAGCTGGGGGCTGGCCCTCAGGAGCCCTGCGCCCCTGCCCCTCCTGCAGGTTCCTTGCAGGCATGGGCTCAGGGCATTACAGCTGGAGACGTCCCATCACATCCCAGCAGGCCCACGGCAGATGTGTGGCCCTGAGAGCCCTTTCTCCCCTCCTGCCCCATCCACCTCCACTCAGCCTCTCTTCCTCACTGCCTCTCCCCCAGAGACCTGCCTTCTCTGGCCTTCACAGGCTCCTCTGGCCACTGAAATCAAATCCTCTGGAGCTGCCATGGCCGGATTCTGTCCATTGCCCCAGGGGAGGCCTATGGCCATGTGAGCCCCAGGGGCTCTGCCACCCTGCTGGGTGGTAAGCAGAGGCCAAGTGACCGGCAGCTGCCCCCTGTGAATCACTGCTGCCTGCTCGCGGAGTGGGGGAACTGTGGCTGTGCACACGGGGGATGATCTCCCAAGGCTGCCGGCTGCTGGCAGCGCATGGTCTCCACGCTGGGCTGCAGGCTAGTGACTTACCCACCCCTCCTTGTTACCCGGAGTGCCCAGTTCCTTGTCTGGACACCTGCAATGCACCCCACTCTCCTGTCATCTGGACACCTGCAGTGCACCCCCGGTTACTGGCTTCACCTCCCTTCAGCACTGGCCCCTCATCGCAAAGCACTTAGGGTCTGTTTCCCGTGCAAAGAAAACCAAACCAAACCCTGCAGCAGTGAGTCTCAAACCATGGGTCACTGACTGGGGCTCGTGCTCCATGGCTGTGAGTAGCAGCCTAGCTGTTCCTGCTCAGGCTGCAGCTGGGCTCTGAACCCCGGCCCCCTGCCGGGTTTCAGAGCCTAGCTTGAGCCCAAGCGGGAATGTGTACACTGCTTCTTTTAGCCCCATCGCGTGAGTCCTGCAAGCCAGGTGACCCAGGCTCTAAGACCTCCTGCCGAGGGGTTTTTTTGCACTGTAGATGTGCTGTAAGATTACGTCTACACTGCAAAGAAGAAACCCACCGCTGGCCTGTGCTAGCTGACTCAGACAGTGGGGCTCGGGCATCTGGGGCTGTTTCCTTATGGTGTAGACTTCCCGGCTCGAGCTGCAGCCGGAGCTCTGGAATCCTCCTACCTCGCAGGGTCCTAGATCCTGGGCCCCAGGCCGAGCCGGGAAATCTACACTGCAGTGAAACAGCTCCTTAGCCTGAACACCGCAGCCCAAGGCAGCTGGCCTGGGCCAGCCATGGGTGTCTAATTGCAGTGTAGACATACCCTTAGTCATGTCTATAATAAAACCAAACAGAAGATTATTTAACAGAGCTTGAGATAAAAATTCACATACAAGCATGTAAAAGGGTTTGGAAACATCAGGTTACAAGGGAAAGGAAAACACAGCACGCAATCAGAGCCTGGACTTTCTGACCTTTCCTGTCTCACCCAATGGTCAGTCCGTCCAGCACGGGGCCAGTCCACTGAGCTGGGATCTGCCTCTCCGGAGACACGTCTGCTGGCAGGGCACCTCCTCTGGATGAGGAAGCTTTTGCACCCTGGCTCCTTCTTGTACACAGCCGCAGACCTTTGTCTCTTTCCATAAGCCAGGCGTTTCCCTGGTTTCAGCTCAGCCCGAGGGTCCCCCGGTCAGAGGCTTTTTCTGCGGCTCTTTTGTCTTTGTAAATGCTCGGCCTGCATCTGGCCCAGCCTGTAAACCCAGGGCTAGGCTGGGTCAGTTGTTCTCACTCTTCACGGAATTAGCAGAGCCCCGACCATCTCAGGTGACTGGCTGCACCTCCAGCAGGTCTGGAGCATCGTGCTCTACATTTTACACATCTCTTCCAGCAGTGCCCGTGCAGTAACCCTGACACTCAGCTCGTGCTTAGCATTCGGCAGGGACTGCACGACTCCCCACGGTGGGCTCTCGCTAGCCGCTCAGGCATGGTGCGATTTGCCTGCCTGGCCACGGCTGCCCCCAACAGCGATGGAACCCAAGTGTGCTCCAGTTCCCCTCAGTCGATGGGCACTGGAAGCCCCTTGTAATAATGAGCAATAACCTCCAGTACTGAGGAATGGGCGGGGCGGCTGGCTGTGAGTAACCCAGCTGGCAGCCTCTCTGCTGAGCCCGTCCTGTCTCCCTGCCCAGAGCCGCCCGTGAGGATCGTCAGCTCTAACGAGGACGCCGTGCACACCTACCTGGCCTCGGAGCGCGTGGTGCTGACGTGCGAGCTGTCCCGTGCCGACGCCCCGGTGCAGTGGTACAAGGACGGGGTGGAGGTGGAGGAGGGCGACTGCCTGCTCCTGGAGCGCGAAGGGCCCCATCACAGGCTCGTCATCCCCTCGGCCCGGCCGCAGGACACGGGGGAGTTTGTGTGCGACGCAGGTGGCGACTCCGTCTTCTACAACATCACGGTGACAGGTGGGTTGATCCCAGTTCACTGGCACAGGTGCTGCGGGTCTCTGTCCGTCTGTCTGAGGAGGTTCCATAGCTCTGTCGCTGCAGAGTCCACATGTTCAGCCCCTTTGCTCTCCGTCCCTCGGTCTGTCCAGCTCTTTCCCCTCTTTGTGGTTTGCTGTTCTGCCCTCATCCTCCCTGGCCACAGCGTCTCTTGTCCTTGCTCCCCTCCATCAGAAAGCTCCTAGTCACACACGCATTCCTGGCCCAGCACGTCCTCCCCATCAGCTGTCTTCTGCTGCAGCGTCAATGCCCGAGAGCTGAGATTAGCTGGAGGGACCCATCAGGAGCGGGTGAGGCTGGGGATTCGGGGCCTGGGCTTGCCAGCTCTGCTCACACGGAGAGAGATCACTGGAGGGAAAACATTTTATTGCCCTTTGCTCTGTTTTACTCCTTTGCTATTTGTTGCACCCCTGGGACTTGCAATCCCTCCTCTCAGCCAGCGGTTACCAGAGCGCTCTGCGGCTGGGGGACAGGGCTGGGGTCATGCTGCTGTACGGGGAGGCGATGGGAGCCTGCTGCCCTTTGTAAGATAAGCAGTGGGTGGTCTGGCCACACAGTGGATGGGGGACCAGTGAGGAAGGACCAGGTGGTGCTTTCAGTGACTCAGTAGATTGCGCTGGTCACTGCGCCATACTAAGCCCCATCACTCTCTTCAGTTCCCTCCTGAGGTCTCCCTTATGTCCCCGAGCTCCTCCCCCTGCCTGCCGAGCTGCCTGTTCCCAGGAGAGACGCAGACTGTAACCTGCCTAACACTGTGCACTCCAGAACCTGCACCAGCGGGACTCTGTCACCCTCACTCCCCACCTCTGCCTGCACTTCAGCTAACGGCCAGTCTGGGGCAGGGACCCACCTGCCAGCACCATGTGCCTCCCTGCGCTGTGGACGGGACATGTCAGTCTCACTGCGATAAAGCCCCTGGCTCAATTGTACAGGCAAAGGCAAGAACCCCGACATCCTGGCCAAATGCTAATGCAGGTGATACCACCCTGCCTCCCTGATGCCGCTCTGCAGCATCTCTGTTCTAACAGACAAAGCACAGGCTGGCGCACTAATGGGTGTCCCCGCCAAATTCCACAGGGAGCCGGAGGAGCAGCTCCTTGCACTCCTATTGGGAATGTGTAGGGGAAAAGGGGGTGGGGAGGCTTGACCTTGAGTGACACGTGCTGGGGGTCACATGCTGCCCGGACTAAAACATCCTTGGAATCACTAAATATTATAGACGACAATTCCCTAACTCAATAGTATTCACTAGTATTCAATTCCCTAACTCAATAGTATTCACTAGTATTCAATTCCCTAACTCAATAGTTCCCACAGTATTCTTGTCAGCAAGTTAAAGAAGTATGGGCTGGATGAATGCACTATAAGGTGGGTAGAAAGTTGGCTAGATTGTCGGGCTCAACGGGTAGTGATCAATGGCTCCATGTCTAGTTGGCAGCCGGTGTCAAGTGGAGTGCCCCAGGGGTCGGTCCTGGGGCCGGTTTTGTTCAATATCTTCATAAATGATCTGGAGGATGGTGTGGATTGCACCCTCAGCAAGTTTGCAGATGACACTAAACTGGGAGGAGAGGTAGATACGCTGGAGGGCAGGGATAGGATACAGAGGGACCTAGACAAATTGGAGGATTGGGCCAAAAGAAATCTGATGAGGTTCAATAAGGATAAGTGCAGGGTCCTGCACTTAGGATGGAAGAATCCAATGCACCGCTACAGACTAGGGACCGAATGGCTAGGCAGCAGTTCTGCGGAAAAGGACCTAGGGGTTACAGTGGATGAGAAGCTGGATATGAGTCAGTAGTGTGCCCTTGTTGCCAAGAAGGCCAATGGCATTTTGGGATGTATAAGTAGGGGCATAGCCAGCAGATCGAGGGACGTGATCGTTCCCCTCTATTCGACATTGGTGAGGCCTCATCTGGAGTACTGTGTCCAGTTTTGGGCCCCACACTACAAGAAGGATGCGGATAAATTGGAGAGAGTCCAGCGAAGGGCAACAAAAATGATTAGGGGTCTGGAACACATGACTTATGAGGAGAGGCTGAGGGAACTGGGATTGTTTAGTCTGCGGAAGAGAAGAATGAGGGGGGATTTGATAGCTGCTTTCAACTACCTGAGAGGTGGTTCCAGAGAGGATGGTTCTAGACTATTCTCAGTGGTAGCAGATGACAGAACAAGGAGTAATGGTCTCAAGTTGCAGTGGGGGAGATTTGGGTTGGATATTAGGACAAACTTTTTCACCAAGAGGGTGGTGAAACACTGGAATGTATTACCTAGGGAGGTGGTAGAATCTCCTTCCTTAGAAGTTTTTAAGGTCAGGCTTGACAAAGCCCTGGCTGGGATGATTTAATTGGGGATTGGTCCTGCTTTGAGCAGGGGGTTGGACTAGATGACCTCCTGAGGTCCCTTCCAACCCTGATATTCTATAATATGTGCTGTATCCACCACGGGGGGTTCCATGTTAGACCTTGTTGTGACAGAGACACGGATCACAGAATTAAAAATTGGTGACATTTTAGGTAGACGTGATCATGACTTGATTGCACTTGGTAATATGCAAACAGGATAAAGTCCAGACCAGTCATATGTCTACTTGGTGCTTTAAAAGGGCCCATTACAGAAAGCTGACAAAAAATGGGCGCCAGATCAACTGGGAGATTTAAACAGAAAAATGTAAATAATCATTGGGAATTGTTTAAGAATGAGACCTCTCTAGGTCCCTTTCAGCCCTATGATTTTATGATTCTCTGATTTTACTAGATGCCCCAAAAGCCACAGCCCAGAATATCGGCTACAGTGGTTAAAAAACCAACCTGGCTTAGAGGGGAAGTGAAAGTAGCTATAAAAATTATATATATAAGCTAGGATTTGCAAAACATTGATAAGGGAAGCAACAGGATAAAATAAAAAATCTATGGCCAGCGGAATTAAGGACCATAAGAAGGAGGTTTTTTAAAGTATATTAGGAACAAAAGGAAGCCTAACAATGCTATTGCTCCATTATAAGATAGACTAGTCAGTAATAATTCAGATGAGGCAGAAGTGTTCAATAAATATTTCTGCTCTGTATTTGGGAAAATAACAGATGATGTAGTCATATCATATGATAATAGCTCTCTTTCTATTCTACTCGTATCTCAGGAGGATGTGAAACAGCAGCTACTAAAACTAGACATTTTAAAATCAGCAGGTCCTGATAATTTTCATTCAAGAGTTTTAAAAGAGCTGGCTGAGGAGCTTGCTGGACCATTAATGTTGATTTTCAATAACTGTGGAACACTTGGAAGTTCCAGAGGACTGGCAGAAAGCTAATGTTGTGCCATTATTTTAAAAGGGTCAGTGGGATGATCCAGGTAATTATAGGCCTGTCAGCCAGACTTTGATCCTGGACAACATAATAGAATGGCTGGTATGGGGCACAGATTCTAAGGCCAGAAGGGACCACTGTGATCATGTAGTCTGATCTCCTGTATAGCATAGGCCATAAGACTGCCCTGAAGTAATTCTGGTTTAAACTAGAGCAGAGCTTTTAGAAAACATTCAATCTTGATTTAAAAATTTCCAGTGATGGAGAATCCACCAAAGCTCTTGGTAATTTGTTCCAATAATTAATTATCCTGAAGTGTGGTTGATAAAGGTAGTAGTCTTGATGTAATATACTTAGGCTTCTGTATGGCACTTGACTTGGTACTGCACAAGATTTTGAATAAGAAACTAGAACAATATAAATTCAACATGGCCCATATTCAATGGATTGAAGGCTGGCTCACTGTTAAGTCTCAAACAGTAACTGTAAGTGAGGGATCATCACTGAGCATGTGTGTTTCTAGTGGGGCCCCACAGGGACTGGTTCTTGGCCTTACATAATTTAACTTTTATCAGTGACCTAGAAGAAAACAAAATTATAAAATTTGCAGATGACACAAAAAATTGGGCGCAGGTAAATCATAGTCATAGGACTGGAAGGGCCTCGAGAGGTTGGCTAGTCCAGTCCCCTGCACTCCTGGCAGGACTGAGTATTATCTTGACCATCCCTGACAGGTGTTTGTCTGACCTGCTCTTCAAACCTCCAATGATGGAGATTCCACAACCTCCCTGGGCAATTTATTCCAGTGCTGAACCACCCTGACCGTTAGGAGGTTTTTTCCTAATGTCCAACCTAAACCTCCCTTGCTGCAATTTAAGCCCATTGCTTGTTGTCCTGTCCTCAGAAATTAAGAAAAACAATTTTTCTTCCTCCTCCTTGTAACAACCTTTTACATACTTGAAAACTGTTATCATGTCCCCTCTCAGTCTCTCTTTTCCAGACTAAACAAACACAAGTTTTTCAATCTTCCCTCATAGGTCATGTTTTCTAGACCTTTAATCATTTTTGTTGCACTCCTCTGGACTCTCTCCAATTTGTCTACATCCTTCCTGAAATGTGACGCCCAGAACTGGACACAATACTCCACCTGAGGCCTAATCAGAGCGGAGTAGAGCGGTAGAATTACTTCTTGTGTCTTGCTTACAACACTCCTACTAATACAGCCCAAAATGATGTTTGCTTTTTTTGCAACAGCATTACACTGTTGACTCATATTTAGTTTGTGGTCCACTATGACCCCCAGATCCCTTTCTGCAGTACTCCTTCCTAGGCAGTCATTTCCCATTTTGTGTGTGTGCAACTGATTGTTCCTTCCTAAATACAGTATTTTGCATTTGTCCTGATTGAGTTTCATCCTATTTACGTCAGACCATTTCTCCTGTTTGTCCAGATCATTTTGAATTTTAATCCTATCCTACAAAGCACTTGCAAACCCTCCCAACTTGGTATCGTCCGCAAACTTTATAAGTGTACTCTCTATGCCATTATCTAAATCATTGATGAAGATATTGAATAGAACCGGACCCAGAACTGATCCGTGTGGGACCCCATTCGTTATGCCCTTCCAGCATAACTGTGAACCACTGATAACTACTCTCTGGGAATGGTTTTCCAACCACTTTTGCACCCACCTTATAGTAGCTCCATCTAGGTTGCATTTCCCTAGTTTGTTTATGAGAAGGTCATGGGAGACAGTATCAAAAGCTTTACTAAAGTCAAGATATACCACGTCTACCCCTTCCCCCCTATCCACAAGGCTTGTTACCCTGTCAAAGAAAGCTATCAGGTTGGTTTGAGACCATTTGTTCTTGACAAATCCATGCTGACTGTTATTTATCACCTCATTATCTTCTAGGTGTTTGCAAATTGATTGCTTAATTATTTGCTCCATTAACTTTTTGGGTACAGAAGTTAAGGTGACTGGTCTATAATTTCCTGGGTTGTCCTTATTTCCCTTTTTGTAGATGGGCACTAATTTGCCCTTTTCCAGTCTTCTGGAATCTCTCCCGTCTTCCATGACTTCTCAAAGATAATCGCTAATGGCTCAGATATCTTCTCAGTCAGCTCTGTGAGTATTCTAGGATGCATTTCATCAGGCCCTGGTGACTTGAAGACATCTAATTTGTCCAAGTAATTTTTAACTTGTTCTTTCCCTATTTTAGCCTCTTCTGATCCTGCCTCATTTTCACTGGTATTAACTAAGTTAGACGTCCAATCACCACAAACCTTCGTGGTGAAAACTGAAACAAAGAAGTCATTAAGCACCTCTGCCATTTCCACATTTTCTCTTATTGTTTCCCCCTCCTCATTGAATGATGGGCCTACCCCATCCTTGGTCTTCCTCTTGCTTCTAATGTATCTGTAGAATGTTTTCTTGTTATCCTTTATGTCTCTAGCTAGTTTGATCTCGTTTTGTGCCTTGGCCTTTCTAATTTGTCCCTACATACTTGTGTTATTTGTTTATATTCATCCTTTGTAATTTGACCTAGTTTCCACTTTTTGTAGGACTCTTTTTTGATTTTTAGATCATTGATGATCTGGTTAAGCCAGGGTGGTCTCTTGCCAGACTTCCTGTCTGTCCTACGCAGTTGGATAGTTTGCTCTTGTGCCCTTAATAATGTCTCTTTGAAAAACTGCCAACTGTCTTCAATTGTTTTTCCCCATAGACTTGCTTCCCATGGGATCTTACCTACCAACTCCCTGAGTTTGCTAAAGTCTGCCTTCTTGAAATCCATTGTCTTTATTTTGCTGTTCGCCCTCTTACCATTCCTTAGAATCATGACTCTGTCATTTCATGAAAAGAAAAGGAGTACTTGTGGCACCTTAGAGACTAACCAATTTATTTGAGCATAAGCTTTCGTGAGCTACAGCTCACTTCATCGGATGCATCCAATGAAGTGAGCTGTAGCTCACAAAAGCTTATGCTCAAATAAATTGGTTAGTCTCTAAGGTGCCACAAGTACTCCTTTTCTTTTTGCGAATACAGACTAACACGGCTGTTACTCTGAAACCTGTCATTTCATGATCACTTTCACCCAAGCTGCCTTCCACTTTCAAATAATGCAGAGGATAGGTCACTGATAGAGAACGATCTGGATCACTTGGTACACTGGGCTCAGGCAAACAATGTGTAAATGTGTACATCTAGGAACAAATAATGTTGGGCACACCTACAATGGCAGGACTCTACCCTGGGAAGCAGGGACCCTGAGAAGGACTGCGGGGGTGTTGATGGGTAATCACCTGAACATGAAAAACCAGTGTGACGTGGTGGCCAAAAGGGCTAATGTGATCCTGGTGTAAGTGGGGGAATACTCCCGCTATTGTGGGGAACTTTCCTGGCTTCTGCACTACCCCGGTGAAGTGGGCTAGCGAAAGGATCTGAGTCCTTTCTCCCACTTCCTTTCCCCAGTGGCTTCCCTGCCCTTGAGGATTCCCCTTCCACTCTCCTGTCTGGCAGAGTCCTTGTAACCCCAACAAGGCTGGGCCCAGGATTCCTGGGGGGCTCGACCCCCAACCCTGCTTTGGTCACCTAGGTCAGGGGCTAGAGTGTCCCCACTCTGGGGTATGCTCTCTGCACTGGGCGCTTCCCTGACCCACTGACCATTACATACAAGTTAAAGCAAATGCAAGTTATTTAATCAACAATTAATTTTAAAAAGAATAAGGGAAAATGGGAAAGGTTAAAGGAAACACATCAACCCGCTCTGTGGCAGGGAACATCACAAACAGCATCTCTGGATTGTCAGGACAGTTCACAGTCTGTTCCTTGTAAGTACCAGGCCTTCTTCTCAGGCCCTGGCTGTGCTGTAGGGATGCTGTGGGTTGGACACTCGCTCTGGTGTTGGCCACACGCTCTCAGACTCTAAGTGGTAGGACCCTTCTTCCCAGCGTCAGCCCCGCCCTGTCGGGGTTATGATCCACACCTGGCCTGCAAAGCCCCTTGGCTGAGGCGTCTCCCTGTGCTGGGCCCACTGCCCAGGGTCCCCCTCGCTCTCCCCAGCTGCTCACCGCACTCAGCTCCTGACTGCTCCAGCCCCAGCTGCACCACTCGGTCTCTGCCGGGCTGCTGCTGCTCTGCCTCCCGCTCCCTGGGCTGCTTCTCTGGCCCCTCTGGCTCTGATTGCTGCAGCTCCGCTCCCAGGACAGGTCTGCTCTGCCGGCTGCTTCTCTGACTCTACTCCCAGCACTGACCTGCTTCCTGGGCTGCTTTTCTGGCCCCTCTGGCTCTGGTTGCTGCAGCTCTGCTCCCAGGACAGGTCTGCTCTGCCGGCTGCTTCTCTGACTCTACTCCCAGCACTGACCTGCTTCCTGGGCTGCTTTTCTGGCCCCTCTGGCTCTGGTTGCTGCAGCTCTGCTCCCAGGACAGGTCTGCTCTGCCGGCTGCTTCTCTGACTCTACTCCCAGCACTGACCTGCTTCCTGGGCTGCTTTTCTGGCCCCTCTGGCTCTGGTTGCTGCAGCGTTGCTCCCAGGACAGGGTCTGCTCTCTCTGGGCTGCTTTTCTGATCCCTCTGGATCTGGCACAGCTCTGCTCCCCAGCTTAGCTTGGGCCCCTGCTTTCTCCTTAGCTCGGCCCCACTCTGTCTGACCCAGGCAAATCCCGCTCACACGGAGGGGGGGAACTCCCTGGACTCCTGACTCCCTGATTAGCCTGCCCACCCTAACATTCAGGCTGACCTGGAGCATTGGCCTCTCCCCATTGTTGCTGGGGACTGGCAGTCTCAGGGTCCTGATTCCACATCGACCCTTCCCCCTTTTTAGTACTGGGAGCTAGCAACTAACCCCCCCCCCCCCGAATGTTAGTAAGGGGGCCACAGTCCCCTCACACTGGGATGCATGAACGAGAATTTCAAGTAAGTGTAGAGAGGTTATTTTATCTCTGTATCTGGCTCTGGTGCGACCGGTGCTGGACCCTGCCCCCAGTTCTGGTGTTCACAGTTCAAGGGGGATGTTGATAAATGGGAGAGAGTTCAGAGAAAAGCCAAAAAAGGAATAAAGGATTGGAAAACCACCCTTGTAGTCACAGAGTCAAGGAGCTCAGTTTACTAAGCTTAACAAGGAGAAGGTTATGGGATGACATGATCAGTCTGTAAGTACCTACGTGGGGAACAGAAGTTTGATCCTGGGCACTTCAGTCTAACACAGCAGGATCCAGTGGCTGGAAGTTGAAGCTAGAGAAATTGAGATGAGAAATACGGTGCAAGTTGTTAGCTGTGAGGGCAATTAACCATTGGAACCATTTACCACAAGTTGTGGTGTCCATCATTGGCAAGTTTTAAATCAAGGTAGGATGTTTTTCTAATAAATTTGCCCTGGTTCAACCAGGAATTAACTCAGGGGAGTCCAATGGCCTGTGTGACACGGGGGCAGAGCAGATGATCACAGTGGCCCCTTCTGTCTTATAACCTATCAATTGCATAAAGGATTCAACTTCATTTCCAGTCCCAAGCTCTGGGGTCTGGTGGCTGGCTGCTGCAAGGACTCGACAGAATTTGTAGATCAGTTACTTACATCTCTGCTGAGCCCGTCCTGTCTCCCTGCCCAGAGCCGCCCGTGAGGATCGTCAGCTCTAATGAGGACGCCGTGCACACCTACCTGGCCTCGGAGCGCGTGGTGCTAGCGTGCGAGCTGTCCCGTGCCGACGGCCCGGTACAGTGGTACAAGGACGGGGTGGAGGTGGAGGAGGGCGACTGCCTACTCCTGGAGTGCGAGGGGCCCCATCGCAGGCTCATCATCCCCTCGGCCCGGCCGCAGGACACGGGGGAGTTTGTGTGCGACGCGGGCGGCGACTCCGTCTTCTACAACATCACGGTGACAGGTCGGTGATGTCCCCTGGCCTCCCGACGGGTGGGTCAGCAGCGCTCCCCCGTTACCCCAGCTGGCAGGTCGGTGACACCCCGGCCTCCTGGCTGTTGGATCAACAGCGCTCCCCCGTTACCCCAGCTGGCACGTCGGTGACACCCCTGATCCCTGGCGGGTGGGTCAGCAGCGCTCCCCTGTTACCCCAGCTGGCAGGTCAGTGACAGCCCTGGCCCCCCAGTGGGTGGGTCAGCAGGGCTCCCCTGATGGTTTCTTTCTGGCTGTATTTACTGGGCCAAAGCCTTGGGTCTCGTAAGAAAGATGGTGGTAGACGGTGGTCATTGGGGTCAGCACTGACTGCAAAGGGATGGAGTCCCCCGTACGGAGCCCCCACCCCGCTCCCTCCAGCACAGCGCCCCCTCCTGCTGCACAGGGGCACTGGGGTCAGCGCTGGCCAGGGCCGCCCAGAGGATTCAGGGGGCCTTGGCTCTTTGGCGGCGGAGGTCCTTCCGCTCCGGGTCGTTTCAGGGGACAGTCTTCGGGGCACTTTGCCGAAGACATGGAGCGGAAGGACCCCAAGAAGCGGCGGCGGGTCCTTCACTTCGGGTGTGTTCGGCGGCGCTGAAGGATGCACCGCCGAAGTGCCACCTAAAACTCTCGTGGGGGCCCCTGGGGGCCCAGGGCCTGGGGCAAATTGCCCCATTTCCCCCCCCCCGGGCGGCCCTGGCACTGACTGCCAGGGGAGAGCCCCCCCATGGAGTCCCTGACCCCTCCCTGCAGCACAGCGCCCTCTGGTGCCATGCTGGGGCCAGCACTTACCGCCGGGGGAGAGCGCCCCCTGCTGAACTGCTGAACCCCCGCCCCCTCTCTGCAGCCCAGGGGTTGTGCCTTGCAGCCTCCCCTCCGTGAACTGCTCTAGCCCGGCTCTAGCGTGTGGGATTGGCGAGGTCGGCCCGCAGGAACGCCTGAGAGCACAGGGGCACGTCCTGTTGGGCCCGGGTGGGATGGTGCTGCTTTGTGGGAAGAGGGTCAGGTGTGACAGAGCCACGGGGAGCGACACCCTCTCTGATGTCCTGGAGAGGCTGGGCTCCCATCTCTCCTCCCCGTGTTGGGGAAATGGGCGGGGCGGCTGGCTGTGAGTGACCCAGCCGGTAGCCGCTCTGCTGAGCCCGTCCTGTCTCCCTGCCCAGAGCCGCCCGTGAGGATCGTCAGCTCTAACGAGGACGCCGCGCACACCTACCTGGCCTCGGAGCGCGTGGTGCTGGCGGGCGAGCTGTCCCGTGCCGACGCCCCGGTGCAGTGGTACAAGGACGGGGTGGAGGTGGAGGAGGGAGACTCCCTACTCCTGGAGTGCGAGGGGCCCCATCGCAGGCTCATCATCCCCTCGGCCCGGCCGCAGGACACGGGGGAGTTTGTGTGCGACGCGGGCGGCGACTCCGTCTTCTACAACATCACGGTGACAGGTTGGTGTCGGCTCCTCCCTGCCCCGGCTTCCCCCCACTGAGCTGTCCCCCCTTTTCTTCACTGCTCCTGCCCCGCTCGAAGTGCCAGCAGCCCCCGTCATGGCCCAGGCCCCCCTCTGCTAGGCGTGGTACAAACACAGATCACAGGCAGTGCCTCCCAAAGGGGCTCACAGTCCGAGTGTGAGCCAGGAGACGGACGGACGGGAGAACACACGGAAGCATGGGCAGCTTGATGGGCAGTGGCCGCTGCTCACCGGCAGCCTAGCCGTCGTCACGTTGTTCGCAGGCCTCCCGGCAAAGGAGAGTTTGGAGGGGGTGTAATGAGGTCGCCTTACGGCTCTTTCCGGGAGCACTGCCCAGGCGGGAGGGGCAGCCGGGGCGGAAGCACAAAGGGGCTTGTTTGCACGTGTAACGGGTGGGCAGTGGAGGCCCCATGTGCCGATCGGAGGGAAGAGTTGACAGCCAGTGGGAGGTACGTGGGGAGAGGTCAGGAAGCGCCTTGGACGTGAGACAAGCAGCAGCTTCCATTTGGTGTGATTGAGAAGGAGGAGCCAGTGGGGAGAACCAAAGCAGGGGGAAATGGCCACAGTGACAGGCCAGGAAAATGACCGTGGCAGCAGCAGCTGAGTGGGGCAGGATGCATTCATGAGGGCCGGAGAGCAGGCTGTTGCCGTGGTAGAGAGACGAGAGGATGAGGCCTGGACACAAGGGTTAGCTGGGTGGGTGGGTAGGAAAGGCCATTTTCTAGAGACGCTATCCAGGCTGAATCAGCCGGATTTGGCCACAGGTCTCTCCAGGGCCTCACGTCCCAGCTAAGGCGAAGCTGATGCCTAGCTACGGGCCTGGATGCCTCCCACAGAGATGGAGAAGTAAGGCAGCCGGAGGGCTTGGGGCATGAAGAACCCATTGTAGCCATGTTGGATTCGAGCTGAGGGCTAGACATCCCCCAGGAGAGGTCAGATCCCACGCTGTGGAGATCTTAGTTTGGAGGGAAGAACTCGGCTGGGGAGTGGGAGTTGGGCTGTGAGCTGTCAGCACAGGAGGTGGGGTGGGAATTTGTGTTTGCAGATGAGATTACCCAGAGACATGATGGGGTGGGGGACCAAGGCCAGAGCCCTGTGGAACTCCCCCAGGAAGCTGGAGGGGGTGTGACACTTTCGGGGTTACCCAAGGTGACTCGCTACCCCCTGCTCACAGTGCGGGGGATCCTTGTCTGTGCCCACCAGGGGAAACTCGCCCCAAACGACTGCTGCTGGCTACACGAGCGCCCCCCTCCAGACTCCGCGAGCCCCGCTCTTCCCTCTGCAGGCCAGCAATTGGCACCCGCAGCCCACGGCCCCCTGAGTGAGGCCTTGGGCAGCGCAGAGAACCCGTGGCTAAATCTCTGGAGATCGTTACCCCCTGAGCTCGGCACAGGTCCTTCCAGCCTGTCTGTGCACCCCACTGCGCACCCCCCAATGCCCAGGCCTCAACTCCTGGCCCCCACAATGCACAGATTTGCTGCCTCTGTGCAAGCAGGGCCCCCGTTCACTAGCTCCCCTCCGTTCAGCCCTCAGCACCCAGCACTTAGCTGGGGCTGCAGTAAAACCAAACAGGGGTTTTGACAAAGCTTCAGAGAGATTCAGACAGAAGCCAGGAGATGGGCTGGAAACACCTGGCTACAGACCAAACGAAAACACAACCTGCCATAGGCACCGACTCCATGGGTGCTCTGGAGCTGGAGCACCCACGGGGAAAAATGGTGGGTGCTGAGCATCCACCGGCAGCCCCCCTATCAGTGTGAGGATGTGACACAGCAGGGAGGGGGGAGTGTTGACCTGGGAATGTGCCCTGGGGATGGGAGACCTGAGAGCCTGTCACCTGAGCCAGGAGGGGGAGGGGGAGGTAACACCTCTGCCCGGGAATGTGGACGGAGGCTGCAGGAGGGAGCCTGCTGTGGGGGGTTAGTTTCAGTTTGGGGCTGGGTGGAGGAACACAGGGAACCCCAGGGCTGGGGTCTGAGCTCCCTGCTCCCCCAGAAGGACTTGACTGAGGGGTCCTGGTTGTACCCACAAGCTCTGTTTTGGACTGTGTTCCTGTTGTCCAATAAACCTTCTGTTTTACTGGCTGGCTGAGAGTCTCAGTGAATCCCAGGAAGGGGGGTGCAGGGCCTGGACTCCCCCACACTCCGTGACAATCAGCACCTCCCCTCAGCACCTCCTGCTCGCTGGTGGGCCCCGCCGATCAGCATCTCCCCCTCCCTCCCTGCACCTCCAGCCTGCCACGATCAGCTGGAGGCTCTGGGGAGCAAGGACAAGGCATGCTCGAGGGAGAACAGGGCAGGAAGAGGTGGGGTGGGACTTGGGGCAGAGATGGGGGATCCAGCACCCCCCGCAAAGTCAGCGCCTGTGCAACCCACAGTCCAGAGCCTGTACTACTTGTTAGAAAGTTGGAATTGTAAAAGGTTCAGAAAAGGGTGTCACGGAGTCCCCGGGCGATGCTCTGGAACTGCTCCCCATGAAGCCAGTCAGGACTCTGGGGAAGTCTCCTTTCTGTGAGCAGCCTGTCTGCAGGGCACACAGCTCACCCAGCTTCCACCTTCCTTGGTCTGACCCCGGAGCATTCAGCCTCCTCTGGCCCTCCGTGCGCTTCCCACAGCGAGTCCGCCCAGGCGGGGTCCTGGGGAAGCCAGAGGGTCCTGCCCCCCAACTCCGCAGTCAGACGTGACTCTCAGCCAGCCAGTAAAATAGAAGGTTTATTAGACGACCGGAACATGGTCTAACACAGAGCTTGTAGCTGCAGAGAACAGGACCCCTCAGCTGGGTCCATTTTGGGGGGCAGTGAGCCAGACAACCCCGTCTGCCCTTCACTCCATGTCTCCAACCAGCCCCAAACTGAAACTCCCTCCAGCCCCTCCTCCTCCTCTGGGCTTTGTCCCTTTCCCGGGCCAGGAGGTCACCGTATTCCTTTGTTCTCCAACCCTTTAGCTCTCACCTTGGGGGGGGGAGGAAGGGCCCAGGCCATCAGTTGCCAGGAAACAGGGTGTCGGCCATTGTCTGGGTCCAGACCCCTGCACACTCCTGCCCTCTAGGGCTCTGCAATGATCATACACCCTTGAACTGCCTAGGGGAAACTGAGGCACCCCCACAATATTCAGAGGAAACATTAAGAACAGTCCCACTTCGTCACATTTCTCCCCCCTTCGAGATCGAACTGAGCGGGGTCACTTTAGCCAGTGACCTGGGGAAGTTCGAAGCCACCAACATTCCCATGGATGCCCCAGCATCTCTCCCATTCCTTGGCAGGAGTTACACAAGGCCCTTCCAGTTTCACGCACTCCCTTAGGTCGGGGGTGGTCGATAGCACTCGCAGGCCACATGTGGGAAGGTTTATGTGGCCCGTGCCCTTTGGCCACCCCAAAACCCCAGGGGGTCAAACTGGGATTGGGTCTTCTCCCCAACAAGCTGGCCAAACACAGCCACTTGGTTATAGGACTGTTTAACTTTCTTAACGGCTTTCACTTCATCTGAGACCTTCTCAAAGCTATCCACACTGGATCTTTCAACAGGAAAGTCAGTGGATCCATTCACAACAGAAAATTTCTGGCCGTTAGGAACTGAAACTTTCTTGATTAAAAAGAAAAGGAGTACTTGTGGCACCTTAGAGACTAACCAATTTATTTGAGCATAAGCTTTCGTGAGCTACAGCTCACATGCATCTGATGAAGTGAGCTGTAGCTCATGAAAGCTTATGCTCAAATAAATTGGTTAGTCTCTAAGTGCCACAAGTACTCCTTTTCTTTTTGCGAATACAGACTAACACCGCTGTTACTCTGAAACCTTTCTTGATTAAATCACTTTCACACCCTTCAGTTGCAGTAAACTGCTTGCAAAGACTCCATGAGGATTCCCTTCCCTAGGGCTTTTCTATGCAACAATTCACCCCTCACAGAAATTCTGCCCTTACCCTCTTCACCTAGGGCTTGCTCTAGAGGAACACTTTCCCGAGCAACAACAGACTCTTTCTGGGTCTCCCTTACATCCAGAATTACCTCTGGCCCATCTGGCGGATTCCTACACAATCCCCTTTCAGGCAAACTGACAGACTTCCTAGATAAAAGGTTAGAAACATTCTCCTTTCCTTTGCCACACACAAGCTCAGGAATCTTCCTTCTTGCTACTGGTTTCCACACCCTCAGTAGGTAACACAATCAAATCACCTTCACGCTCTCCTTGTGCCCTGGCTAGGATCTCACCCTGATTAGTCAGAGTTGCGACACCCTTTACCAACAACACACTAGCAACAGGCAAAATACAAGCACCAGAATTGTCTGGGCTCTGGGATTTTACATAGACACTAACTGGATGCGACCTAGTTACAGGGCCATTCTCCCGAGCAGACACAAACTTAGGACCATTCCCTTCCTGGGCTTTAGCTGAATCCAGAACCAGCTCTGAGACAACTGCACTACCCTCAACCATCACAGGCTGAAAGGCCCCTTCTGTCTGCTCCACAGACAAAGAAGAGCCGGACACACTTTCTCCTTTACCAGACACACAGCTTGGGATCTCATTCCCCTTGTCCCAGCACACAAGGCTGGTCACAGACAACTGCTTGGAGACCAGGGTAGCTCCCTCCACAGGCAAGTCAATACCCCTGACAGACACAGGCACATTTCCTTCACTGTCACAATTCTCCACACAGGTATAGAGGTTGGGGTCGGGAGTGGGAGCCTGTCCACCTCCCCACCCATCTGGCTGATGGAGTCTATGGCCTTGGGACCCAGCAAGGGAGCTAGACACCGGGGCTTTTCCGCAGGGTCGCCCTGGTTCAAATCTCCAGCCTGCTCAAAGGCAGTGAGGTGGGCATCCACATCCCCCCCCTCCTTAACCAGGGGCAACAATTTAGTCTCAAGGTTCCCTGCGGAACTGGCCCCGCGGGGTCTATCCCGACTCACCCCTGGGAGGTCCCCTAGGCCTCTCCGCTCCCCCACCGCCAGTTCACGCTGCTGCTGCTTCTGCAGCTCTTTCTCGGGCTCTCGCTGTCTCTCACAGTCCTCTTGCTCTCTCGGACTCAGCTCCAATCCCGTCCGTCTCCGATCCCTGGATGGGGAACCCGATCGTGAAGACCCCCATCTGGTTGGGGACAGGAGTCTTGGGGATGCCTGGCTACCACTCCAGCTGCTCCCAGATCCTGCTATAGCCCCATTTCGGGTCAGGAATCTGTTTCTTAGAGCGGTCATCCTCCTCCAGCTGCATGATTAACTGTGCTTTGGTGAACTTTCCAATGCTCAACCCTTTTTTCTGCACAGGGTTACAATGTCCTTCTTAAGGAGACGGTGACAGGCCATCACTCCGCTCTTCCCAAGTTGTTGTGGACTCACAGGCCTGTGTGCTCTCAGCTCCCCAGGGTCTCCAGGGAGAACCCCTAGTGTGCCAGCCCTTCTCGAGGTCACCACCTCTTTGCCAGGGTCGAGCTGCACACTCCTCCGCTCCTGGGACCGCTCACTGCAATCCCCCGGGGGACCCTGTTACTGCAAAAGTCCTTCTCTCTGGTCACACACTCCCAGGGGTTAACTGCCCCCTGAAACAGTCTCTCTCTGAATCTTCAGCACACCTGGTCCGCGTCAATCCCCCTTCATTTTACTGCTCCCCATTCACTTACTGCAGGAAGTGCCATCCACGGGGTGCAGTATATCCCACCGCTACCACCAGTTGTCACGGAGTCCCTGGGCGATGCTCTGGAACTGCTCCCCATGAAGCCAGTCAGGACTCTGGGGCAGTTGCCTTTCTGTGAGCAGCCTGTCTGCAGGACACACAGCTCACACAGCTTCCACCTTCCTGGGTCTGACCTCGGAGCATTCAGCATCCTCTGCCCCTCCGTGCGCTTCCCACAGCGAGTCTGCTCAGCCGGGGCTCCTGGGGAAGCCAGAGGGTCCTGCCCCCCAACTCCGCAGTCAGACGTGACTCTCAGCCAACCAGTAAAACAGAGGTTTATTAGACGACAGGAACATGGTCTAAAACAGAGCTTGCAGGTGCAGAGAACAGGACCCCTCAGCTGGGTCCATTTTGGGGGGCAGTGAGTCAGACAGCCACATCTGCCCTTCACTCCATGTCTCCAACCAGCCCCAAACTGAAACTCCCTCCAGCCCCTCCTCCTCCTCTGGGCTTTGTCCCTTTCCCGGGCCAGGAGGTCACCGTATTCCTTTGTTCTCCAACCCCTTAGCTCTCACCTTGCAGGGGGGGAAGGGCCAGGCCATCAGTGGCCAGGAAACAGGGTGTCGGCCATTCTCTGTGTCCAGACCCCTGCACACACCTGCCCTCTAGGGCTCTGCAATGATCATACACCCTTACCCCACCCCCTAGATACTTAAGAACTGCCTAGGGGAAACTGAGGCACCCCCACAATATTCAGAGGAAACATTAAGAACAGTCCTGCTTCGTCACAGAGGGCAACAAAAATTATTAGTAATGTGGAATGGCTGCCGTATGAGGAGAGATTAATAAGACTGGGACTTTTCAGCTTGGAAAAGAGATGACTAAGGGAGGGATATGAGTGAGGTCTATAAAATCATGACTGGTGTGGAGAAAGTCAATAAGGAAGTGTTATTTACTCCTCCTAACACAAGAACTAGGGGTCACCCAATGAAAGTACAAGGCAGTAGATTTAAAACAAACAAAAGGAAGTATTTCTTCACACACTGCACAGTCAACCTGTGGAACTCCTTGCCAGAGGATGTTGTGAAGGCCAAGATTATAACAGAGTTCAAAAAAGAACTAGATACGTTCATGGAGGACAGGTCCATCAATGGCTATTAGCCAAGATGGGCAGGGATGGTGTCCTTAGCCTCTGTTTGCCAGAAGCTGGGAATGGGCGACATGGGATGGATCACTGGGCAATTCCCTGTTCTGTTCATTCCCTCTGGGGCACCTGGCATTGGCCACTGTCAGAAGACAGGATACTGGGCTAGATGGACCATTGGTCTGACCCAGTATGGCTGTTCTTATGTTCTGATGTTGTTAAGCTCCTTTCCTGTCTGAGAAGGTGTTTCTCACCCACTGGCCCATCTGGCCAGTGCTGGGCCAGTCCAGAGAGCTGGGGTCCACACTTTTCATGAGACTCTCCCGCTGGCAGAGCATACAATCTCGTGCCTTTTTTCTCCTGATGGCCCCCCTGTTCCAGGTCTTTTTCTTGGGCTCTTTAGTGCTGTGTTACGGCCCAAGTCCCCACCTTGTCTGGCCTGTAAACTCTTGGCTGGGCTGGGGGGAAGGGTGTCAATTGTGCTCACTCCGAGCTCTGAGAACCTCCCCGCCCCGGGGACTGTCTGGCCTCCAGCAGCTTTGGAACACAATCGTCTGCGGTACATATCTCTGGAAATACTTTTGTGATGGATCAGGGAGTGGGGAGGATTGACCTGGGGATGCTGCGGTGGAGTTTTACTGGGATTGTCGGCATTGGGGATGGGATAGCAGGGGAGGGCTTCACTGGAGGGATGATACCTGAGCCTGTAACCTGAGCCCAGGAAGGGGGTTGGGGCGAGGTGACACCTTTGGCCCGGGAAGCTGGACAAAGGCTGGAGGAGGAGCCGGGGGAAGGCTGGGGGAGACAGCTGGAGGGGGTTGGAGTTTGGAAGGAGACTGGGGAAACGGAGGGAGCCCCAGGGCTGGGACTAAGCTCCCTGCCCCCCAGATGGACATGACTGAGGGGGTCCTGTTGTCTGTACCTACAAGCTCTGATTTGGACTGTGTTCCTGTCGTCTAATAAACCTTCCATTTTACTGGCTGGCTGAGAGTCACAGTGGATCGCAGGAAGTGAGGGGTGCAGGGCTCTGACTCCCCCACACTCGTTGACAACTTTCCATCCATCCACTCCACAATAGCTGTGGCTGCCAGCAAGGTCTTAGCCCGTCCGGACATGTCCCTGGGCACAGACTCAGAACTGTGCAACCCCCGGCTGTTGCCTGGGTCTGGAGGCTCCTCTGAAGGAGCGATTTGAGGGGGAGTAGGAGACCCAGAGAGGCCAGAATCAGGGAAGCCAAGAGGAGGAGCATGGCCAGTTGTGTGAAGGCGGCTGACAGACCGGGGAGGATGAAGATGGAGTGCTGGCCCTGAGCCTTGGTTAGAAGGGGTCACTGGAGACTTGAGCAAGAGCAGTTTCTGTGGCATGCCGGGGGCTGGCAGGTCCAGGACGGAGCAGGAGGAGAGGAACTCCAGCCAGTGTGTGCAGGGAGCTTGGGGAGGAAGGGAGATGGGGCAATAGTCGGAGAGGCAAGTGGGGCAGGGTGGGTGTGATTGGCACTTCGTGTTGTGAGGGGAAGAGCCAGAGGAGAGTGAGAAGCGGAGGGAGGAGCGGGGTTCAGGGAGACCAGGAGATGGGATTGGATGGGGTCCTGGGAACAAGTGGAGGGGCTAGAGGAGCAGAGCAGAGACTCTGTATGACTGGGGATGAGGGGGGAGAGTTGTGGGAGGGGCAGGCGAGCTGAGGGGAGGGGGAAGGGCAGGTCACATTTCACCAACTTTCTCTTGGCAGAATTTGGCAAGATCCTCTGGTCACATGGCGAATGCTTCTCTCCAGGCTCCCCCCAGGTCACTGGCCCCTTCTGCTCTGCAGCCTCGCAGACACCCTGCAACCCCTGCTAAGACACAGCTGCTGGGAGGATCCTCACCTATCTCCTCACTCTTCAGCCCCCTCCCTCCCGGCCTCCCTGCCCTGCTCTGCCCCCTCCCTCCTGGCTCGCCCATATGCCCCTTCCCCAGTTCCCTGCTTTCTGCCCCCCATTCCAGCCGATCTGTCAGACCACCACCTCCTCTCCCCCGTTCACCCCGGGACTGCTGCCTGGGAGTCCTGTGGGCTCAGCCCTTGGCTGCTTGTCCCCCCAGCCTGGGAGTGCAGCCTGCAGGCCGTTAGTGTGTGTAGCAATGTCACCCCAGCCGCGGTGCTCCTACGGCCTGCGGCTGTGAGCTCCGTGGGGCTGGGACCGCAGCCTCCTCTGGGTGTCAAAATAGCCCTACCTCTGAGGGTGCTGCCGCACTGGTGGTGATAAAGAACCTGCTCTCTCAGCCCCGCAGGTGCGCATCGCCCCGGTGCCCGAGGCCCAGCGCCTCCGGGAGCTCCTGGCAGGGCTGCCCCTGCTCCTGGAGTGTGAGGTCTCCGTGCCCGACGCCCCTGTGTGGTGGCTCAAGGACGGGGAGGCTGTGCCCGCGGACGACGTCGTCGCCCTGCAGGCAGAGGGCTGCGCCAGGAGGCTGTTTATCCGCTCTGCCCGCCCCTCGGATGCTGGGACATACACGTGTGACGTGGGCGAGGATGTGCTGAGCTTCACAGTGACTGTGACCGGTGAGCTGGGGGCTGGGCAACGGTCCCCTCCCCAGGAGTAGGGTGAACGCCCACAGGCACTGCTGGGGGGGCCGAAGCCTTACACTCAGATAGGAAGCTGGGGTCTCTGCCCTGAGGTGCTGCCTGGCCTGGTGGTCAGTTACTCTGTGGGTCTGACCCTGTACCCAGCGCTGCCATTGCCTTCGACCCCAGCTAGGGCAGCAGACATGGCACAGGGGGCTTGCCAGTGAAGCGTCTGGGCTTGACGGTGCATTACCAGAGCTGGCACTTGTCAGACCCAGCAGGGCCTGGGCTCTGACTCCCAGTCCCCTGTGCGGGCAGCGGGGGACCAGCCTGCTGCCCAGCTCTGCCTTGAAGCTAAATGAAGACCCTCAGAGTCCTGAGCCCTGGCTCTCTCTGCCACGGGGGTGGCTTCAGGGAGCTGGGCCCTAGGGAGGGAAGCAGCAGCTCCCTCCAGACATGGAGAATGCAAACGACTCTGCAGTTCCATCTAAAGCAGAATGAGCCACATCCCCGCCTGATGAGGGATGGTCAGACCAGGCTCTGCATCGCCCCAGATAGCTGCCCCCAGGATCACTTCCTCACCCTCTTCCTGGCATCCTGCCTTGGAGAATGGGCGCGGCGGCTGGATGTGAGTGACCCAGGTGGCATCCTCTCTGCTGAGCCCGTCCTGTCTCCCTGCCCAGAGCCGCCCGTGAGGATCGTCAGCTCTAACGAGGACGCCGCGCACACCTACCTGGCCTCGGAGCGCGTGGTGCTGGCGTGCGAGCTGTCCCGTGCCGACGGCCCGGTGCAGTGGTACAAGGACGGGGTGGAGGTGGAGGAGGGTGACTGCCTGCTCCTGGAGCGCGAAGGGCCCCATCGCAGGCTCATCATCCCCTCGGCCCGGCCGCAGGACACGGGGGAGTTTGTGTGCGACGCGGGCGGCGACTCCGTCTTCTACAACATCACGGTGACAGGTCGGTGATGTCCCCTGGCCTCCCGGCGGGTGGGTCAGCAGCGCTCCCCCGTTACCCCAGCTGGCAGGCCAGTGACAGCCCCGGTCCCCTGGGGGGAGATGACAGGTGGGCAGGGCTCTCACCAGCACCCAGCCCCTGGCCCTGAGGGGAGAGCCCTGCGCCCCGTCAGCGCCCGGCCCCTGGCCCTCAGGGGAGAGCCCTGCGCCCCGTCAGCGCCCGGCCCCTGGCCGTGAGGGGAGAGCCCTGCGCCCCGTCAGCGCCCGGCCCCTGGCCCTGAGGGGAGAGCCCTGCGCCCCGTCAGCGCCCGGCCCCTGGCCCTCAGGGAGAGCCCTGCGTCCCGTCAGCGCCCGGCCCCTGGCCGTGAGGGGAGAGCCCTGCGCCCCGTCAGCGCCCAGCCCCTGGCCCTCAGGGAGAGCCCTGCGTCCCGTCAGCACTCGGCCCCTGGCTGTGAGGGGAGAGCCCTGCGCCTCATCAGCGCCCGGCCCCTGGCCGTGAGGGGAGAGCCCTGCTCCCCATCAGTGCCCGGCCCCTGGCTGTGAGGGGAGAGCCCTGCGCCCCGTCAGCACTCGGCCCCTGGCCGTGAGGGGAGAGCCCTGCGCCCCGTCAGCGCCCGGCCCCTGGCCCTCAGGGAGAGCCCTGCGCCTGTCAGCGCCCGGCCCCTGGCCGTGAGGGGAGAGCCCTGCGCCCCATCAGCGCCCGGCCCCTGGCCGTGAGGGGAGAGCCCTGCGCCCCATCAGTGCCCGGCCCCTGGCCCTGAGGGGAGAGCCCTGCGCCCCATCAGCGCCCGGCCCCTGGCCCTGAGGGGAGAGCCCTGCGCCCCATCAGCGCCCGGCCCCTGGCCCTGAGGGGAGAGCCCTGCACCCCGTCAGTGCCCGGCCCCTGGCCCTGAGGGGAGAGCCCTGCTCCCCATCAGTGCCCGGCCCCTGGCTGTGAGGGGAGAGCCCTGCGCCCCGTCAGCGCCCGGCCCCTGGCCCTCAGGGAGAGCCCTGCGTCCCGTCAGCGCCCGGCCCCTGGCCGTGAGGGGAGAGCCCTGCGCCTCATCAGCGCCCGGCCCCTGGCCGTGAGGGGAGAGCCCTGCTCCCCATCAGTGCCCGGCCCCTGGCTGTGAGGGGAGAGCCCTGCGCCCCGTCAGCGCCCGGCCCCTGGCCGTGAGGGGAGAGCCCTGCGCCCCGTCAGCGCCCGGCCCCTGGCCCTGAGGGCAGAGCCCTGCGCCCCGTCAGCGCCCGGCCCCTGGCCCTGAGGGCAGAGCCCTGCGCCCCGTCAGCGCCTGGCCCCTGGCCCTGAGGGCAGAGCCCTGCGCCCCGTCAGCGCCCGGCCCCTGGCCCTCAGGGGAGAGCCCTGCGCCCCGTCAGCGCCCGGCCCCTGGCCCTCAGGGGAGAGCCCTGCGCCCCGTCAGCGCCCGGCCTCTGGCCCTGAGGGCAGAGCCCTGCGCCCCGTCAGCGCCCGGCCTCTGGCCCTGAGGGCAGAGCCCTGCGCCCCGTCAGCGCCCGGCCCCTGGCCCTGAGGGCAGAGCCCTGCGCCCCGTCAGCGCCCGGCCCCTGGCCCTGAGGGCAGAGCCCTGCGCCCCGTCAGCGTCCGGCCTCTGGCCCTGAGGGCAGAGCCCTGCGCCCCGTCAGCGCCCGGCCCCTGGCCCTGAGGGCAGAGCCCTGCGCCCTGTCAGGGCCCGGCCCCTGGCTGTGAGGGGAGAGCCCTGCGCCCCATCAGCGCCCGGCCCCTGGCCGTGAGGGGAGAGCCCTGCGCCCCGTCAGCGCCCGGCCTCTGGCCGTGAGGGGAGAGCCCTGCGCCCCGTCAGAGCCCTGCCTCTGGCCGTGAGGGGAGAGCCCTGCTCCCCATCAGTGCCTGGCCCCTGGCTGTGAGGGGAGAGCCCTGCGCCCCGTCAGCACCTGGCCCCTGGCCGTGAGGGGAGAGCCCTGTGCCCCATCAGCACCTGGCCCTCAGGGAGAGCCCTGCGCCCCGTCAGTGCCTGGCCCCTGGCCGTGAGGGGAGAGCCCTGCGCCCCGTCAGCACCTGGCCCCTGGCCGTGAGGGGAGAGCCCTGCGCCCCATCAGCACCTGGCCCTCAGGGAGAGCCCTGCGCCCCGTCAGTGCCTGGCCCCTGGCCGTGAGGGGAGAACCCTGCGCCCCATCAGCACCCGGTCCCTGGCTCTCAGGGGAGAGCCCTGCGCCCCGTCAGCGCCCGGCCCCTGGCCGTGAGGGGAGAGCCCTGCTCCCCATCAGCACCCGGTCCCTGGCTCTCAGGGTAGAGCCCTGCGCCCCGTCAGAGCCCGGCCCCTGGCCGTGAGGGGAGAGCCCTGCGCCCCGTCAGCACTCGGCCCCTGGCCGTGAGGGGAGAGCCCTGCGCCCGTCAGCACCCGTCCCCTGGCCCTGAGGGGAGAGCCCTGCGCCCCGTCAGCGCCCAGCCCCTGGCCGTGAGGGGAGAGCCCTGCGCCCCGTCAGCGCCCGGCCCCTGGCCCTCAGGGAGAGCCCTGCGCCTGTCAGCGCCCGGCCCCTGGCCGTGAGGGGAGAGCCCTGCGCCCCATCAGCGCCCGGCCCCTGGCCCTGAGGGGAGAGCCCTGCGCCCCATCAGCGCCCGGCCCCTGGCCCTGAGGGGAGAGCCCTGCGCCCCGTCAGTGCCCGGCCCCTGGCCCTGAGGGGAGAGCCCTGCTCCCCATCAGTGCCCGGCCCCTGGCCCTGAGGGGAGAGCCCTGCGCCTCATCAGCGCCCGGCCCCTGGCTGTGAGGGGAGAGCCCTGCGCCCCGTCAGCGCCCGGCCCCTGGCCCTCAGGGAGAGCCCTGCGTCCCGTCAGCGCCCGGCCCCTGGCCGTGAGGGGAGAGCCCTGCGCCCCGTCAGTGCCCGGCCCCTGGCCCTGAGGGGAGAGCCCTGCTCCCCATCAGTGCCCGGCCCCTGGCCGTGAGGGGAGAGCCCTGCTTCCCGTCAGCGCCCGGCCCCTGGCCGTGAGGGGAGAGCCCTGCGCCTCATCAGCGCCCGGCCCCTGGCCGTGAGGGGAGAGCCCTGCTCCCCATCAGCGCCCGGCCCCTGGCTGTGAGGGGAGAGCCCTGCGCCCCGTCAGTGCCCGGCCCCTGGCTGTGAGGGGAGATCCCTGCGCCCCGTCAGCGCCCGGCCCCTGGCCCTCAGGGAGAGCCCTGCGTCCCGTCAGCGCCCGGCCCCTGGCCGTGAGGGGAGAGCCCTGCGCCTCATCAGCGCCCGGCCCCTGGCCGTGAGGGGAGAGCCCTGCTCCCCATCAGCACCCGGTCCCTGGCTCTCAGGGGAGAGCCCTGCGCCCCGTCAGCGCCCGGCCCCTGGCCCTGAGGGGAGAGCCCTGATCCCCATCAGTGCCCGGCCCCTGGCTGTGAGGGGAGAGCCCTGCTCCCCATCAGTGCCCGGCCCCTGGCTGTGAGGGGAGAGCCCTGCGCCCCGTCAGCGCCCGGCCCCTGGCCCTCAGGGAGAGCCCTGCGTCCCGTCAGCGCCCGGCCCCTGGCCCTCAGGGGAGAGCCCTGCGCCCCGTCAGCGCCCAGCCCCTGGCCCTCAGGGAGAGCCCTGCGCCTCATCAGCGCCCGGCCCCTGGCCGTGAGGGGAGAGCCCTGCTCCCCATCAGCACCCGGTCCCTGGCTCTCAGGGTAGAGCCCTGCGCCCTGTCAGAGCCCGGCCCCTGGCCCTCAGGGAGAGCCCTGCGCCCCGTCAGCGCCCGGCCCCTGGCCCTGAGGGGAGAGCCCTGCTCCCCATCAGTGCCCGGCCCCTGGCTGTGAGGGGAGAGCCCTGCGCCCCGTCAGCGCCCAGCCCCTGGCCCTCAGGGAGAGCCCTGCGCCCCGTCAGAGCCCGGCACCTGGCCCTGAGGGGAGAGCCCTGCTCCCCATCAGTGCCCGGCCCCTGGCTGTGAGGGGAGAGCCCTGCGCCCCGTCAGCGCCCGGCCCCTGGCCGTGAGGGGAGAGCCCTGCGCCCCGTCAGCGCCCGGCCCCTGGCCCTGAGGGCAGAGCCCTGCGCCCCGTCAGCCCCCGGCCCCTGGCCCTGAGGGCAGAGCCCTGCGCCCCGTCAGCGCCTGGCCCATGGCCCTGAGGGCAGAGCCCTGCGCCCCGTCAGCGCCCGGCCCCTGGCCCTCAGGGGAGAGCCCTGCGCCCCGTCAGCGCCCGGCCCCTGGCCCTCAGGGGAGAGCCCTGCGCCCCGTCAGCGCCCGGCCCCTGGCCATGAGGGGAGAGCCCTGCGCCCCGTCAGCGCCCGGCCTCTGGCCCTGAGGGCAGAGCCCTGCGCCCCGTCAGCGCCCGGCCTCTGGCCCTGAGGGCAGAGCCCTGCGCCCCGTCAGCGCCCGGCCCCTGGCCCTGAGGGCAGAGCCCTGCGCCCTGTCAGCGCCCGGCCCCTGGCCCTGAGGGCAGAGCCCTGCGCCCCGTCAGCGTCCGGCCTCTGGCCCTGAGGGCAGAGCCCTGCGCCCCGTCAGCGCCCGGCCCCTGGCCCTGAGGGCAGAGCCCTGCGCCCTGTCAGGGCCCGGCCCCTGGCTGTGAGGGGAGAGCCCTGCGCCCCATCAGCGCCCGGCCCCTGGCCGTGAGGGGAGAGCCCTGCTCCCCATCAGTGCCTGGCCCCTGGCTGTGAGGGGAGAGCCCTGCGCCCCGTCAGCACCTGGCCCCTGGCCGTGAGGGGAGAGCCCTGCGCCCCGTCAGCGCCCAGCCCCTGGCCGTGAGGGGAGAGCCCTGCGCCCCGTCAGCGCCCAGCCCCTGGCCCTCAGGGAGAGCCCTGCGCCCCGTCAGAGCCCGGCACCTGGCCCTGAGGGGAGAGCCCTGCTCCCCATCAGTGCCCGGCCCCTGGCTGTGAGGGGAGAGCCCTGCGCCCCGTCAGCACTCGGCCCCTGGCTGTGAGGGGAGAGCCCTGCGTCCCGTCAGCGCCCAGCCCCTGGCCCTGAGGGGAGAGCCCTGCGCCCCGTCAGCACCCGGCCCCTGGCCGTGAGGGGAGAGCCCTGCTCCCCATCAGCGCCCGGCCCCTGGCCGTGAGGGGAGAGCCCTGCGCCCCGTCAGCACTCGGCCCCTGGCCGTGAGGGGAGAGCCCTGCGCCCGTCAGCACCCGTCCCCTGGCCCTGAGGGGAGAGCCCTGCGCCCCGTCAGCGCCCAGCCCCTGGCCGTGAGGGGAGAGCCCTGCGCCCCGTCAGCGCCCGGCCCCTGGCCCTCAGGGAGAGCCCTGCGCCTGTCAGCGCCCGGCCCCTGGCCGTGAGGGGAGAGCCCTGCGCCCCATCAGCGCCCGGCCCCTGGCCCTGAGGGGAGAGCCCTGCGCCCCATCAGCGCCCGGCCCCTGGCCCTGAGGGGAGAGCCCTGCTCCCCATCAGTGCCCGGCCCCTGGCTGTGAGGGGAGAGCCCTGCGCCCCGTCAGTGCCCGGCCCCTGGCCCTGAGGGGAGAGCCCTGCTCCCCATCAGTGCCCGGCCCCTGGCTGTGAGGGGAGAGCCCTGCTCCCCATCAGCGCCCGGCCCCTGGCTGTGAGGGGAGAGCCCTGCGCCCCGTCAGCGCCCGGCCCCTGGCCGTGAGGGGAGAGCCCTGCGCCTCATCAGCGCCCGGCCCCTGGCCGTGAGGGGAGAGCCCTGCTCCCCATCAGCACCCGGTCCCTGGCTCTCAGGGGAGAGCCCTGCGCCCCGTCAGCGCCCGGCCCCTGGCCCTGAGGGGAGAGCCCTGCTCCCCATCAGCACCCGGTCCCTGGCCCTCAGGGAGAGCCCTGCGCCCCGTCAGAGCCCGGCACCTGGCCCTGAGGGGAGAGCCCTGCTCCACATCAGTGCCCGGCCCCTGGCTGTGAGGGGAGAGCCCTGCGCCCCGTCAGCACTCGGCCCCTGGCTGTGAGGGGAGAGCCCTGCGCCCCGTCAGCACCCGGCCCCTGGCCGTGAGGGGAGAGCCCTGCTCCCCATCAGTGCCCGGCCCCTGGCCGTGAGGGGAGAGCCCTGCGCCCCGTCAGCACTCGGCCCCTGGCCCTGAGGGGAGAGCCCTGCGCCCGTCAGCACCCGTCCCCTGGCCCTGAGGGGAGAGCCCTGCGCCCCGTCAGCGCCCAGCCCCTGGCCGTGAGGGGAGAGCCCTGCGCCTGTCAGCGCCCGGCCCCTGGCCGTGAGGGGAGAGCCCTGCGCCCCATCAGCGCCCGGCCCCTGGCCCTGAGGGGAGAGCCCTGCGCCCCGTCAGTGCCCGGCCCCTGGCCCTGAGGGGAGAGCCCTGCTCCCCATCAGTGCCCGGCCCCTGGCTGTGAGGGGAGAGCCCTGCGCCCCGTCAGCGCCCGGCCCCTGGCCCTCAGGGAGAGCCCTGCGTCCCGTCAGCGCCCGGCCCCTGGCCGTGAGGGGAGAGCCCTGCGCCCCGTCAGTGCCCGGCCCCTGGCCCTGAGGGGAGAGCCCTGCTCCCCATCAGTGCCCGGCCCCTGGCCGTGAGGGGAGAGCCCTGCGTCCCGTCAGCGCCCGGCCCCTGGCCGTGAGGGGAGAGCCCTGCGCCTCATCAGCGCCCGGCCCCTGGCCGTGAGGGGAGAGCCCTGCTCCCCATCAGCGCCCGGCCCCTGGCTGTGAGGGGAGAGCCCTGCGCCCCGTCAGTGCCCGGCCCCTGGCTGTGAGGGGAGAGCCCTGCGCCCCGTCAGCGCCCGGCCCCTGGCCCTCAGGGAGAGCCCTGCGTCCCGTCAGCGCCCGGCCCCTGGCCGTGAGGGGAGAGCCCTGCGCCTCATCAGCGCCCGGCCCCTGGCCGTGAGGGGAGAGCCCTGCTCCCCATCAGCACCCGGTCCCTGGCTCTCAGGGGAGAGCCCTGCGCCCCGTCAGCGCCCGGCCCCTGGCCCTGAGGGGAGAGCCCTGATCCCCATCAGTGCCCGGCCCCTGGCTGTGAGGGGAGAGCCCTGCTCCCCATCAGTGCCCGGCCCCTGGCTGTGAGGGGAGAGCCCTGCGCCCCGTCAGCGCCCGGCCCCTGGCCCTCAGGGAGAGCCCTGCGTCCCGTCAGCGCCCGGCCCCTGGCCCTCAGGGGAGAGCCCTGCTCCCCATCAGTGCCCGGCCCCTGGCTGTGAGGGGAGAGCCCTGCGCCCCGTCAGCGCCCGGCCCCTGGCCATGAGGGGAGAGCCCTGCGCCCCGTCAGCGCCCGGCCTCTGGCCCTGAGGGCAGAGCCCTGCGCCCCGTCAGCGCCCGGCCTCTGGCCCTGAGGGCAGAGCCCTGCGCCCCGTCAGCGCCCGGCCCCTGGCCCTGAGGGCAGAGCCCTGCGCCCTGTCAGCGCCCGGCCCCTGGCCCTGAGGGCAGAGCCCTGCGCCCCGTCAGCGTCCGGCCTCTGGCCCTGAGGGCAGAGCCCTGCGCCCCGTCAGCGCCCGGCCCCTGGCCCTGAGGGCAGAGCCCTGCGCCCTGTCAGGGCCCGGCCCCTGGCTGTGAGGGGAGAGCCCTGCGCCCCATCAGCGCCCGGCCCCTGGCCGTGAGGGGAGAGCCCTGCTCCCCATCAGTGCCTGGCCCCTGGCTGTGAGGGGAGAGCCCTGCGCCCCGTCAGCACCTGGCCCCTGGCCGTGAGGGGAGAGCCCTGTGCCCCATCAGCACCTGGCCCTCAGGGAGAGCCCTGCGCCCCGTCAGTGCCTGGCCCCTGGCCGTGAGGGGAGAGCCCTGCGCCCCGTCAGCACCTGGCCCCTGGCCGTGAGGGGAGAGCCCTGCGCCCCATCAGCACCTGGCCCTCAGGGAGAGCCCTGCGCCCCGTCAGAGCCCGGCCCCTGGCCCTCAGGGAGAGCCCTGCTCCCCATCAGTGCCCGGCCCCTGGCTGTGAGGGGAGAGCCCTGCGCCCCGTCAGCGCCCAGCCCCTGGCCCTCAGGGAGAGCCCTGCGCCCCGTCAGAGCCCGGCACCTGGCCCTGAGGGGAGAGCCCTGCTCCCCATCAGTGCCCGGCCCCTGGCTGTGAGGGGAGAGCCCTGCGCCCCGTCAGCACTCGGCCCCTGGCTGTGAGGGGAGAGCCCTGCGTCCCGTCAGCGCCCGGCCCCTGGCCCTGAGGGGAGAGCCCTGCGCCCCGTCAGCACCCGGCCCCTGGCCGTGAGGGGAGAGCCCTGCTCCCCATCAGCGCCCGGCCCCTGGCCGTGAGGGGAGAGCCCTGCGCCCCGTCAGCACTCGGCCCCTGGCCGTGAGGGGAGAGCCCTGCGCCCGTCAGCACCCGTCCCCTGGCCCTGAGGGGAGAGCCCTGCGCCCCGTCAGCGCCCAGCCCCTGGCCGTGAGGGGAGAGCCCTGCGCCCCGTCAGCGCCCGGCCCCTGGCCCTCAGGGAGAGCCCTGCGCCTGTCAGCGCCCGGCCCCTGGCCGTGAGGGGAGAGCCCTGCGCCCCATCAGCGCCCGGCCCCTGGCCCTGAGGGGAGAGCCCTGCGCCCCATCAGCGCCCGGCCCCTGGCCCTGAGGGGAGAGCCCTGCTCCCCATCAGTGCCCGGCCCCTGGCTGTGAGGGGAGAGCCCTGCGCCCCGTCAGTGCCCGGCCCCTGGCCCTGAGGGGAGAGCCCTGCTCCCCATCAGTGCCCGGCCCCTGGCTGTGAGGGGAGAGCCCTGCTCCCCATCAGCGCCCGGCCCCTGGCTGTGAGGGGAGAGCCCTGCGCCCCGTCAGTGCCCGGCCCCTGGCTGTGAGGGGAGAGCCCTGCGCCCCGTCAGCGCCCGGCCCCTGGCCCTCAGGGAGAGCCCTGCGTCCCGTCAGCGCCCGGCCCCTGGCCGTGAGGGGAGAGCCCTGCGCCTCATCAGCGCCCGGCCCCTGGCCGTGAGGGGAGAGCCCTGCTCCCCATCAGCACCCGGTCCCTGGCTCTCAGGGGAGAGCCCTGCGCCCCGTCAGCGCCCGGCCCCTGGCCCTGAGGGGAGAGCCCTGCTCCCCATCAGCACCCGGTCCCTGGCCCTCAGGGAGAGCCCTGCGCCCCGTCAGAGCCCGGCACCTGGCCCTGAGGGGAGAGCCCTGCTCCCCATCAGTGCCCGGCCCCTGGCTGTGAGGGGAGAGCCCTGCGCCCCGTCAGCACTCGGCCCCTGGCTGTGAGGGGAGAGCCCTGCGCCCCGTCAGCACCCGGCCCCTGGCCGTGAGGGGAGAGCCCTGCTCCCCATCAGTGCCCGGCCCCTGGCCGTGAGGGGAGAGCCCTGCGCCCCGTCAGCACTCGGCCCCTGGCCCTGAGGGGAGAGCCCTGCTCCCCATCAGTGCCCGGCCCCTGGCCGTGAGGGGAGAGCCCTGCGCCCGTCAGCACCCGGCCCCTGGCCCTGAGGGGAGAGCCCTGCGCCCCGTCAGCGCCCAGCCCCTGGCCGTGAGGGGAGAGCCGCGCCCCATCAGCGCCCGGCCCCTGGCCCTGAGGGGAGAGCCCTGCGCCCCGTCAGTGCCCGGCCCCTGGCCCTGAGGGGAGAGCCCTGCTCCCCATCAGTGCCCGGCCCCTGGCTGTGAGGGGAGAGCCCTGCGCCCCGTCAGCGCCCGGCCCCTGGCCCTCAGGGAGAGCCCTGCGTCCCGTCAGCGCCCGGCCCCTGGCCGTGAGGGGAGAGCCCTGCGCCCGTCAGCACCCGTCCCCTGGCCCTGAGGGGAGAGCCCTGCGCCCCGTCAGCGCCCAGCCCCTGGCCGTGAGGGGAGAGCCCTGCGCCCCGTCAGCGCCCGGCCCCTGGCCCTCAGGGAGAGCCCTGCGCCTGTCAGCGCCCGGCCCCTGGCCGTGAGGGGAGAGCCCTGCGCCCCATCAGCGCCCGGCCCCTGGCCCTGAGGGGAGAGCCCTGCGCCCCATCAGCGCCCGGCCCCTGGCCCTGAGGGGAGAGCCCTGCTCCCCATCAGTGCCCGGCCCCTGGCTGTGAGGGGAGAGCCCTGCGCCCCGTCAGTGCCCGGCCCCTGGCCCTGAGGGGAGAGCCCTGCTCCCCATCAGTGCCCGGCCCCTGGCTGTGAGGGGAGAGCCCTGCTCCCCATCAGCGCCCGGCCCCTGGCTGTGAGGGGAGAGCCCTGCGCCCCGTCAGCGCCCGGCCCCTGGCCGTGAGGGGAGAGCCCTGCGCCTCATCAGCGCCCGGCCCCTGGCCGTGAGGGGAGAGCCCTGCTCCCCATCAGCACCCGGTCCCTGGCTCTCAGGGGAGAGCCCTGCGCCCCGTCAGCGCCCGGCCCCTGGCCCTGAGGGGAGAGCCCTGCTCCCCATCAGCACCCGGTCCCTGGCCCTCAGGGAGAGCCCTGCGCCCCGTCAGAGCCCGGCACCTGGCCCTGAGGGGAGAGCCCTGCTCCACATCAGTGCCCGGCCCCTGGCTGTGAGGGGAGAGCCCTGCGCCCCGTCAGCACTCGGCCCCTGGCTGTGAGGGGAGAGCCCTGCGCCCCGTCAGCACCCGGCCCCTGGCCGTGAGGGGAGAGCCCTGCTCCCCATCAGTGCCCGGCCCCTGGCCGTGAGGGGAGAGCCCTGCGCCCCGTCAGCACTCGGCCCCTGGCCCTGAGGGGAGAGCCCTGCGCCCGTCAGCACCCGTCCCCTGGCCCTGAGGGGAGAGCCCTGCGCCCCGTCAGCGCCCAGCCCCTGGCCGTGAGGGGAGAGCCCTGCGCCTGTCAGCGCCCGGCCCCTGGCCGTGAGGGGAGAGCCCTGCGCCCCATCAGCGCCCGGCCCCTGGCCCTGAGGGGAGAGCCCTGCGCCCCGTCAGTGCCCGGCCCCTGGCCCTGAGGGGAGAGCCCTGCTCCCCATCAGTGCCCGGCCCCTGGCTGTGAGGGGAGAGCCCTGCGCCCCGTCAGCGCCCGGCCCCTGGCCCTCAGGGAGAGCCCTGCGTCCCGTCAGCGCCCGGCCCCTGGCCGTGAGGGGAGAGCCCTGCGCCCCGTCAGTGCCCGGCCCCTGGCCCTGAGGGGAGAGCCCTGCTCCCCATCAGTGCCCGGCCCCTGGCCGTGAGGGGAGAGCCCTGCGTCCCGTCAGCGCCCGGCCCCTGGCCGTGAGGGGAGAGCCCTGCGCCTCATCAGCGCCCGGCCCCTGGCCGTGAGGGGAGAGCCCTGCTCCCCATCAGCGCCCGGCCCCTGGCTGTGAGGGGAGAGCCCTGCGCCCCGTCAGTGCCCGGCCCCTGGCTGTGAGGGGAGAGCCCTGCGCCCCGTCAGCGCCCGGCCCCTGGCCCTCAGGGAGAGCCCTGCGTCCCGTCAGCGCCCGGCCCCTGGCCGTGAGGGGAGAGCCCTGCGCCTCATCAGCGCCCGGCCCCTGGCCGTGAGGGGAGAGCCCTGCTCCCCATCAGCACCCGGTCCCTGGCTCTCAGGGGAGAGCCCTGCGCCCCGTCAGCGCCCGGCCCCTGGCCCTGAGGGGAGAGCCCTGATCCCCATCAGTGCCCGGCCCCTGGCTGTGAGGGGAGAGCCCTGCTCCCCATCAGTGCCCGGCCCCTGGCTGTGAGGGGAGAGCCCTGCGCCCCGTCAGCGCCCGGCCCCTGGCCCTCAGGGAGAGCCCTGCGTCCCGTCAGCGCCCGGCCCCTGGCCCTCAGGGGAGAGCCCTGCTCCCCATCAGTGCCCGGCCCCTGGCTGTGAGGGGAGAGCCCTGCGCCCCGTCAGCGCCCGGCCCCTGGCCATGAGGGGAGAGCCCTGCGCCCCGTCAGCGCCCGGCCTCTGGCCCTGAGGGCAGAGCCCTGCGCCCCGTCAGCGCCCGGCCTCTGGCCCTGAGGGCAGAGCCCTGCGCCCCGTCAGCGCCCGGCCCCTGGCCCTGAGGGCAGAGCCCTGCGCCCTGTCAGCGCCCGGCCCCTGGCCCTGAGGGCAGAGCCCTGCGCCCCGTCAGCGTCCGGCCTCTGGCCCTGAGGGCAGAGCCCTGCGCCCCGTCAGCGCCCGGCCCCTGGCCCTGAGGGCAGAGCCCTGCGCCCTGTCAGGGCCCGGCCCTGGCTGTGAGGGGAGAGCCCTGCGCCCCATCAGCGCCCGGCCCCTGGCCGTGAGGGGAGAGCCCTGCTCCCCATCAGTGCCTGGCCCCTGGCTGTGAGGGGAGAGCCCTGCGCCCCGTCAGCACCTGGCCCCTGGCCGTGAGGGGAGAGCCCTGTGCCCCATCAGCACCTGGCCCTCAGGGAGAGCCCTGCGCCCCGTCAGTGCCTGGCCCCTGGCCGTGAGGGGAGAGCCCTGCGCCCCGTCAGCACCTGGCCCCTGGCCGTGAGGGGAGAGCCCTGCGCCCCATCAGCACCTGGCCCTCAGGGAGAGCCCTGCGCCCCGTCAGAGCCCGGCCCCTGGCCCTCAGGGAGAGCCCTGCTCCCCATCAGTGCCCGGCCCCTGGCTGTGAGGGGAGAGCCCTGCGCCCCGTCAGCGCCCAGCCCCTGGCCCTCAGGGAGAGCCCTGCGCCCCGTCAGAGCCCGGCACCTGGCCCTGAGGGGAGAGCCCTGCTCCCCATCAGTGCCCGGCCCCTGGCTGTGAGGGGAGAGCCCTGCGCCCCGTCAGCACTCGGCCCCTGGCTGTGAGGGGAGAGCCCTGCGTCCCGTCAGCGCCCGGCCCCTGGCCCTGAGGGGAGAGCCCTGCGCCCCGTCAGCACCCGGCCCCTGGCCGTGAGGGGAGAGCCCTGCTCCCCATCAGCGCCCGGCCCCTGGCCGTGAGGGGAGAGCCCTGCGCCCCGTCAGCACTCGGCCCCTGGCCGTGAGGGGAGAGCCCTGCGCCCGTCAGCACCCGTCCCCTGGCCCTGAGGGGAGAGCCCTGCGCCCCGTCAGCGCCCAGCCCCTGGCCGTGAGGGGAGAGCCCTGCGCCCCGTCAGCGCCCGGCCCCTGGCCCTCAGGGAGAGCCCTGCGCCTGTCAGCGCCCGGCCCCTGGCCGTGAGGGGAGAGCCCTGCGCCCCATCAGCGCCCGGCCCCTGGCCCTGAGGGGAGAGCCCTGCGCCCCATCAGCGCCCGGCCCCTGGCCCTGAGGGGAGAGCCCTGCTCCCCATCAGTGCCCGGCCCCTGGCTGTGAGGGGAGAGCCCTGCGCCCCGTCAGTGCCCGGCCCCTGGCCCTGAGGGGAGAGCCCTGCTCCCCATCAGTGCCCGGCCCCTGGCTGTGAGGGGAGAGCCCTGCTCCCCATCAGCGCCCGGCCCCTGGCTGTGAGGGGAGAGCCCTGCGCCCCGTCAGTGCCCGGCCCCTGGCTGTGAGGGGAGAGCCCTGCGCCCCGTCAGCGCCCGGCCCCTGGCCCTCAGGGAGAGCCCTGCGTCCCGTCAGCGCCCGGCCCCTGGCCGTGAGGGGAGAGCCCTGCGCCTCATCAGCGCCCGGCCCCTGGCCGTGAGGGGAGAGCCCTGCTCCCCATCAGCACCCGGTCCCTGGCTCTCAGGGGAGAGCCCTGCGCCCCGTCAGCGCCCGGCCCCTGGCCCTGAGGGGAGAGCCCTGCTCCCCATCAGCACCCGGTCCCTGGCCCTCAGGGAGAGCCCTGCGCCCCGTCAGAGCCCGGCACCTGGCCCTGAGGGGAGAGCCCTGCTCCCCATCAGTGCCCGGCCCCTGGCTGTGAGGGGAGAGCCCTGCGCCCCGTCAGCACTCGGCCCCTGGCTGTGAGGGGAGAGCCCTGCGCCCCGTCAGCACCCGGCCCCTGGCCGTGAGGGGAGAGCCCTGCTCCCCATCAGTGCCCGGCCCCTGGCCGTGAGGGGAGAGCCCTGCGCCCCGTCAGCACTCGGCCCCTGGCCCTGAGGGGAGAGCCCTGCTCCCCATCAGTGCCCGGCCCCTGGCCGTGAGGGGAGAGCCCTGCGCCCGTCAGCACCCGGCCCCTGGCCCTGAGGGGAGAGCCCTGCGCCCCGTCAGCGCCCAGCCCCTGGCCGTGAGGGGAGAGCCCTGCGCCTGTCAGCGCCCGGCCCCTGGCCGTGAGGGGAGAGCCCTGCGCCCCATCAGCGCCCGGCCCCTGGCCCTGAGGGGAGAGCCCTGCGCCCCGTCAGTGCCCGGCCCCTGGCCCTGAGGGGAGAGCCCTGCTCCCCATCAGTGCCCGGCCCCTGGCTGTGAGGGGAGAGCCCTGCGCCCCGTCAGCGCCCGGCCCCTGGCCCTCAGGGAGAGCCCTGCGTCCCGTCAGCGCCCGGCCCCTGGCCGTGAGGGGAGAGCCCTGCGCCCCGTCAGTGCCCGGCCCCTGGCCCTGAGGGGAGAGCCCTGCTCCCCATCAGTGCCCGGCCCCTGGCCGTGAGGGGAGAGCCCTGCGTCCCGTCAGCGCCCGGCCCCTGGCCGTGAGGGGAGAGCCCTGCGCCTCATCAGCGCCCGGCCCCTGGCCGTGAGGGGAGAGCCCTGCTCCCCATCAGCGCCCGGCCCCTGGCTGTGAGGGGAGAGCCCTGCGCCCCGTCAGTGCCCGGCCCCTGGCTGTGAGGGGAGAGCCCTGCGCCCCGTCAGCGCCCGGCCCCTGGCCCTCAGGGAGAGCCCTGCGTCCCGTCAGCGCCCGGCCCCTGGCCGTGAGGGGAGAGCCCTGCGCCTCATCAGCGCCCGGCCCCTGGCTGTGAGGGGAGAGCCCTGCTCCCCATCAGCACCCGGTCCCTGGCTCTCAGGGGAGAGCCCTGCGCCCCGTCAGCGCCCGGCCCCTGGCCCTGAGGGGAGAGCCCTGATCCCCATCAGTGCCCGGCCCCTGGCTGTGAGGGGAGAGCCCTGCTCCCCATCAGTGCCCGGCCCCTGGCTGTGAGGGGAGAGCCCTGCGCCCCGTCAGCGCCCGGCCCCTGGCCCTCAGGGAGAGCCCTGCGTCCCGTCAGCGCCCGGCCCCTGGCCCTCAGGGGAGAGCCCTGCGCCCCGTCAGCGCCCAGCCCCTGGCCCTCAGGGAGAGCCCTGCACCTCATCAGCGCCCGGCCCCTGGCCGTGAGGGGAGAGCCCTGCTCCCCATCAGCACCCGGTCCCTGGCTCTCAGGGTAGAGCCCTGCGCCCCGTCAGAGCCCGGCCCCTGGCCCTCAGGGAGAGCCCTGCGCCCCGTCAGCGCCCGGCACCTGGCCCTGAGGGGAGAGCCCTGCTCCCCATCAGTGCCCGGCCCCTGGCCCTGAGGGGAGAGCCCTGCTCCCCATCAGTGCCCGGCCCCTGGCTGTGAGGGGAGAGCCCTGCGCCCCGTCAGCGCCCAGCCCCTGGCCCTCAGGGAGAGCCCTGCGCCCCGTCAGAGCCCGGCACCTGGCCCTGAGGGGAGAGCCCTGCGCCCCGTCAGTGCCCGGCCCCTGGCTGTGAGGGGAGAGCCCTGCGCCCCGTCAGCACTCGGCCCCTGGCTGTGAGGGGAGAGCCCTGCGCCCCGTCAGCACCCGGCCCCTGGCCGTGAGGGGAGAGCCCTGCTCCCCATCAGTGCCCGGCCCCTGGCCGTGAGGGGAGAGCCCTGCGCCCCGTCAGCACTCGGCCCCTGGCCGTGAGGGGAGAGCCCTGCGCCCGTCAGCACCCGTCCCCTGGCCCTGAGGGGAGAGCCCTGCGCCCCGTCAGCGCCCAGCCCCTGGCCGTGAGGGGAGAGCCCTGCGCCCCGTCAGCGCCCGGCCCCTGGCCCTGAGGGGAGAGCCCTGCGCCCCTTCAGCGCCCGGCCCCTGGCCCTGAGGGGAGAGCCCTGCGCCCCGTCAGTGCCCGGCCCCTGGCCCTGAGGGGAGAGCCCTGCGCCCCGTCAGTGCCCGGCCCCTGGCCCTCAGGGAGAGCCCTGCGCCCCGTCAGCGCCCGGCCCCTGGCCGTGAGGGGAGAGCCCTGCGCCCCGTCAGTGCCCGGCCCCTGGCCCTGAGGGGAGAGCCCTGCTCCCCATCAGTGCCCGGCCCCTGGCCGTGAGGGGAGAGCCCTGCGTCCCGTCAGCGCCCGGCCCCTGGCCGTGAGGGGAGAGCCCTGCGCCTCATCAGCGCCCGGCCCCTGGCCGTGAGGGGAGAGCCCTGCTCCCCATCAGCGCCCGGCCCCTGGCTGTGAGGGGAGAGCCCTGCGCCCCGTCAGTGCCCGGCCCCTGGCTGTGAGGGGAGAGCCCTGCGCCCCGTCAGCGCCCGGCCCCTGGCCCTCAGGGAGAGCCCTGCGCCCCGTCAGCGCCCGGCCCCTGGCTGTGAGGGGAGAGCCCTGCGCCTCATCAGCGCCCGGCCCCTGGCCGTGAGGGGAGAGCCCTGCTCCCCATCAGCACCCGGTCCCTGGCTCTCAGGGGAGAGCCCTGCGCCCCGTCAGCGCCCGGCCCCTGGCCCTGAGGGGAGAGCCCTGATCCCCATCAGTGCCCGGCCCCTGGCTGTGAGGGGAGAGCCCTGCTCCCCATCAGTGCCCGGCCCCTGGCTGTGAGGGGAGAGCCCTGCGCCCCGTCAGCGCCCGGCCCCTGGCCCTCAGGGAGAGCCCTGCGTCCCGTCAGCGCCCGGCCCCTGGCCCTCAGGGGAGAGCCCTGCGCCCCGTCAGCGCCCAGCCCCTGGCCCTCAGGGAGAGCCCTGCACCTCATCAGCGCCCGGCCCCTGGCCGTGAGGGGAGAGCCCTGCTCCCCATCAGCACCCGGTCCCTGGCTCTCAGGGTAGAGCCCTGCGCCCCGTCAGAGCCCGGCCCCTGGCCCTCAGGGAGAGCCCTGCGCCCCGTCAGCGCCCGGCACCTGGCCCTGAGGGGAGAGCCCTGCTCCCCATCAGTGCCCGGCCCCTGGCCCTGAGGGGAGAGCCCTGCTCCCCATCAGTGCCCGGCCCCTGGCTGTGAGGGGAGAGCCCTGCGCCCCGTCAGCGCCCAGCCCCTGGCCCTCAGGGAGAGCCCTGCGCCCCGTCAGAGCCCGGCACCTGGCCCTGAGGGGAGAGCCCTCCTCCCCATCAGTGCCCGGCCCCTGGCTGTGAGGGGAGAGCCCTGCGCCCCGTCAGCACTCGGCCCCTGGCTGTGAGGGGAGAGCCCTGCGCCCCGTCAGCACCCGGCCCCTGGCCGTGAGGGGAGAGCCCTGCTCCCCATCAGTGCCCGGCCCCTGGCCGTGAGGGGAGAGCCCTGCGCCCCGTCAGCACTCGGCCCCTGGCCGTGAGGGGAGAGCCCTGCGCCCGTCAGCACCCGTCCCCTGGCCCTGAGGGGAGAGCCCTGCGCCCCGTCAGCGCCCAGCCCCTGGCCGTGAGGGGAGAGCCCTGCGCCCCGTCAGCGCCCGGCCCCTGGCCCTGAGGGGAGAGCCCTGCGCCCCTTCAGCGCCCGGCCCCTGGCCCTGAGGGGAGAGCCCTGCGCCCCGTCAGTGCCCGGCCCCTGGCCCTGAGGGGAGAGCCCTGCGCCCCGTCAGTGCCCGGCCCCTGGCCCTCAGGGAGAGCCCTGCGCCCCGTCAGCGCCCGGCCCCTGGCCGTGAGGGGAGAGCCCTGCGCCCCGTCAGTGCCCGGCCCCTGGCCCTGAGGGGAGAGCCCTGCTCCCCATCAGTGCCCGGCCCCTGGCCGTGAGGGGAGAGCCCTGCGTCCCGTCAGCGCCCGGCCCCTGGCCGTGAGGGGAGAGCCCTGCGCCTCATCAGCGCCCGGCCCCTGGCCGTGAGGGGAGAGCCCTGCTCCCCATCAGCGCCCGGCCCCTGGCTGTGAGGGGAGAGCCCTGCGCCCCGTCAGTGCCCGGCCCCTGGCTGTGAGGGGAGAGCCCTGCGCCCCGTCAGCGCCCGGCCCCTGGCCCTCAGGGAGAGCCCTGCGTCCCGTCAGCGCCCGGCCCCTGGCCGTGAGGGGAGAGCCCTGCGCCTCATCAGCGCCCGGCCCCTGGCCGTGAGGGGAGAGCCCTGCTCCCCATCAGCACCCGGTCCCTGGCTCTCAGGGGAGAGCCCTGCGCCCCGTCAGCGCCCGGCCCCTGGCCCTGAGGTGAGAGCCCTGATCCCCATCAGTGCCCGGCCCCTGGCTGTGAGGGGAGAGCCCTGCTCCCCATCAGTGCCCGGCCCCTGGCTGTGAGGGGAGAGCCCTGCGCCCCGTCAGCGCCCGGCCCCTGGCCCTCAGGGAGAGCCCTGCGTCCCGTCAGCGCCCGGCCCCTGGCCCTGAGGGGAGAGCCCTGCGCCCCGTCAGCACCCGGCCCCTGGCCGTGAGGGGAGAGCCCTGCTCCCCATCAGTGCCCGGCCCCTGGCTGTGAGGGGAGAGCCCTGCGCCCCGTCAGCACTCGGCCCCTGGCCGTGAGGGGAGAGCCCTGCGCCCGTCAGCACCCGTCCCCTGGCCCTGAGGGGAGAGCCCTGCGCCCCGTCAGCGCCCAGCCCCTGGCCGTGAGGGGAGAGCCCTGCGCCCCGTCAGCGCCCGGCCCCTGGCCCTCAGGGAGAGCCCTGCGCCCCATCAGCGCCCGGCCCCTGGCCCTGAGGGGAGAGCCCTGCGCCCCATCAGCGCCCGGCCCCTGGCCCTGAGGGGAGAGCCCTGCGCCCCGTCAGTGCCCGGCCCCTGGCCCTGAGGGGAGAGCCCTGCGCCCCGTCAGTGCCCGGCCCCTGGCCGTGAGGGGAGAGCCCTGCTCCCCATCAGTGCCCGGCCCCTGGCTGTGAGGGGAGAGCCCTGCGTCCCGTCAGCACCCGGCCCCTGGCCGTGAGGGGAGAGCCCTGCGGCTCATCAGCGTCCGGCCCCTGGCCGTGAGGGGAGAGCCCTGCTCCCCATCAGCGCCCGGCCCCTGGCTGTGAGGGGAGAGCCCTGCGTCCCGTCAGTGCCCGGCCCCTGGCTGTGAGGGGAGAGCCCTGCGCCCCGTCAGCGCCCGGCCCCTGGCCCTCAGGGAGAGCCCTGCGTCCCGTCAGCGCCCGGCCCCTGGCCGTGAGGGGAGAGCCCTGCTCCCCATCAGCACCCGGTCCCTGGCTCTCAGGGGAGAGCCCTGCGCCCCATCAGTGCCCGGCCCCTGGCCCTGAGGGGAGAGCCCTGCTCCCCATCAGCACCCGGTCCCTGGCCGTGAGGGGAGAGCCCTGCGCCTCATCAGCGCCCGGCCCCTGGCCGTGAGGGGAGAGCCCTGCTCCCCATCAGCACCCGGTCCCTGGCTGTGAGGGGAGAGCCCTGCTCCCCGTCAGCGCCCGGTCCCTGGCCCTGAGGGGAGAGCCCTGATCCCCATCAGTGCCCGGCCCCTGGCTGTGAGGGGAGAGCCCTGCTCCCCATCAGTGCCCGGCCCCTGGCTGTGAGGGGAGAGCCCTGCGCCCCGTCAGCGCCCGGCCCCTGGCCCTCAGGGAGAGCCCTGCGTCCCGTCAGCGCCCGGCCCCTGGCCCTCAGGGGAGAGCCCTGCGCCCCGTCAGCGCCCAGCCCCTGGCCCTCAGGGAGAGCCCTGCGCCTCATCAGCGCCCGGCCCCTGGCCGTGAGGGGAGAGCCCTGCTCCCCATCAGCACCCGGTCCCTGGCTCTCAGGGGAGAGCCCTGCGCCCCGTCAGCGCCCGGCCCCTGGCCCTGAGGGGAGAGCCCTGCGCCCCGTCAGCGCCCGGCCCCTGGCCCTGAGGGGAGAGCCCTGATCCCCATCAGTGCCCGGCCCCTGGCTGTGAGGGGAGAGCCCTGCTCCCCATCAGTGCCCGGCCCCTGGCTGTGAGGGGAGAGCCCTGCGCCCCGTCAGCGCCCAGCCCACGATGGCCCTGGAAGAACTGGGGTCTGGGTCTGACAGAGGCTGTAACCCCTGTGCTCCGTGCGCAGCTGCTTCCCTACATGTAGCACAAGGCTGGCAGAGACGTTTCCTAACGACCATCAGGCTGCAGCCCCAGCACCCACCCAGATCCCCCAGAGCACCGGGGAGTCCAGGCCTCCTGATGGACATGGGCAGTGGCCGGGGGTCTCGCTAGAGCAGAGTGGGGCCCATGGGAGCAGGCAGGCTGGGGTTAGGTAAAGCAGACCCCCTGCCCTGCAGCGGGTAGAGATTGGGTCTCCCTGAGCCCAACATGTCCCTTCCGTTCGATGTGCCCGACAGAGCCCCCAGTGAGGATCCTGCACCCCCAGGAGCGCTCCCTGGAGCTGCGGGCTCTGGCGCTGCAGCGCCTGGAGCTGAGGTGTGAGCTGTCTAGCGCAGATGCCCAGGTGTGCTGGTTCAAGGACGGGCTGGAGGTGGATGAGACAGAGAACCTGCTGCTGCGGGCAGAGGGGGCCCAGCGCTGGCTGATTGTCCCACAGGCCCGGGCCGAGGATGCCGGCGAGTACATCTGTGAGACAAGGGACGAGTCTGTCTCCTTTGACATCAGGGTGTCAGGTGAGCATGGGGGGCCAGGTAACGTGGGGCACAGCTTCCTCATCTCTGTGACATCTGCTCTGTGACCGTCCTTGATAAACTGAGCAAAGCTCTTCCCCCGCTCCGGATCCATCTCCCTCTCTCGGCTGCACTTGGTGTCTCCGGGGTTCCCGCTCTGCTTATGGTCACGGAGTAGCTGGGGAGAGTGGCCCATACGTTTGCCAGTGGTGAGTTTCTGCTGTGCCGCTCCGTGTCATACACGTGCCCCGAGGCACAGCCATACGCGCTGTGTCTCCTCAGTCCCCAGGAGCCATCCCGTGATCTGCTCCCTCCAGCTCTTACACCCACCATTGCTCTGTCATGGCGTGAAAGGAGAAAATGGCTGTGCCGGACATTGATTCAAACCAACAGGGCAGGGTGGGGGCAGCATTGTCCCCTCGCTGCCTGGGCCAGCGCTGCCCTCTCCTTTCAGAGCCCCCGGTGAAGATCCTGCAGCCGCGGCGAGCTCCCCCGACCCTGAAGGCTGTCCTGGGGGAGACGGTGACTCTGGCCTGCGAGCTCTCGCGCGGGAACGTGCCAGTGCAGTGGGTTAAGGATGGCACCAGGCTGGAGGCTGGTGGCAGCCTGATCCTGGAGGAGGAGGGTGCCCATCGGCGGCTGGTCATCCCTGCAGCTGGAGTGGAGCATTCTGGGAAGTACGTCTGCGATGCGGCTGATGACACCAGGACGTTTACTGTCCAAGTGTGTGGTGAGTGAGAGGCTGGGGAGAGCGCAGAGACCTGAGTAGCTGCTTGGGGGTGGGCTGGTGACTGGCCCCAGGGAGCAGGCAGTGCTGCGGGACGCGAGTTTCCAGCAGCATGAGTTGGGCCTAGAACTGGCCCCTGGGTGGGGGCATTGGCACTGAAGGAGGTGCCTGATGTGACGAAGCAGGACTGTTCTTAATGTTTCCTCTGAATATTGTGGGGGTGCCTCAGTTTCCCCTAGGCAGTTCTTAAGCCTCTAGGTGGTGGGATAAGGGTGTATGATCATTGCAGAGCCCTAGAGGGCAGGTGTGTGCAGGGGTCTGGACACAGAGAATGGCCGACACCCTGTTTCCTGGCAACTGATGGCCTGGGCCCTTCCCCCCTGCAAGGTGAGAGCTAAAGGGTTGGAGAACAAAGGAATCCGGTGCCCTCCTGGCCCGGGAAAGGGACAAAGCCCAGAGGATGAGGCAGTTTGGGGCTGGCTGGGGACATGGAGTGAAGGGCAGATGGGGTTGTCTGGCTCACTGCCCCCCCAAAATGGACCCAGCTGAGGGGTCCTGTTCTCTGCACCTACAAGCTCTGTGTTAGACCATGTCCCTGTCATCTAATAAACCTTCTGTGTTACTGGCTGGCTGAGAGTCCCGTCTGACTGCGGAGTTGGGGGGCAGGACCCTCTGGCCCCCCCAGGACCCGGCCTGGGCGGACTCACTGTGGGAAGCGCACGGAGGGGCAGAGGCTGCTGAATGCTCCGAGGTCAGACCCAGGAAGGTGGAGCCGTGTGAGCTGTGTGTCCTGCAGACAGGCTGATCCCAGAGAGGAGACTTCCCCAGAGTCCTGCCTGGCTTCATGGGGAGCAGATCCAGAGCATCGCCCGGGGACTCCGTGACACCTTTGCAGCCAGATTCAGGCTATAAAGTGGTGTCCCCACAACCCTCTCTTGTCCCAGGCCGCCTCATGCTGCCCCCTGAGAACCAGACCCGAGTCCCATGCGCAGGCCTGGGCATGCCTGTCGCTGCCCATGTGGCAGCCGCATGCACCAGGGCACTGGTGCTCATGTGGGCTCTGCCCGTCTGCTCTGTTTCCAATGGCTAGTGTGTCCAGGGACAGTTGCTGCGTCTGCGCACTCAGCCTCAGGGCTTGCGCCCCAGCATAGGCCCCACTGGGGGCGCTTGGAGAGCCATGGTGAGTCTGTGGGGGGTCAGCAATGGGGTGGGGAAGGTGTCACGGACCCACAGGATGGGGGCCATGGCCCCCGCGTGGGGACAGGCTCTAGGAGGCCCTGTCAGTGAGCCATGCCTCCGAGGGGTCTCACTCTGCCTCCAGAGGAGGCCACACGGCTTAACTGCCTCCTGGGGCTGGACCCCTGGGCAACGAGTCCCACGGAGACAGACCCTGAGGGAGAGTTGTACCATGTAGGGCGGAGTCACAGGTCCGATGCTCTGGAACTGCTCTGTACGAAGCCAGCAGGACTCTGGGTAGCGCGACTCCCCTCCGGGCACGCTGCTGTTCAGGGCAAGGAGCCTCTTCGGCTAAGGCCTTCCTGGGCCTGACCTCGGAGCAGTCAGCATCCCTATTCACATCGTACACTTCCCCCGGGGGGTCCACCTGGATGGGACCCCTGGAGAAGCCAGAGGGCCCTGCCCCCCAACTCCACAGTCAGACGTGACTCTCAGCCAGCCGGTGAAACAGACGGGTTATTAGTCAACAGGAACACAGCGTAGAACAGATCTTGTTAGCACAGGAATCAGTGACTTTCAGGCAAGTCCATCTTGGGGGGGACCCAGGCTGGATGCCCTGGACTCCCCACTCTCTGAGTCCCACATAGCAGACTGCCCAGCTTCCAGCGACTTGACCTCAGACACACCCATCGCCCTCCTGATCTTTGTCTCGCTTCCCAGGCAAAGTGTCATCTGGTCGTACCCCCTCCTTGGTCTCAGGTTATGAAGGGCATCGTCCATTGCTTATGTGCAGGTGGCTGGAGCCACCTCACCTGTCCACAAGGACACATACTCTTATTCCCACCACCTAGGCATTGGTGCAGTATGCAGGGAAACTGAGGCACACAGTGTTCATACAAAACAGTAAGACTCACATAGGCTCATGTACAACATAATAAGGAGGAAAAACCCACGGTGTCACACCATCTTAGGGGTCAACGCCCCCTCTGCCAGCATCTGCAGGGACACGCATCCAGTGCGGGCCGACAGCTGGGTTATTAGTCACCTGGATCCAGCACAGGGAGACCTTGGGGAGCCCAAAGCCCCATCCCTCTGTCACTCCAACTGACCTCCTCAGTCAGACTCCCCAGTGTACCCGCCACTGCTTCCTGCAGCCAACACAACTCCCCCCCCCACCCCCCAGCCCTTTGTTCCCAAGCTGGGGAATGCGGCTCAGCCCCTGCCCAGTGGTGGGGAGTGCAGATCTCTCTGGGTCGTTGGTTGCTAGGCATCCGTGTCTGGGCAGTTGGATTTGCCATTGTCTTCTCCAGAGCTCCATTGATGTGGGACCTCAGGCCCCAGACAACTGGGAGCCCTTCACACCTGTCTCTTCCCCTGCCCCCAATAGGTAACAATGCAGCATATAGGGGAAACTGAGGCAGACACAGACTTGATAAAAATAGTACAGACAATTGCCACTTGGGCACAGCAGGCCAGTGGTGCAGTGCCCAATTCGCCAGAGCCCTGGCAGCTGTGCTGGTTGTCTCCTCCCAACCGGGAACCGAGGGGTGTGACATGAAACAGGCTAATTGCAGACCCCTTCTGTCAGGATGCTCAGGGACCAGTTGTGCCCACCCTGGTCCCGGGGGGCCTGCGCTCAGAGCGGGCTGAGTCCTGGGCTTGTGTTGGAGTTTCCAGGATAGAGTAGAGCAGGTCCCCTCTAATCTGGTGCCCGTCTCTGACAGTGAACAGCCCCAGGCACTTCCGGGGAAGGTACAACAACCCTGCAATGGGGGATGGGCCCAGGGGAATCTCCTTCCTATCCCCTACACTGGCGCGGGAGGGTTCAGTGCCCTTGTATATCGTGCAGTATCATGGGGGCTCTTGTCACTGTTGTGCATGCAAATATCGAACCCTTCTGATGCCTCCGTGAAACCTTGTGGCAGGGAGTTCCATAGGCTGGTTAATCCTACCTGCTGTTTGTCTTGGTTCTGCCAGACCCTCCCGTGACAATCCTGGGGCGGGGTGAGCTGCAGACCCACCGCCGCTGCCTGGCCGCGGAGGACCTGGTGCTGGAGGTGACGCTCTCCCATGCCCACGGAGAGGTGAAGTGGTACAAGGATGGTGAGAAGTTGCAGGACACGGGGCGCGTGCGTCTGGAGGAGGACGGGGCTCGGCGCGCACTGGTCATTCTGGGCATGGAGAGCAAGGACGCAGGGGAGTATCTGTGTGACAGCCACGACGACAGCCTCATCTTCTGTGTCACCGTGGAAGGTACGGCTGAGCTGGCCCCACACCTGCTGGCCTGCTGCTGACTTCCCGTCCGGCGGGTGGGTGAGGGCCCTGCCTGGCATTGGGGAGCAATGCAGGAGCCGGGCAGCCCCTCTGGAGGGACAGACCCTTTGCTGCTGGGCCGCACAGAATGAGGGTGTGAGGAGCCTTATTCAGTGGGCTAATGGTCGGCGAAGGGGGTGAGCAGGGCGATAGGAGGGTGGGTGATGACACCACATGACTTAGGCTAGTTAAAATCAGAGGGGACTGAGGAAGGACAGAGGGCCCAGCCCGAACGGAGGGGGCAGAGGGCCCAGACAGGCGGGGGGGAGGGGGCAGAGGGCCCAGCCAGGTGTGGGGTGGGGGCAGAGGGCCCAGCCAGGCAGGGAAGCGGGCTGCAGTGGGGGCAGGTGAAGTTCAGTGTGGGCAATGCAGGACACACCCACTGGAAGGACAGGTTTCAGAGTAGCAGCCGCGTTAGTCTGTATCCGCAAAAAGAACAGGAGGACTCGTGGCACCTTAGAGACTAACCAATTTATTTGAGCATAAGCTTTCATGAGCTACAGCTCACTTCATCCGATGCATTCAGTGGAAAATACAGTGGGGAGATTTATATACACAGAGAACATGAAACAATGGGTGTTACCCTACACACTGTAAGGAGAGTGATCAGGAAAGGTGAGCTATTACCAGCAGGAGGGAGGGGGGAGAGGAAGAAAACCTTTTGTAGTGATAATCAAGGTGGGCCATTTGGAAATGGCTCACCTTGATTATACTACAAAAGGTCCCCACCACCCCGCTCTCCTGCTGGTAATAGCTCATCTTAAGTGATCACTCTCGTTACAGTGCGTATGGTAACACCCATTGTTTCATGTTCTCTGTGTATATAAATCTCCTCACTGTATTTTCCACTGAATGCATCTGATAAAGTGAGCTGTAGCTCACGAAAGCTTATGCTCAAATAAATTGGTTAGTCTCTAAGGTGCCACAAGTACTCCTTTTCTTTCCACTGGAAGGAGTAATCTGGACCTTCACGCTCTGCCCTGGGCTCTGAACTCCCTGTGACCCCTCAGGGGAGAGCCCTGGGCAGCCCCACGCACACCTGATGCGTGGCCATGGCCAAGAGTAACCCCAGCTGCGGCCGCGCAGGGCTGGAGAGTGCATGGACAGCGTCTGCTGTGATCGCACTGGGAGGCCGAGCCTGGGGTGCAGTTCCACGCTCTGGTCTCCCAGCTTTAGAAGGGGTCTGGTGGGGTCCTGGGTGGGGGAAGGGGCCTGGGCGAGCTTCCGTATAAAGAGACTGCAGAGGCTGGGGCAGTTTGGTTTAGAGGAGACCCATACCAGAGGCTGATGAGGTGTGTCTCTATGAGCGGCACAGAGAGGGGGATTGGGCGTGGCTGGTTGCCCTTCCCTTTACAGCAGAACATGGGGTGCTCAGTGTAATGGGAAGGCAGTGTATTTAATAGCGGCATCAGGAAATGCTGTTGTATTTTAGACAATACACACGTAACCTGTGGAACTCCCTGCCACATGGTATCCTTGAGGCCAAGAGGTCAGTGGGATTCAAAGAGCAGTAGTGTTCTCATGGATCCTGGGAACATCCAGTTATATGAGCTATAATAGCCCTGAAAGGGCTGTAAGGCCACGCGACCCATCCTAGCCCTAGTGCAGAGGTGGGCAAACTACGGCCATTTTAATCCGTTTTAATCTGCCAGCTGTTTTAATCCGGCCCTTGAGCTCCCACTGGGGAGTAGGGTCTGGGGCTTGCCCCGCTCTGGCTTTCCAGCCAGGGAGCAGGGTCGGGGGCCGCTCCACATGGCTCCTGGAAGCAGCGACATGGCCCTCCTCAGGCTCCTATGCATAGGGGCAGCCAGGGGACTCTGCTCTGCACGCTGCCCCCACCCCAAGCACTGCTCCTGAAGCTCCCATTGGCCGGGAACCACGTAGGAGCCGGAGAAGGGACATGCTGCTGCTTCCTGGAGCTGCTCAAGGTAAGCTTGTACCCCTGAGCTTCCCTCTGTGCCCCAACCCCCTGCCCCAGTCCTGACCCCCCTCCTGCCCTCTGAACCCCTCGATCCCAGCCCGGAGCACCCTCCTGCACCCCAAACCCCTCATCCCCAGCCCCACCCCAGAGCCCGCACCCCCAGCCAGTGCGTGGACCCCTTCCCGCACTGCAACCCCCTGCCCCAGCCCGGATCCCCCCTCCCGCCCTCCAAACCCCTCGGTCCCAGCCTGGATCATCCTCCTACACCCCAAACTCCTCATCCCCAACCAGAGCCCCCACCCCCCATTTTGTGAGCATTCATGGCCTGCCACACAATTTCTATGCCCAGTTGTGGCCCTCGGGCCAAAGCGTTTGCCCCACCCCTGCCCTAAGGGCTGGAGGTGGGGAGAGAATCTCACTCCAGGCTGGTTATTCCAGGCCAGGCCACTAGAGGGCTACGGGGCTAGTGGGGCAAGTGCTGTCAGCCCAGGACCTCTGGGCAGGGGGACGCTGGGAGGTCACAAACGTGGGGGGGGTGGGGGGTTACAGGCAGCCCTGGTGTGGAGGGGATGGGGGGTTATAGGCTGGTGTGGCTGTGTGGGGGGTGTTTATAGGCAGCCCTGGTGTGGGGCGGGATGGGGGTCATAGGCAGCCCTGGTGTGTGGGGGATGGGGGTTATATAGGCAGCCCTGGGTGGTATTTGGGAGGGTATAGGCAGCCCTGTGTGGGACAGTTATAGGAAACCTCTTTTCCAGCTGTGCCCCAGTGAAATATTCAGGGGAAGGTCTCTCCCAGCTGAGATATCCCCTGGCAGCCCCTGGAGAAGCCCCTCTCCCCGTGCCCCGGAGTGGGGCTCTGACCCCAGCCTGCTGTCTCAGCCACGGCTGGGATCGTCCCGGGTACCTTCTGGAGCGGAGTGGGGGAGCTCAGCTGAGGCAGGGGGTGTTGTCACGGAGTCCCCGGGCGATGCTCTGGAACTGCTCCCTACGAAGCCAGGCAGGACTCTGGGGAGTCTCCTCTTGGGGAGCAGCCTGTCTGCAGGACACACAGCTCACCCGGCTCCACCTTCCTGGGTCTGACCTCGGAGCATTCAGCCTCCTCTGCCCCTCCGTGCGCTTCCCCCAGCGAGTCCGCTCAGGTGGGGCTCCTGAGGAAGCCAGAGGGTTCTGCCCCCCAACTCCGCAGTCAGACGGGACTCTCAGCCAGCCAGTAAAACAGAAGGTTTATTAGACGACAGGAACAAGGTCTAAAACAGAGCTTGCAGGTGCAGAGAACAGGACCCCTCAGCCGGGTCCATTTTGGGGGGCAGTGAGCCAGACAACCCCATCTGCCCTTCACTCCTCATCCCCAGCCAGCCCCCAACTGACTCCCCCTCTCTCCACTCCCTCCTCCTCTGGACTTTGTCCCTTTCCCGGGCCAGGACATCACCCGATTCTTTTGTTCTCCATCCCTTTAGCTATCAACTTGCAGGGGGGAAGGGCCCAGGCCATCAGTTGCCAGGAGACAGAGTGTCGGCCATTTAGGTACACTGGCCCTTTGCTTTGCAACAATTACACTCTTATCCCACCACCTAGAGACTTAAGAAATGCTTAGGGGAAACTGAGCCACCCCTACAGTATTCAGAGGAAACATTAAGAACAGTCCCCCTTCGTCAAAGGTGTGCTGCCCCACCAGCTGGAACTTGACCAGAGTCTCTCCCTGGCCTGTCTGGAGTTTGTGGCTGTTACTTCCGTCTGTCAGTTGCCTGCTGTACAGTCTGCCTGTTTGTGTCAGTCGGCCCCTCCACAGCACAGCTGGTACGTCTTGTGGTCCAGGCAGTGCTGTCTGTCAGGCCGTCCGGCATGCTGTCTGTGTGCCAGCCTGTCCAGCACGCACGCAGTGGGTCGCTCTGGCTGCTGCGCGCCATACTCTGTGGGACGTGAGGCACACCCTGCCCCGAGCCTGGCCTCTGCCCCATGCAGTGATGCTGCCTCTCTCTGACCCCCCAGAACCCCCTGTGTGCATTGTGAGGAGCAAGCGGGTCCGGAAGCAGCAGCGCCTGGTGGCCGGTGATGACTTGGTGGTGGCCTGCGAGGTGTCTCGGCCCAGCGCTGCCGTCCGCTGGCTCAGGGACGGCCAGGAGCTGGTGGCCAGCGAACGAGTCCGGATCGAGGACCGGGGATCTTTCAGGCAGCTGACCATCCTCGGGGCCCGGCCCAGCGACTCTGGCTCCTATGTTTGTGACGCTGTCAGTGACCGAATGGTGACGGCCGTGGTGGTGGCAGGTGAGCTGGCAGGGGGCATTGCACATGTCATCTAGGTGGGCTGGGCAGACGAGGAGCAGAGCCGGGATGCTGTCCGTCCCAGCCAGGCTGGGGGCCTGTCAGCTCTCACTGGCTAGGTGCGCCTTGTCTTACGGGGTCTGGGCTTTGGGCTGGGAGCCCCGGCCCCATGGCAAGTGTCCCCCCCATGCCTCCCCTCGCTGTTGATTCGGAGGCTCCCCATACAAACGGAAGGGGGGCTCTGGGGATCAGCCCGTGGGGTGGGGGAACGGGGAGAGCTCCGCCTTCACTGTTCAGGGTTTGCGGGAGCCATGCGCAGGTCCCAGCCGCTTGCTCCCAGCAGCCAGAGGAGCAAGGCGGCCCGCTTAGAGCAGCAGGAGCCTTGCGGGGGCTGGTTACATTTCACCTTGGCCGGCCCCCAGGTGCCCCTCCTGGTGCTGCCAGGGGCTGAGCTGGGCGTTTATCAGCCGGGGTAAAGGGCTGTGCGTGAGGTGTCCCTGCTCCCTGGGGCGGGGCTGGGGCTGAAGACACTGTCCTGGCCTCTGATGGAGGCTGAGCCCTGGCAGTGCAGGAGGGGCTGCGGGGCTGCCCCAATCCCTGCCAGCGGGTGCACGGGAGAGGGAGGAGTGAGAGGTGCTGGCTCGGCTGGATGCGCCCTGCTGCCTTGCCATGCCCAGCCCAGCCCTCAGCCTGCTCCTGTTTGCCGTAGATGCCTGGATGGAGGATTCCCAGCCTCCTGCCCTGTGTCACCAGCAGGACCAGTGCAGACACCACAGCTGTACTGGGGTAGCCGGGAGTGCCCCCCAGCCAGCGTTCCTGCCCTGCTCCCCACGGTGCCCCCTGGTGGGAGAGGCCGGGCTGGGGTAGCTGCGAGTGCCCCCCACAGCCAGTGACCCCCTACCCCGCTCCCCACGGCACCCCCTGCTGGCAGAGGCCGGGCTGGGGTAGCTGCGAGTGCCCCCTCACAGCCAGTGACCCCCTACCCTGCTCCCCCCAGCGCCCCCTGGTGGGAGAGGCCGGGCTGGGGTAGCCGGGAGTGCCCCCCCAGCCAGTGTTCCTGCCCCGCTCCCCACGGTGCCCCCTGGTGGGAGAGGCCGGGCTGGGGTAGCCGGGAGTGCCCCCCCAGCCAGCGTTCCTGCCCTGCTCCCCACGGTGCCCCCTGGTGGGAGAGGCCGGGCTGGGGTAGCTGCGAGTGCCCCCCACAGCCAGTGACCCCCTACCCCGCTCCCCACAGTGCCCCCTGCTGGGAGAGGCCGGGCTGGGGTAGCTGCGAGTGCCCCCCCCCCACCCAGTGACCCCTACTCTGCTCCCCACGGCGCCCCGTGCTGAAGTGGGTGTCACGGAGTCCCCGGGCGATGCTCTGGATCTGCTCCCCATGAAGCCAGTCAGGACTCTGGGGAAGTCTCCTCTCGGGGAGCAGCCTGTCTGCAGGACACACAGCTCCCCCGGCTCCACCTTCCTGGGTCTGACCTCGGAGCCTTCAGCCTCCTCTGCCCCTCCCTGCGCTTCCCACAGCCAGTCCGCCCAGGTGGGGTCCTGGGGGAGCCAGAGGGTCCTGCCCCCCAACTCCGCAGTCAGACGGGACTCTCAGCCAGCCAGGAAAACAGAGCTTTATTAGACGACAGGGACATGGTCTAACACAGAGCTTGTAGGTGCAGAGAACAGGACCCCTCAGCAGGGTCCATTTTGGGAGTCAGTGAGCCAGACAACCACGTCTGCACTTCACTCCATGTCTCCAGCCAGCCCCCAACTGAAACTCCCCCCAGCCCCTCCTCCCCTGGGCTTTGTCCCTTTCCCGGGCCAGGAGGTCACCGTATTCCTTTGTTCTCCAACCCTTTAGCTCTCACCTTGCAGGGGGGAAGGGCCAGGCCATCAGTTGCTAGGAAACAGGGTGTCGGCCATTCTCTGTGTCCAGACCCCTGCACACACCTGCCCTCTAGGGCTCTGCAATGATCATACACCCTTACCCCACCCCCTAGAGACTTAAGAACTGCCATGGGGAAACTGAGGCACCCCCACACTATTCAGAGGAAACATTAAGAACAGTCCCACTTCGTCACAGTGGGTATTTGTGCTGTTTGCTTTGCTGACTTGATCAGGGGTCAAATGGCCACTTTTGTCAGAAAAGTGGGGTGTGCAGGAGCGTGCAGGAGGGTGAGCGGCGATGCCAGCCCCGTGCGGGCGGAGGTCGTGCTCAGGCGCGGGCGGGGGTTTGGGGGAGCAGTGTGGGCCAGCCCTGCACGAGGAGGGGGGCTCGGGCGAGTGGTTCAGGCCAGCTCCTCACGGTGTCCTGTTTTCCCTTTGGGAATATAGTCACCCTCTCCCAGCCTGCTCCCCACAGCGCCCCGGAAAAGCTGTCCCAGGGCTGCCTGCTGATTTCCTTTCCCCTCTGGTTCCAGCCCCCCCCATTCGGGTCGTGAATAAGGAGGAGGCCAAGACGCCCGTGGAGGTCCTGGAAGGGGAGAGCGTCACGCTGGTTGCCCGGCTCTCCCAGGAGCAGGCTCCTGTCCAGTGGCTGAAGAACAAGCGGGCGCTGTGCTCCGGGGCGCGGCTCCTCCTGGGCAGCCAGGGGCCCTTGCGCAGACTCACCATCAAGCAGACGGAGCCGGGCGACAGCGGCACCTTCAGCTGTGACACTGGGGACGACGAGGTGCACTTCACCCTGCGAGTGAGAGGTGAGCCAGGCTGTGGGGAACGTCATTGCCTGCCCGGCTCCTGCCTGTGCCCGGCTCCCTGCCCTGCTCCCTGCCCGGCTCCTGCCTGTGCCCGGCTCCCTGCCCTGCTCCCTGCCCGGCTTCTGCCTGTGCCCAGCTCCCTGCCAGCTCCCTGCCCGGCCCCCTGCCCAGCTCCCCGCCCTGCTCCTGCCTGTGCCCAGCTCCCTGCCTGGCTCCCTGCCAGTGCCCAGCTCCATGCCTGGCTCCCTGCCAGCGCCTGACTCCCTGCCCTGCTCCTGCCTGTGCCCGGCTCTCTGCCAGCTCCCTGGCCAGCCCCCTGCCTGGCTCCTGCCTGTGCCCAGCTCCCTGGCAGCTCCCTGCCAGCACCTGGCTCCCCACCCTGCTCCTGCCTGTGCCCGGCTCTCTGCCAGCTCCCTGCCCGGCCCCCTGCCCAGCTCCCTGCCCAGCTCCCTGCCAGCACCCAGCTCCCTACCCGGCCCCCTGCCCGGCCCCCTGCCCGGCTCCCTGCCAGCTCTCTGCCAGCACCTGGCTCCCCGCCCTGCTCCTGCCTGTGCCCAGCTCCCTGCCCGGCCCCCTGCCAGCACCCAGCTCCCTGCCTGGCTCCCTGCCAGTGCCCAGCTCCATGCCTGGCTCCCTGCCAGCGCCTGACTCCCCGCCCTGCTCCTGCCTGTGCCCGGCTCTTTGCCCAGCTCCCTGCCCGGCTCCCTGCCCTGCTACATGCCTGGATCCTGACAGTGCCCAGCTCCTTGCCCAGCTCTAGCCAGCGCCTGGCCCCTGCCTGGCTCCCTGGCCCGGCTCCTGCCTGCGCCCGGCTCCCTGCTCATGGTTCTCTCTCCCCAGAGGCTCCAGTGCTGTTTGTGAACAAGCAGGAGAAGCCGGAGAAGGTGCTGGTGCTGGAGGGGGGCAGTGCCGTGCTCTCAGCCATTGTCTCCAAGGAGCAGGCCTCAGTGAGCTGGAGGGGCCCCCGGCAGCCCCTGGCAGCAGGGCAGCGTTGCGAGCTGCGGCGAGAGGGCCGGGTGCAGAGCCTGGTGCTGAGCAACGTGGGCAAGGACGACGCCGGCATCTACACCTGCCTCTCCCACCATGACCAGATGCAGTTTGAAGTGAGCGTGAAAGGTGAGGGCAGCAGCACCGGGGGGAGTCCCAGGCAGCAGCCCTGCAGCCCCAGGGCAGAGCAGGGCTGGGGCAGGACAGGGCCACCCCGTGGCAGTGGGGATCCAGTGGTGCTGGAGGCAGGTTGGGCCCCCCAGCTGGGGCACAGATACTGACTGGCCTCCGCTCGTGTTCCCAGAGCTGCTGGTGAAATTTGTGCGAGGCTTGTCGGACATGCAGGCGCACGTGGGCGAGACGGTGCTGCTGTGGTGCGAGCTGTGCAAGGCCAAGGGGCAGGTGGTGTGGCTGAAGGATGGGCAGGAGCTGGAGCCCAGCGGCAGGTGGGAGATCAAGGCAGAGGGGCGGGAGCGCTCCCTGGCTCTGAGCAATGTGGGGCCTGAGGACGCCGGCGAGTACTCCTGCGAGTCCAAGGATGACCGGACGCTGGCCATGCTGACTGTGCAGGGTGAGTCACGGGGCCATGGGGCCCTGCTCCAGGGACTTGATCCCCCTGGGGCCCAACCTCAGCCCTGGGGCTCTGACCCCCCCAGACCAGACCAGCTCCAGGGACCGGAACCCCCGAGACCCAACCGAGCCCCCAAAGCCCAGCTCTCAGCCTTGAGACCCAGTCCTCAGCCCCGGAGCCCTGATCCACTGCCCCTGGGGCCCAACCTCAGCCCCAAGGCCCTGACCCCCCCAGCCCAGCCCTCAGATCCAGGAACCTGATCCACTGCCCCTGGGGCCCAGCCCTCAGCCTGGGGGCTCTGACCCCCCAAGACCAGACCAGCTCCAGGGACCTGAACCCCCGAGACCCAACCGAGCCCCCAAAGCCCAGCTCTCAGCCTTGAGACCCAGCCCCCAGCTGTGGGGCCCTGATCCACTGCCCCTGGGGCCCTGATACCCCCAGATCAGACCAGCTCCAGGGACCTGATCCCCTGAGACCCAGCCCAGCCCTTGGGGCCCAGCCCAGCCACCGGGGCTCAGCCCTCAGCCCCAGGGCCCTGAACCCCCCAGACCAGACCAGCTCCAGGGACCTTCCAACTCCCCCACAGACCCAGCCTCTGTGACCCAGCTCCCCTCCCAAGACCCGTCCCAGCCCAGTGGCCTGACCCCCAACAGAGTGCACTGCAGTCCCCGAGCTGGCGTGAGGCAGGCGGGTCCCCGTGGCTGGGCTGTGCCCCATGGGAGGGGAGGGACGCACTGACAGCCCAGTCACACCGGCCCAGGGAAAGGGGGTATTTTGTGGCCGTGGCTCTCTGGATCCGGGGAGGGACGTACCAATCCCAGGTGGGTGCCATGCGCCGGGGGAGGGGGCATGAGCTCCTCCGAACAGCATCACCCATTTCTCGCCCAGGGTGCCCTTCACTCAGCTGCTCTGAGCCTGGCCGCTGCCCTTGGCTGGGCACTGGGGGGTGCAGGTTGTGCCCGGGGTGGGGGTGCAGAGCCAGGCGCCCTCTTGCAGCCCACGCTGGCTCCCAGCAGCCGGGAGCGGCTGAGTGATGTGGAACGGGACGGAGGGAAGGGGTAGGGCCAGAGGGAGCAGGGACTGAAAGTGGGGGGTCAGGAGAGTGGAACCAGGGGTGCTGGGGGAGAGAGCTGTGTGGTGTTCAGGGGGAGGGGGATGAGCGGGGCACTGGCGGAGGTGGTGTGTGGGGGGAGGGGGCGAGCGGGGTGCAGGGGAGGGGGGCGAGCAGGGTGCGGGGATGGGGTGTGAGCGGGGGAGGGGGGCAAGCAGGGTGTGGTGGAGGGAGGGGTCGAGCGGGATGTGGGGGGAGATGGGCCGGAGGCCCAGAGGGAGCCTCGCGCTCTCACCCGCTCTGACCCCAGTGCCCAGGGTGGTGGAGATCATCTCGGAGCTGCACAACCGGACAGTGCTGGAGGGGGACGACGCCACCTTCAAGTGCCTGGTGTCCCCGGATGACGTGGCCCTGACGTGGCAGCTGAACGGCCAGGCTGTCACCCCCTGCGAGCGGCTGGTGGTGACCAGGAATGGGCTGTGCCATGCCCTGACCATCCGGCAGTGCCACCTGGGAGACGCAGCCACCGTGACAGCCCACGCTGAGGGCCTTGTGAGCACAGCCCGGCTGAGCGTGCAAGGTGAGGGGCCTGGGCCAGGGTTGCCTGGCTAAGTGTGCAAGGGAGGGGACTGGGACAGGGTGGCTTGTCTGAGTGTGCTAAGGAGGCGCCTGGAGGAGGGGCCACTTGTCTGAGTGTGCAAGGGAAGAGCATGGGGCGGAGCCACCTGGCTGAGCGTGCATGTGAAGACCCTGGGGTGGGGCCACCTGTCTGAGCATGCAAGGTGAGGGGCCTGGGGTGGGGTGGCCTGTCTGAGCGTCCAAGGGAAGGAGCCTAGGGGGGCCCACCTGGCTGAGTGTCAAGGGTAGGGGCCTGGGGCTGGCCACAGCCCATCCTAGCCAAGTGTGTGTGTCTTGGGGGGAATCTCATGGAGGGACAGAGGGATGCGAGGGGGCGTCAGGCCATGGTTCTCGGGGTCTGTCTCGTTGGGGATGGAGTCTCAGGGAGGGTCCATCCTGTTTGGGGGGTGTCACGGAGTCCCTGGGCGATGCTCTGGAACTGCTCCATACGAAGCCAGTCAGGACTCTGGGGAAGCCTCCTCTTCCCAGGGCAAGAAGCTCACACAGCACAGACCTTGTAGGTACAGAGAACAGGACCTCTGAGCCTCCCCACATTTCCCCAGCCAGCTTCCAACTGAAACTTTCCGGCCCCTCGTCTGGGCTTTGTCCCTTTCCTGGGCCAGGAGGCCACCTGATCTCTTTGTTCTCCAACCCCTTCAGTCGGCCCCTTTGCTGGGGAGGGGCCCAGGCCATCAGTGGCCAGGAGACAGGGTGTCGGCCATTCTCTGTGCAGACACCATCACACTGGCCCTCTAGGGCTCTGTCACAATCACACCCCCTGATCCCCCCACCTGGATACTTAAGAACTGCATAGGGGAAACTGTGGCATGCACAGAGTATTCAGAGAAAACATTAAGAACATTCCCACTTCGTCACAGGGGGTCTCTCCCAGAGGGAGGTATTTTGTTGGGAGGGGTCTCTCATGGGAGGGGTCTAGGGTGGCTTGGGGTGGGTGCCAAGAGGTCTCCTGGGGGTGGCGGGAATGGCAGGGTGGGTTTCTCACACGTTCTGGGCTGTTGGACGGGAGTGTAGTTCCTGGGGGGTAGTTCCCCAGAGGGTCTCTCACAGGGTCCGGGCGGCGGGGGCTTCCCAGGGCTCCCTGTCGGGCCCGCTGGAAGCCCTGCCCTGCGGTGCCTTGCAGAGGCCCAGGTGCTGTTTGTGCGGAAGCTGCAGGACGTGGTGGCCGAGGAGCTGCAGGACGCGCTGCTGGAGGTGGAGCTGAGCCGCGAGGCCGGCGAGGTGCAGTGGCTGAAGCAGGGGGTGCTCATCCAGCCGGGCTGCAAGTACCAGCTGCAGGAGGCCGGGTGCAGACGGGGCCTGACCATTCGCAGCCTCAGCCCCTCGGACCGTGGCACCTACCGCTGCGAGAGCCTCCATGACCGGACGCAGGCCAAGCTTAGAGTGGAGCGTAGGTGACCCTGCCCCTGGCTCTGGGGCAGCTTTACTCCAGTAGGGCCTGGCCAGGCCGTGCCAAGGACGGGAGAGGCTGCAGGGAGGGGAGGGTGTGGGTGGTGCGGAGGGGAGGTAATGGTGTGTGTGGGGTGGCCTGGAGAGGGGAGTGGGGGTGGTGCGGGGAGGCTGTGGGGTGGCCTGAGGTGGGCAGGGGATTCAAATGGGAGCCGAGCGTCTGAGGCTGTATCTCAGGGAAGTTCTCTGGCAGCTGCAGCTGGCTGGGAGTCATCCCTGGGATGGGCTGTGGGGGCTCATGGCTGGCCCATCCCCTTGGTGCAGACCCATCGCTGCCCCCCGGTGTTGGTCCAGGTACAGACCCATCCCTGCCACCACAGGTGCCAGTCCGGGAGCAGACCCATCCCTATCCCCCTGGCTTCGGTCCGGTTGCAGACCCATCCCTATCCCCCGGCTTTGGTCCGGGTGCAGACCCATCCCTATCCCCCTGGCGTCGGTCCAGGTGCAGACCCATCGCTGCCCACCTGGCGCCGGTCCGGGTGCAGACCCATCCCTGCCCCCTGGCGTCAGTCCGGGTGCAGACCCATCCCTGCCCCCTGGCGTCGGTCCGGGTGCAGACCCATCCCTGCCCCCTGGCACTGCTCTCTCTCCTCTGCAGCCCGAAAGGTGTCTGTGCGGAAGCCACTGTCGGATGTGGAGACCTTTGAGAAGGAGACGGCCACGTTCCAGCTGGAGCTGTCCCATGCTGATGTGCCCGGGATGTGGACGCGGGACGGCATCCGGGTGAAGCCGAGCCGGACCTGCCGGGTCAGCGCCGCGGGCTGCGTGCACAGCCTGACGCTGCTGGGGCTCACGCTGGAGGATTCGGGCACTGTCACCTTCACCGCCGACACCCTGCGTTCCAGCGCCCGCCTGACCGTCAGAGGTGGGGGCTTGTCTGTGGGTCGGGCCACGTGTCAGACCCTGCTGCTGCAGCCTGAGCACTGGGGTCTGCAGCCCCTGCCCTAAGAGCAGATCACAGGCACGGGCCAGCACTTGCAGCGAAGCAGGGCCCAGCCGCGACCTCCCCGCTGTGAGCTTCTCCACAGCAGTGCCCCACTGGGGACGCCAGTGCTGTGAGCTTTTCCGCAGCAGTGCCCCACTGGGGACGCCAGCGCTGTGAACTTCTCCACAGCAGCGTCCTGTGCCCCTCTGGTCCCACTCCTGAGTTGAGCTCCTTGCATCTGGTTAACTCTTGGGCCTGTGTCTCCTCTCCTCTCAGAGCCACCAGTTGCCATGGTGAAGGCCCCCCGAGATGTGGGTGTCCCTGAGACAGGGGCTGCCAGCTTCGAGTGCGAGCTGTCCCGCCCCATTGCGGAGGTGAAGTGGTACAAGGTGAGGGCGGCTGTGTGAAAACATCTGGGCCCCAGGGCCCGGCCTCACCCGGCCCGGGGCCCCTCTGGGCTGCAGGCAGGCGTTCTGCCCTGGGCCAGGACCGGCTTAAAGCTCAGAGGGAGGGTGACCCACGTGGGGACGAGCTGCAGGGGGGTGCCCCAGCCATGGGCTCCCCTGCCTCCTGGCAGGCGGTGTCACTGCATGGCCACAGGCGCTCAGCCCCGAGCCCCTCATCCTGCCCCGTCCCTCCCAGGCTGCCTGCCGGGGGCCCCTGCCCCCTGCATGGCCCCAGCCCCCCGGCAGCCCAGTGACTGCGTCCTGCTCCGCGTTCCCTGGCAGGACGGGACGGCGCTGCGAGCGGGGCCCAAGTGCCGCATCTACTCAGTGGGCCGGCGGCGCTTTCTGCAGCTCAGCCACTGCAGCCTGGACGACGCAGGGGAGTACACGTGTGATGCAAGCGACTGCCGGGCCTCCGCCACGCTGCGGGTCTACGGTACGACGGGGCAGCCGAGGGGACTCCCGGGGGGTGGGGGACAGTGGGGGAGAGGCTGAGAGCTGGGGGTGGCCCCTGGGCTCTGATCTGGGGGATGGGGCTTCCCTTAGTCACACCAGGGCCCCTGCAGAGCTGTGTGGGGATGGAGACCCCAGGGGTTTGTTCCTGTCCCGCCGGGGCTCACGCTCTGGCCCTGTCCCCCTTGCAGAGCGCCAGGTGCAGATTGTGCAGGAGCTGGCGGACGTGCTTGTGCGTGAGAACGAGAACGCCGTCTTCACCTGCCAGGTGTCGCACGAGGACGTGAAGGGCGAGTGGTTCAGAGGCGGTGAGAAAATCAAAGTCACCAGCACTGTGAAAATTCGGCAAGAGGGTGAGTGTCCCCCCCAGCCAGGCTGCTCCCGGGGGCCCTGGTGTCCCTGCTGCTCACTGTCCCACTCTGCCTGCCTCACTCACACCAGAGGGGTAGCCGTGTTCATCTGGATCTGTAAAAGCGGCAAAGCGTCCTGTGGCATTCACCCACGAAAGCTGATGCTCCAAGACATCTGTTAGTCTGTCAGGTGGCACAGGACTGTCACTCACACCCACACCGACACTCAGCACTGAGGGTCCCGTGGCCTGGCTAGAGGATCACAGAGCTTGGGCAGGCTGAGCTCACGGCACTCCCTGGGGCTCCTGCATTCCTCCAACCCCCTCCCCAGCTCCCTGTGCCCCACCCCATCCGCAACCTCAGTGACTCCTGCAACACAGCCGAGACCCTCCCTCCTTCTGGGGCTCTGTGTGCCCCCATTCCCCCTCCTCCCCATGGCAGGTCCCCCTTCTCTCCTCCTGAGAGGGTCCCCAATGCCCTCCCATGTCTTCCATTCACTCCTCCTGCCAGGGGCTCTGTGTGTCCCCATTCCCCCTCCTCCCCATGGCAGGTCCCCCTTCTCTCTTCCTGACAGGGGCTCTGTGTGTGTCCCCCATTTCTCCCCCTACTAGGGCCTCTGTGTGACCCCCCCACACACTTCTTCCCCCACCAGGGGCTCTGTGTGCATGGCCATTCCCCCTTCTTCATTTCTTCCCTGTCTGCCGGGGTAAGTCTAACTGGAAGAGACGGTGAGATTGTAGCAGGGGTATTTGTGCCCGTGCCAGCTTTAATCTCGCTGGCCTGGGTACCAGCAGCAGTGCAGATGTGGTGGCATGGGCTAGCCACTTGAATACATACACAGGGTCCCCGGGGGGCTTGTGCGTGGGTTGCTAGCCCGTGCCACTGTGTCTACACTATTGCTGTTACCCGTGCTAGCCAGACTAACGCTGGCTGGGCTCTGCCGTCCCATGCCACACTGGCACCTCCTTGGCAGTGTAGACACACCATATGTGCCAGGGTTTAAACTCCAGGGGAAAGCGGGGCAGAGACGAGCTGGGGGAGTGCTGTGCTGGACGATGTCAGCGGCTGCCCCCAGCCAGTTCGTGGGTCTATAGACAGTTACAGAGGTGTCTGAAGCCGTGACCCTGCTCGCCAGGTGCCAGGCGCTCCGTGTGTCCGTTTCCCGGTGGTGTTTGTCACCCAGCTCAGGGGGTTCTGCCCAACCATGCCCAGACCAGTCCCCAGCAGGCTGGAATTGATGGGCTGACAGCACTCGCCCGTTAGACAGTGTGTCCTCACCGCAAGAGGCTGTCTACATGGGAACAAGCCCAGGGCAGCTCTGGCACACCAGTTTTCCCCGTGGATGTGCCGGCTCCGCAGGCAGGGTGCCATGCCAGATTAACCGACCCCATACCCAGGCTGCGCGTGTCCACACCTTAGGGAGCTTGGGCGCTTTAGAGTCACCCAGGCTTGGGTCGCAGGAATGGCTGCCTGGAGACAAGCCTAAGGCCTCGCTTTGCTCAGCCCACCAGACACGGTGAACGGACAGTGCCGTGGCTCACCAGTGCATACACTGGCTCTCTCGCACATGCACGAATGCACACGCTGGTGCCTAGTTCACACACATGCCCACATTGGTGACTGTTACATGCACGTGCACATGGGCACACTGGTTCACTGTGACACACGCTCGCACACACACGCTCACACGCACACGTACACTGCCTCTCCCACTGCCTGCTGCCCCAGGCATCTCTCAGCGCGGGGAGGCACCAGAGTCCAGCTGAGCTGCTCCGCTCCTTGTGTCACTCACACCAGCCAGGCTTGGGCCCTTCATTAACCCTGTATTAGCCCCAGACTCTGTGGCTCTCTAGGTTGGGGCACCAGCCGCAAGGAGATCTCCCTGCTTATCCCTCCCCATCTGCCCGTCCCAGCCAGGGGCAGGGGGCTGCTCACCTGTCGTCCCTGCAATGGCTGGGTCGCGGCGCACGGCGTCACGCCAGCGCCTTCCTCCACAGGCCCCAGGCACTTCCTGCTCATCTGCAACGTGCGCCCGGAGGACGCGGGATGCATCCGGTTTGTCGCCAAGGCAGCTGCCTCCGAAGCCAGCCTGCAGGTGGAGGGTAATGTGTCCCCGCAAAGCCCTGGGGGGTGACTAGGTGGGCAGCAGGGGGCCTGGCCGGTGTGCGGGGAAGGGGCCGGGGGCGAGTGGATGGCAGGTGTAGTGCGCGTGGTAGGTGCCAGCCGAGGGCCGGGCGAGCACCGAGCTGGGGTTTTGCTGAGGGCTGGGAGCTCTAGCACTGGGTTCCGGGGGAGGGAGGTGGGAGTGACCCCCAGGCCCCAGCCCCTCGCTGGTCCCCTCCCATCCCCGCGGGCTCACAGGCGCCTCCCCTCGGCAGCACTCCCTGTCCGGATCGTCAAGCCGCTGCGTGACAAGACGGCGCTGGTGCGGCACAAGGCCACGCTGGAGTGCACGGTGTCCCAGGCGCGTGGCCGCGTGCGCTGGTTCCGCGGAGACACCGAGATCTTCGCCAGTGACAAGTACGAGATCTGCAACCTGGACGGCTCTCGAACCCTCATCATCCACCGGGTGGGGCCCGAGGACGAGGCCTCCTACACCTGCGACGCCTTTGACGACCGCTGCACCGCGCGCCTGCTGGTGGAGGGTGAGGCGCAGGGGGTGCTGGGGCAGGAGGGTGGGGGCTGGCCCTGGTGGGGAGGGGGCTGGCACCGTTCGTGGGGCTGGGTACCACTGGGAGCTGCCTGAGCCAGGCTGGGCGCGCCCTTGGTGGGGCCGCTGTGGCCTTGCAGCCAAGGAGCTCCCGGTGCTGCGGGGACTGCAGAACGTGGAGGTGCTGGCCCCCGCTGAGGCCCGGTTTGAGTGCGAGGTGTCTGCCCCCCTGCTGCGCACGCCCCCGTGGAGCCTGAACGGAGAGGTGCTGCGGGCTGGCACACACGTCTGCATGGCGAGCGCGGGCCACGAGCACAGGCTGGCGCTGCGCCGGCCCTCGCCCAGCACGAGCGGTGAGCTGAAGGTCTCCGTCGGCAGAGCCCGCTCCAAGGCCCCACTCACCGTGCGAGGTACGCGTGTGTCCCAGCCGCGTCTGTGGGCGCAGCACCGAGGCTCCACCATGGGTGTGCCTGGCAGCCCGGGCAACTCCTGTCACCCGACTGTGGGGCCCCTGGATCCTTTGCTCTGCTGTGGGGCCCCCTCCCCACCCGGGGTCCGTCGTTCTGCCACAGGCCCCCTCCCCACCTGGCCTGGATCCGTCGCTCTGCCATGGGGCCCCCTCCCCACCCGGGGTCCATCGCTCTGCCGCGGGGCCCCTCCATGCCTCGCTTGGGGTCAATCACAGTGCTGGGGGCCCCCTCGCCCCCACCCAGGATCCGTCTCTGCCACGGGGCCCCGCCCCACCCATTGGGGGTCCGTGGCCTTGCCAGGTCATGGTGGGAGGGGGTCTCTGGACGGGGGTGGGTCAGTTGCTCCCTGACCTCCCCTTCTCCCCTGCAGGGCATTAGGTGCTGGCATCGGAGGAGCCTGACCGCGGCTGGACAGATGGGTCCTGGCTGGCCACGGCGGAGGCTGCCCACTGACCACTCCAGTGCCCCACGTTGCTGGGGGACGTCCTGCTGCCCCCCCACCCCCTGAGCGGGGCGGTGCCCTGAGCAAGCAGGGCTGCCCGGCCCTGGGCAGGGGGTGCTCTGGGGTGACCCCCACTCCCAAAGCGGCTGAACTGACCTCCCAGTGGGACCCTACACTTCCCTGTTCCTCAGCAACATGAGGGCAGGCCTCCATTTCCGCTCCCCACCCCTGCACCTTGCGACAGAGGGGCTGCGGGGGGGAGCAGCTGAGGGGCCTGGCAGTGAGTCACCAGCCTGGGGACCAGGGAAAGGCCCCGCTTCTCCCCCACAAAGCCCCATGGGGGTATGGGCAGAAAGGAACTGGGCCGGCAATTCTCCCTGGGGTGGGGGTGCTGAGCCCCAACAGGGGCTCCTCCAGCAGCTTCCACGCGCTTAGGTGGGGCAGCACTGGGGGGGAGGGTGAGGGGGGGCTGGGACTTAACAGAGAGGAACTATATCCAGATGGTGCCCTTGTGTGGGCGAGGGAGCAGGTGTCCCCTGCCCCCAGCACCCACAGACTCTCCCTCCATCCCCCGTCCTGTACACCTCCAAATCACCTGGCAGTGCTCCTGCCCCTGTGACAAATTAGGAAAGTTCTTCATGTTTTCTCTGAATATTGTGTGTTCCTCAGTTTCCCCTGTGTGTTACTCAAGTATCTAGGTCGGAGTGGGCAAACTTTTTGGCCTTAGGGCCACATCTGGGTATGTAAATTGTATGGTGAGGCCATGAATGCTCACAAAATTGGGGGGTTGGGGTGTGGGAGGGGGTGAGGGCTCCGGCTGGGGGTGCGGGCTCTGGGGTGGGGCTGGGGATGAGGGGTTGGGGGTGCAGGAGGGTGCTCCAGGCTGGAACCAAGGGGTTTGGAGGGCGAGAGGGGGATCAGGGCAGGGGCAGCGGGTTGGGGGGCAGGAGGGGGTCAGAGGTGCAGGCTCCAGGCAGCGCTTACCTCAAGCAGCTCCTGGAAGCAGCGGCATGTCCCTTCTCCGGCTCCTATGTGGAGGCATGGCCAGATGGCTCTGCGCGCTGCCCTATCCGCAGGTGCCACCCCTGCAGCTCCCATTGGCCACAGTTCCCGGCCAATGGGACCTGCGCTTGGGGCGGGGCAGCGTGCGGAGCCCCCCAGCTGCCCCTACATGTGGGAGCCAGAGGGGGGATGTGCCGCAGCTTCTGGGAGCCGTGCGGAGCCACGGCATGCGTGGAGTGGGGCAAACCCCTGACCCCCACTCCCTGGCGGGAGCTCGAGGGCCAAATTAAAACTTCTGAAGGGCCGGGTGCGGCCCCCCATGGCTGTAGTTTGCCCACCTCGATCTAGGGGGTGGGACACGGGGTGTGATCGCTGCAGGGTCCCCCAGAGGGCAGGTGTGACGCCAACTGGCTAATGGGGCACAGAGACCAGCCGACACCCTGAATCCCGGCAACTGACAGCCGGGCCCCTCCCCGGCCAGAGCCAGCTGGCGTGCTGGGGAACAGAGACCAGGGGACCTGTTTGCCCGGGAAGGAGGCAAAGGCCGCAGGGGGGCAGCTGGGGGTGACAGAGGCCGGGCTGCTGGAAGCGAGTCAGTCTCCTGGTTGGGGACTTGGGGGGAGGGGACACCCGGAGCTCTGGGTCCCCCCGAGCTGGACTTTGCGGCAGGTCCCTGATTTCTGTGCTCACAAGCTCTGTCCTACGCGGGGGTCCCCACGACTAATAACCCGTCTGTGTCCCACGCTGGCTGGGAGTCATGGCTGGCTGCGAGTTGGGGGCAGGGCCCTTTCGGGGGAGGCTCCCCAGGGGTCCTGTCCAGGGGGACTCGCTGTGGGGTGGGGAGCAGGGGAAGGAGGGGCTGAAGCCGGGCAGGCTCCTGGCCCTGGGGAGTGGCCCTGAGGGGAGACGCTGCCCCAGAGCCCTGGCTGGCGTCACTCAGCGGGTGCCCGAGCCCCCAGCCTGGGACTCCGGGATACCCCCATATGTCCCCAAATTACTTGGCAGTTCTCCTGCCCTGTATGCCCCCCAAATCACCTGGCACTGCCCAGCCCCATATGCCCCCAAATCACCTGGCAGGGCCAAGCCCTCATAGGCCCCCCCCCCAAATCACCTGGCATTGCCCAGCCCCTGTAGGTCCCCAAATCACCTGGCAGCTTCCCCTCCCCTCAGTCATGGCCATGCCCCCCACCCCCCCCATAGTGAGAGCTGGAGGGATGAGGGGCACATGGAGGTGGGGCCTTTCCCTGGTCCCCAGGCTGGTGCCTCTGCCAGGCCCATTGCGGCGGGTCCCCATTCCATGCCCCCCTCGCTGGTCCCCTGCTACCAGCACGTGGGGGTCATTGGGGAACCCTGTCCCACCCAGCGCTGCAGAGACTGACAGCACCCTGGGCCAATCCTGGCTCTTCTGCGGGCAGGGCTCTGAGGCACCTCATGGGGTGGGGGGCGGGAGCCGCCAGGTGCACCAGCTGCAGCCCCTCCGCGCCGAGCTCAGCCCCACAGGCACAGACAGAGGCGCGACTCCAAAAGGCTCTTTACTGCGCGGCTCTGGCCCGGCAGCGTTTGGCACATTTACAAAAAGACTGAAAAGGGAGAAAGAAACCAGGGCGCGAGGGTCCTGGACAACGGGGCAAGAGAAACATGCAGCGTCCCACGGCTAGACGGGGGGGGCCTGCCAGGCTGCGGCTGAGCGCGCAGGTACGACCCTACCCCGAGGAAAGGGGGGGCAGGAGTTCCCGGGTCCCTGTCGATTTGCTGGGGCCCCTCTGCTGGGGGGCAGGAAGCAGCAGCGGTTCCTGTCCGCTGGCTGGGCTCCCTGGGGGGCGTTTGAGGGCACGCCCAGTGACGGATGGGGCAGCGACGGCGGGAGAGACGCGAGCCGGGGAGCCCCTCGGGCTGCACCGACCACGCCAAGCAAACGGCCCCATTGCCCCAGCCTCCTGGGGCCCAGCTCCAGTCCGGGGGCAGGGCAGGGTCCATCCCAGGTTGGATGTCCCCGTTCAGTCAGTAATAAATTAATACAACTCACAGCAACACAGACAGCCCATGGGCTGGGGCTGGCTGCAGCCCGCGACGCCTGGGGCAGGGAGTCCTGCCAGAGCAGCTGGATGGAGGTGACGCGTCTTTGTGCCCCCCCTGCCCCAGCTGCAAAACGCAGCCCCAAGCCTCCCAGCGCACCAGCCTCAGCTCTGCAATCCCCCAGCCCAGCCCACAGTCGGGGCCCCCTCCCGCCCCCCCCATCCCCATGAGAAATCCAGTCACCCGCAAACAGCGCCAGTAAGTGTCCTGATTCGGTCCCGGGGTGAAAGGCCCCATATCCCTGAGCAAGCCAGTCCCCCAGCCCTGGGACTGGTCCATAACCAGCACCCCGGCTTCCCTTCCTGAGCCCCCCCAGCCAGCCTGTCCCATCCCGACCTGGTTCAGTGGCAGGGTCCCCTGCGGGGGAAACGTTCCCCACCTCGCGCCAGCCAGGCGCCTCTTGTCTCTGCCAGCAGAATGGAAAGCGAGATGCAGGTGGCAGGGGCAGGGCTGGGCGCCCAGCCTGGCCCCAGGGCCGGCTGCCGTGAGGCCGAAGGGCAGACCTGCCCCCTGCAGAAGGGCCACATACACAGCTGGAATTGCCCCAGCCCCAGGCAGCAGCTGGCCCCGGGGCAGGAGTGGTGGCCCAGTCCCGGGGACAAGACTATCCCTCACGTGCACTGGGGCGCAGAGCTGCCATGCTCGCACTGCCCCTCCGGGCGGGTGGTGCCCGCAGCCCCCAGCCCAGTGCCTGGCAGGCGAACGCACGGTGAGGGCATGGGACAGCACCTACCCTGGCCAGTGCTCCGCGGGAACGGCCTCTGCTGGAGCTGCTCTGCCCCAGGCCTTTGGGGGCAGCTCTCAGGGAGCTGGGGTGTGTACAGGCGCCATGGAGCTACGCTGGGGGGGGGGGTGGGAGTGGGGGGGGGACAGGCACCATGGAGCGGCGCTGGGGGGGGCAGAGAGGGGGAAACAGGCACCATGGAGCTACGCTGGGGGGGTGGGAGTGGGGGGAAGAGGCACCATGGAGCTACGCTGAGGGGGTGGGAGTGGGGGGAAGAGGCACCATGGAGCTGTGCTGGGGGGGCGGAGAGGGGGGGAACAGGCACCATGGAGTGGCGCTGGGGGGGGCAGAGGGGGGAGGAACAGGCACCATGGAGCTACGCTGGGGGGGGTGGGAGTGGGGGGAAGAGGCACCATGGGGCTACGCTGAGGGGGTGGGAGTGGGAGTGGGGGGGAACAGGCACCATGGAGCTATGCTGGGGGGGTGGGAGTGGGGGGAAGAGGCACCATGGAGCTGCGCTGGGGGGGGGCGGAGAGGGGGGGAACAGGCACCATGGAGTGGCGCTGGGGGGGGCAGAGGGGGGGGGGAACAGGCACCATGGAGCTATGCTGGGGGGGTGGGAGTGGGGGGAAGAGGCACCATGGAGCGGCCCTGGGGGGGGGGTGGGAGTGAGGGGGAACAGGCATCATGGAGCTACGCTGGGGGGGGCCGGAGAGTGGGGGGAACAGGCACCACGGAGCTACGCGGGGGGGGCGGAGAGTGGGGGGAAGAGGCACCATGGAGCTACGCTGGGGGGGGGCGGAGGGGGGGGGAAGAGGCACCGTGGAGCGGCGCTGGGGGGGGTGGGAGTGGGGGGAAGAGGCACCATGGAGCGGCGCTGGGGGGGGTGGGAGTGGGGGGGAACAGGCACCATGGAGCTACGCTGGGGGGGGGGTGGAGAGGGGGGAACAGGCATCATGGAGCTACGCTGGGGGGGGCCGGAGAGTGGGGGGAACAGGCACCACGGAGCTACGCGGGGGGGGGGCGGAGAGTGGGGGGAAGGGGCACCATGGAGCTACGCTGTGGGGGGTGGAGAGTGGGGGGAACAGGCACCGTGGAGTGGCGCTGGGGGGGGTGGGAGTGGGGGGAAGAGGCACCGTGGAGCGGCGCTGGGGGGGGTGGGAGTGGGGGGAAGAGGCACCGTGGAGCGGCGCTGGGGGGGGTGGGAGTGGGGGGAAGAGGCACCGTGGAGCGGCGCTGGGGGGGGTGGGAGTGGGGGGAAGAGGCACTCAGGAAGCTGCTCACTGAGCTGCTTGGGGGACACTGGGGGACACTGGGGGGCTAAGGGCAGGCATGCAGGGAGCTGCTCCTGGGGGCCTCTGGGAGAAAGCTGGGTAGTACCAGGTGCTCTGGGGCCCCTTTGGCACATGGGGCCGTGGCTCATCAGCCCCTGCCATGGGCTGTGCCCCCCTCGGGGTGTGGCGGTGGGGCGCTCACCCTGCTCCAGGAGTCCACGTGTACCATGCCAGCATGTGGGATTAACCCTCTCCCTGCATTGCTCGCCGGCTCGGGATCCCTGGGCAGAGTCCTGCGCATGCCCCGTCAGACCGCCCCAGGGATAGCCTTCCTGCCCCAAACGGGCCACAGCAGTCCCCTCAAACACCCCCCACCCCCCCCGCGGCATCTGACTCCTGCTGGCCCTGGTGTGTCTGGAGGGCTGGCCCTGGCTGGGCCCCGGTGTGTCTGGAGGGCTGGCCCGTGCGGGCCCTGGCTGGGCCCCGGTGTGTCTGGAGGGCTGGCCCGTGCGGGCCCTGGCTGGGCCCCGGTGTGTCTGGAGGGCTGGCCCGTGCTGGCCCTGGCTGGGCCCCGGTGTGTCTGGAGGGCTGGCCCGTGCTGGCCCTGGCTGGGCCCCGGTGTGTCTGGAGGGCTGGCCCGTGCGGACTCTGGTGTGTCGGTCCAAGCTGGCCCTGAGCGGGCCCTGCTGCTGGTGTCACTGGAGGTCGGGGGGTCTGGGCTATACCCGAAGAGCTGGGCCAGAGCCCATGGTCAAGGGCACGGTAGAGCCGCAGTCATAGTCCAGGTCGACCACGGCGTGCGCGCTTGTGATGAGGCTGCTCAGCGACGTACCCGTCTGCCGCTCCCGGAAGCTCTGGATGTAGCTCTGGAGGAGAGAGGAGGGAAATGGGCGCCATGTCCCCAGCCCTCCCGCTGCCACCTCGGCCCCTCTCCCCTCCCCCAGCTCTGGGTCTCTGCTGGCCGTGTCCGGGGGAAGGACCAGCCAGGCTGCTGCAGTTCAGCCCTTCCCCTCCAGGTGGGGCCGCCGCTACACACCCCAGCCCACCCGCGGGGAGGGGAAGCAAATGCCCGAGTTCAGGTTGCTGCAGCCAGGCGGTTCTCCCCTGCCCGCCCTGCTCAGCGGGTCCCGCTCTCTGCGGCCTGGGGCAGCGTGTGGGAGTCTGGAGAAAAGGCAGCTGGCACTCGCCCCCCCAGGGGTGGGACCACAGGGGGAGTCTAGGCCCGGGTAACTCCCGGGGGTCGGCACAGCCCTGCTACGGCTCACTGGGAAGCTCCCTTAGCTGGCAGGCACTGGGGCTGTTTGGGGGTGTCTGATGCCTTCACACTGGGGTGCAGGACCTGGCACCCCCCCGTCAGCTGTAGCTGAGGACCGGGGATGGGAAAGCTCTCCCCACCCCCACCCCCCGAAAGTGGGGCAGGTTCAGTTCTGGTTCAGGCTCTGGTCTCTGTCCAGAACCTCTGACACTGGCGGGAGAAGGCAAAGGGGTCCCCAGCCGGGGTTGATGCCCATGGGGAAGTCACAGGGCAAGGAGGCTGCAGGCTGGCTCAGTCCCTCCCCCAGTTTATTGTGTTTCACTCTGCGGTAACGGTTTCTGGCAGAATGAGGCGAAGCTGCGAATGTGGAGGGCAGAGCCCACCTGGGGTGCCAGGTAAGAAGCCCACCCGTTCCCAGAGCGCTGGGCTCCTGCCTCCCCCTGACCCACGCACAGCCCCAGTGTCTGGGGAGAGCTCTGCCCGGGGCACGGCACTCACGGGGGAGAGCACGTCCCCGTCGAAGCGGCGCACGGGGGTTGGCTTGCGTCGGTAGCTGGGCTCAGGCAGGTGGGCCTTGTGTGGGTGGGGAGAGGGATGGGGTGGTCTCCGCTTCTTCTTCTTCTCCTTCCGCTCCTCCCGCTGCTTGATCCTCATCAGCTGCACCCGGCGCTGCTGCCGGCTGATAACCACTGCACGGCGAGATGGGGAGTGAGGGGTCTGTTCTGCACCTCCATGGCACCTGGACCCTGCAACCCCCCACCACCCGGACCCTGCAATCCCACCCTGCATGGTACCCAGACCCTGCAACCCCGCACCCGCCCTGGCATCTGGAACTTGCACCGCCCCCCTGGCACCCTGCAACGCCCCCCTGGCACCTGGACCCTGCAAACCCCCCTGCCCCCAGATCCTACAACCCCACCACTCAATGGTACCTGGACCCTGCAACCCCACCCCCCTCCACCAGCACCCGGACCCTGCGACCCCCCCACCCCCAGATCCTACAACCCCCCCCTCCCCCCAACAGTACCTGGACCCTGCAATCCACCCCCCCTCACCGGCATCCGGACCCTGCACTCCTGCCCTGCATGGTACCCGGACCCTGCAACCCTGCCCCCCGTGTCATCCCTCCAATCACTGAGAGCCTGTGACTCCCTCCCCACAACACCCCCCCAATCACTCAGAGCCTGTGAACCGCCCACACCACCCACCACCTCTGATCCCACCTTCCCCGTGTCCCTCGCCTGCCCGTCCTGCCTCACCTTCGGTGTGGGAGTACCCCTCGGCCGTGACTTTCCACTGCACCAGCACGCCCAGCATGGCGAGGACGGGCCAGACGCCCAGGATGACCCAGCTGTACCAGCACATGGGCCGGGCGGGCGCCACCTTGACCCGCTCGTAGACGTACTGCACCAGCAGCAGCAGCTCAATGAAGTAGTCGATGGTGACGGTCATGATGGCGCTGCCGAAGACGGCCGTGGAGAGGGTGGTGAAGAACTTCTGCCACTGCAGGGTGAGCACGGCGCCGAGCATGCCCACGCCCAGCAGCAGCCCGATGGGGATCCACACCGTGGGCGGGTGGTAGAACTGCTCCATGGCCACCAGCGTGGCCAGCGCCAGCAGCAGCCCCAGCAGCAGCCCCACCATGAAGAGCCCAACGCTGCGCACCAGCATGGTGACCAGCCCGCACAGCGCCCCGATGCCCAGCCCGATGCCCACCGAGGCCTCCACGCTCAGCTGCGTGTCCAGCACCCGCTCCTTGTAGCACAGCATGAAGATGACGATGGAGCCAAACATCAGCCCGGTCAGGAACATGATGGCCTTGAAGCAGCGGTAGCCTAGGGAGAGCCGGGCTGGTCATTGCCCGGCCAGCGGGGCGCAGGGTTGGCAGGAGCCACCCGAAGGCAGGGGGGCTCCTGCTGGGGGGGCAGCGCCAGGGTTTGCCGCAGGCAGCCTTGGCGCAGCACCGATGCGCTCGGCCAGAGATGCTGGCTGCGGCTCGGCGGCGTTAAACACCGCGTGACGGCCTGGCTGACCGAGCCGGCGGCTTTCAGCACGTGATAAAATGACACCACATGGAGAATTACGTCGAGTCCATGGCAGAACGAATTCCCACTCCCGGGCCCTCGTGGGCAATGCCCATCACTGTGGTGCCCGAACCCCTGAGCTCTGAGTGTCAGACTGGAGCCTCAGCTGGGAGTTGCTGCCCTGGCCCTGCCCCCAGCCCCAGGCTCCTCTCCCCCAACTCGGCCTCAGCCCCATCCGCTCACTCTCCCGGGCTGTGGGGAGGAACATAGGCTGGGAGCCAGGGGCCCCGGGCTTGCTCTCCGGCTCCGGGAGGGCACAGAGAAGTGGGCTCAAGTGGGCCCGAGCAGCATGGCTGGGCACCAGGACTTCTCACTTCTGCCACTGACTCGCTGTAAGCTGGAGGGAGGCCAGGCCCCACCCCTGCGCCTCAGTGTCCCCACATGTACAGGGGACGGAAGGGCTGCAAAGCATGCCGGTTATTGCTGCCACTCTCTGGCTGGCCCTCCCCTGTCACCCTCGCTCTCCAAGCTCCCATCTCTTGCCCCGCTCCCCACACTCCCTGCCCCTGCTGCACAGCCGAGGCGGCCCGCCCGGCCCCGCCGAACTCACCGAAGAAGCAGTAGATGATCCCGAAGACGCAGCACATGGCGCACACGACAGAGGGCACTACCTGGTACCGGCGCTCGAGCTCCTGCTGGCAGCTGTGCTCCCACTCCTGCCCGGTGTCATGCGGCAGCAGCTTGAAGCGCAGCGTCTGCACAGTTGAAGTCATGGCTCGTGGCGCTCCTGGCGGGGGGTCAGATGCCCCACGCCCTCCCCACTCCCCACAGGCCGCGCTGCACCCAGGAGCCTCCTGCAGCTGGTGAGAGGACAGAGCGACAGGGGAGGGGGAGGGGGTAAGAGCTAGCCTGTCCCGAGCACCCAGCGCCTGCCGGCCCCACGCAGCACCCACCTCCGTAGCAAGAACTGCAAGCTGGCTGCCCGCCCCAGAGCCACCCTGATCCCCGCAGTGGGGGGAGCTCAGCTGCACACCGTCCCCGCCCCCCATGCCTGGTGTCCTCCCAGGTCGTGGGACAGAGCGGGACCCTGTGATGGCACCAGGGGAGCTAGGCTGGAGCAGGGAGGCAGCCCTGGAGTGGCTGTGGGGAGGAAGGCTTAGGGACCAGTGGGCTCTGGCTGAGCTGGGTGGCCGGGGCTGAGGGGTGCCGTGCTGTGGCTGAGCTCGGTGGCCAGGGCTGAGGGGCGCCATGCCATGGCTGAGCTGGCCGGCCGGGGGTGAGAGGTGCCGTGCCGTGGCTGAGCTGGGTGGCTGGGGCTGAGGGGTGCCATGCCGTGGCTGAGCCGGATGGCCGGGGGTGAGGGGTGCCGTGCCGTGGCTGAGCCGGATGGCTGGGGGCGAGGGGTGCCGTGCCGCGGTTGAGCTGGCCGGCCGGAGGCGAGGGGTGCCGTGCCACGGCTGGGCTGGGTGGCCGGGGATGAGGGGTGCCGTGCCGTGGCTGAGCTGGGAGGCCGGGAGCGAGAGGTGCCGTGTCTGAGCTGGGTGGCCGGGGGCGAGGGGTGCCCTGCCGTGGCTGAGCTGGCCGGCCGGGGGCGAGGGGTGTCGTGCCGTGTCTGAGCTGGGTGGCCGGGGGCGAGGGGTGCCGTGGCGCGGCTGAGCTGGGTAGCTGGGGGCGAGGGGTGCCGTGCCATGGCTGAGCTGGGTGGCTGGGGGCGAGGGGTGCCGTGGCACGGCTGAGCTGGGTAGCTGGGGGCGAGGGGTGCCGTGCCGTGGCTGAGCTGGGAGGCCGGGAGCGAGAGGTGCCGTGTCTGAGCTGGGTGGCCGGGGGCGAGGGGTGCCCTGCCGTGGCTGAGCTGGCCGGCCGGGGGCGAGGGGTGTCGTGCCGTGTCTGAGCTGGGTGGCCGGGGGCGAGGGGTGCCGTGCCATGGCTGAGCTGGGTGGCCGGGGGCGAGGGGTGCCGTGCCGCGGTTGAGCTGGGTGGCCGGTGGCGAGGGGTGCCGTGGCTGAGCTGGCCGGCCGGGGGCGAGGGGTGCTGTGCCGCGGTTGAGCTGGCCGGCCGGGGGCGAGGGGTGCCGTGGCGCGGCTGAGCTGGGTGGCCGGGGGCGAGGGGTGCCGTGCCGTGGCTGAGCTGGGTGGCCGGGGGCGAGGGGTGCCGTGGCGCGGCTGAGCTGGGTGGCCGGGGGCGAGGGGTGTCGTGCCATGGCTGAGCTGGGTGGCCGGGGGCGAGGGGTGCCCTGCCGTGTCTGAGCTGGGTGGCCGGGGGCGAGGGGTGCCGTGCCGTGGCTGAGCTGGGTGGCCGGGGGCGAGGGGTGCCGTGGCGCGGCTGAGCTGGGTGGCCGGGGGCGAGGGGTGCCGTGGCGCGGCTGAGCTGGGTGGCCGGGGCGAGGGGTGCCGTGCCGCGGCTGAGCTGGGTGGCCGGGGGCGAGGGGTGCCGTGCCACGGGTGAGCTGGCCGGCCGGGGGCGAGGGGTGCCCTGCCGTGTCTGAGCTGGGTGGCCGGGGGCGAGGGGTGCCGTGCCGTGGCTGAGCTGGGTGGCCGGGGGCGAGGGGTGCCGTGGCGCGGCTGAGCTGGGTGGCCGGGGGCGAGGGGTGCCGTGCCACGGGTGAGCTGGCCGGCCGGGGGCGAGGGGTGCCCTGCCGTGTCTGAGCTGGGTGGCCGGGGGCGAGGGGTGCCGTGCCGTGGCTGAGCTGGGTGGCCGGGGGCGAGGGGTGCCGTGGCGCGGCTGAGCTGGGTGGCCGGGGGCGAGGGGTGTCGTGCCATGGCTGAGCTGGGTGGCCGGGGGCGAGGGGTGCCCTGCCGTGGCTGAGCTGGGTGGCCGGGGGCGAGGGGTGTCGTGCCGTGGCTGAGCTGGGTGGCCGGGGGCGAGGGGTGCCGTGGCGCGGCTGAGCTGGGTGGCCGGGGGCGAGGGGTGCCGTGGCGCGGCTGAGCTGGGTGGCCGGGGCGAGGGGTGCCGTGCCGCGGCTGAGCTGGGTGGCCGGGGGCGAGGGGTGCCGTGCCACGGGTGAGCTGGCCGGCCGGGGGCGAGGGGTGCCCTGCCGTGTCTGAGCTGGGTGGCCGGGGGCGAGGGGTGCCGTGCCGTGGCTGAGCTGGGTGGCCGGGGGCGAGGGGTGCCGTGGCGCGGCTGAGCTGGGTGGCCGGGGGCGAGGGGTGCCGTGCCACGGGTGAGCTGGCCGGCCGGGGGCGAGGGGTGCCCTGCCGTGTCTGAGCTGGGTGGCCGGGGGCGAGGGGTGCCGTGCCGTGGCTGAGCTGGGTGGCCGGGGGCGAGGGGTGCCGTGGCGCGGCTGAGCTGGGTGGCCGGGGGCGAGGGGTGCCGTGCCGTGGCTGAGCTGGGTGGCCGGGGGCGAGGGGTGCCCAGCGTGGCAGGGACTTGGGCTGCTCTCAGGGTCTGGGTTCACTGCACCGTGCGCCCCTCGCCGCCCTCCCGCAAGGGGGCCTGGCTGCGGGGCCAGCTCAGGGGCGCTGGGGCCGGGCAGCCTCCGGCAGCAGGAGGGTCCCGCAGACGCCGGCTCGGGCCGGCTCCCCAGGACGGGCAGGGCCCTGGAGTGACCCCTCCTGCTGGGCATCCCTGGGCCACGGGCGGGGTGTGGGGGGAGCCCACTGCCGGCTCGCCGCCACCCATTGGTGCGCTTGCTGTTGCTAAGGGAGGAAGACACTTGCTGATTGGCTGCAGGGAAACTACCCACCAGCCGCGTGCTCTGCTACCGCCTCTTGTTACATACCCCCCCGGCCCCCCCGCCCCCTTCCCGCCCCGCCTGCCCCCCAGCCCCACCCCTCCAACTGCCCCCACCCTACCTCCCCCCCGGCCCCCCCGCCCCCTTCCCACCCCGCCTGCCCCCCCAGCCCCACCCCTCCACCTGCCCCCACCCTACCTCCCCCCCGGCCCCCCCGCCCCCTTCCCGCCCCCCCAGCCCCGCCCCTCCACCTGCCCCCACCCTACCTCCCCCCCGTCCCCCCAGCCCCCTTCCCGCCCCGCCTGCCCCCTGCCTATTCCCCCAGCCCTGCCCCTCCACCTGCCCCCACCCTACCTCGCCCCCCAGCCCCCCCACCCCCTTCCTGCCCCGCCTGCCCCCCCAGCCCCGCCTGCCCCCCAAGCCCTGCCCCTCCACCTCCCCCCACCCTACCTCCCCCACAGGCCTCACAGCCCCAGCTGGCAGTGCCCCTTCTCCCTCGGCCCCCTCCCCGACCTGCCTCCCCCTCAGCGCTGCCCCCCCAGCCCCGCCTGGGCCCCAAGCCCTGCCTATTCCCCCAGCCCTCCCCCTCCACCTCCCCCCACAGCCCTGTCTGACTGGTCCCCTGGCCCCCCACCTCCCCCCTTCCCGCCCTGCCTGCCCCCTGCCTATTACAGCAGCTCTTCCCCTCCTCCTGCCCCCCAGCCCTGCCTAGCCTTGGTGTCCTTGCCCCCGCATCTGCCCTGTCAGATGCCCCCATCCAGCCCTGCCTGGTGATGCTCCTCTGCCCCTCCTGGGCCCCACCTGGCAGCCTCCCTGGTATTCTAGCCCGAGACTCCCCATCCACACGCAGCTCTGCTGATGCTCCTCAGTACTGACCCACACCCCCTAACATTATACAGTTTGGATCTGATCAAAGGTTAGGGAATTGGGGAAGCAGCCTCGCTGCCCCCCCATTCCCCCCCCCGACGGGGCTGCCAGGTGGGGCTGCCAGGCAGGGCTGGGGGGCAGCCCCTCTGCACCTGTGCAAGTCTGGGGCTCCAGACCATCAGGAGAAGTTTCACACAGGGACAGGGCTGAGCACAGGTGGCAGGTCCAGCTCCGCTAGGGTAGGCGCCAGCGCTGCAGCAAAGGGAAAGGAAACTGAAACGCCCGTTGTCTCATCCTGACTCCTCAGCCGTGGCCTGGCGAAAGGGCTGAGCTCCGGCTGGAGCAGGCACCAGCTGGGAGACAGGTGCTGACTCTGAGCACCCCCCTCACACACACAGGGGGAGAGGCGATTTGCTGGCTGGCAGTTCCATGCCCTGAAATCCAGGCGCTGCTGATTACCTAAGGGCCTCCATGACAGGACCCTTGCTACCTCCAGTCCCCCAAAGGCCCCAGCACTGAATCTTCTCAGGTTCTGCTGCATGCCCTTTGCTTTGTTATGTTTCCAGCCCTGTAAATAGTCTGTTGGTGACGTAGTTTAATGTTGGCCTTTGCTGGAGGATGAAAACCGTGGAGAGCTACATGGGTGTACGGCTCCTGGAACAGTCCCTCCTTGCACCCAGCCCAAGTCCCATTACCCCCTGTAACAAACAGGGATAACCTCAGAGCAGGGACTCCCAGCGCCCTTGGAGCCCGCAGGCTTGCCTCTGCCCCCGCCACCGGATCTGACCGCAGGGTGTCACGGAGTGCCCGGGCGATGCTCTGGATCTGCTCCCTACGAAGCCAGGCAGGACTCTGGGGAAGTCTCCTCTCGGGGAGCAGCCTGTCTGCAGGACACACAGCTCCCCCGGCTTCCACCTTCCTGGGTCTGACCTCGGAGCATTCAGCATCCTCTGCCCCTCCGTGCGCTTCCCACAGCGAGTCCACTCAGGCGGGGTCCTGGGGAAGCCAGAGGGTCCTGCCCCCCAACTCCGCAGTCAGATGTGACTCTCAGCCAGCCAGTAAAACAGAAGGTTTATTAGACGACAGCAACATGGTCTAACACAGAGCTTGTAGCTGCAGACAACAGGACCCCTCAGCTGGGTCCATTTTGGGGGGCAGTGAGCCAGACAACCCCGTCTGCCCTTCACTCCATGGCTCCAGCTGGCCCCAAACTGAAACTCCCTCCGGCCCCTCCTCCTCTGGGCTTTGTCCCTTTCCCAGGCCAGGAGGTCACCGGATTCCTTTGTTCTCCAACCCTTTAGCTCTCACCTTGCAGGGGGGAAGGGCCAGGCCATCAGGTGCCAGGAAATAGGGTGTCGGCCATTGTCTGTGTCCAGACCCCTGCACGCACCTGCCCTCTAGGGCTCTGCAATGATCATACACCCTTATCCCACCACCTAGATACTTAAGAACTGCCTAGGGGAAACTGAGGCACCCCCACACTATTCAGAGGAAACTTTAAGAACAGTCCCACTTCGTCACACAGGGGCACTGCCTTTCTCCGATCCAGGGTCACAGGGGAGGTGAGGAGCTCACTCCTGGGGACAGGGGGGAGCCCTGTTCCCGGAAGGGGAATGGGAACGCACCCCTCACTTGGAACATGCACAGCTGGGCTGGACTAGCCACTAAAGGGAGAGAAGGTCCTGTCCTGGACGAGGGGCTGAGCTAGCTGAAGCCAAACAAGTCCTGGTGTCTGCAATTCCCATCCAGCTCCCTGGGGCAGGGCTAGGAGCGAATTTGTGTCTTGGGGCTTCACAGACCATGTCTGCAGCCTCCTGACAGCTGCCTCATGTGATTGCACAGCTGGCCGCAGTGATGGTAATTGACTGACCCTTCTGTGGTGCTCTGTGACGTTATTGACATGAACTGGGACCGTATAGATCATCGTTGCAACCAAGGTCCTGTAGTGGCACCAAATCTTGTATAAAGGGGGTCAAATGAGGTGTCTAAGACAAGGTTATGGTTGGCTGGTTAGGATGATGCTGTCTACATGTGTGTATCATTTTTGTAGTTGAAGTTATGAATATTGGCTCTATACTGTCTGTATTTCAAACTTATGCTCTGCTTCTGGGTGACACCCCAGACAAGTTGAAGTGAGCTGTAGCTCACGAAAGCTTATGCTCAAGTACATTGGTTAGTCTCTAAGATGCCACAAGTTCTCCTTTTCTTTTTGCGAATACAGACTAACACGGCTGCTACTCTGAAACCAGACAAGTTGGTGTCAGCTCTGCCTAGCCGGCTGGGTGGCCCATTAAGGACCATCAGCGACACAACTGACCCATTGAGAGAAGGGAGACACGCCTGGGGACTCAGCCAGGTGTGCAGGGACCTGCCTAGGGACAGAACTCAGGTGTTCCCAGGCCATGGGATGGCCAGCTTGTCCTTGGGACACAGAAAGCAGAGACCACATGGCAGGAGACTATAAAAGGCAGCTGCCGCTCCTCCATTTGGTCTTCAGTCCTGCTTCTGACCTCTGGAGGGACTTGGCTACAAACTGAAGCTTCGAACCAAGCACTGAAGGACCCATCCCAGCTGGGGATGTTCTCCAGAGACTTGATTTGAACCTGCCATTTATTCCATCGCTGCTACAAGCCTGAACCAAGAGCTTTGCCGTTACTGTATGTCACTGAGTCCATTTCACCAATTCTGGCTCTCATAGAATCCTAGAATATCAGGGTTGGACGGGACCTCAGAAGTTCATCTCGTCCAACCCCCCGCTCAAAGCAGGACCAATCCCAACTAAATCATCTCTATCTTTTTCCTTTTATGAATAAACCTTTAGATTTTAGATTCTAAAGGATTGGCAACAGCGTGATTTGTGGGTAAGATCTGACTTGTGTATTGACCTGGGTCTGGGGCTTGGTCCTTTGGGATCGAGAGAACCTTTGTTCTTTTACTGGGTATTGGTTTTCATAACTATTCATCCCCATAACGAGTGGCGCTGGTGGGGATACTGGGAAACTCGAGTGTCTGAGGGAATTGCTTGTGTGACTTGTGGTTACCCAGTGGGGCGAGACCGAAGTCCTCTCTGGCTGGCTGGTTGGGTTTGCCTTAGAGGTGGAAAAACCCCAGCCTTGGGATGTGACTGCCCTGTTTTAAGCAGTTGGTCCTGAATTGGCCCCTCTCCGTGGAGTCCCGCCAGAACCAGCCTCGTTACAGGCTCTAACGGGGATTATCCTCCAGGCTCATGCAGCTGGAGCCCTGTGCCGCCTCTGGCACTGCATGCAGTAGAATGCCATGTTCCTTAGACGGACAAGTGACAGCAGCTTAGATACCAGATACCAGGCGTGACAGACGGACGGACGAACCTGTGGGAAAAGGGATGCTCCTCGCAGGGGAACAGAAACTTTCCACTGATGATGTGTGGTAAAGGTTTTCTGTGGGCCAGCCCCTCCTCGCGCACGGTTCCGGAGCGCTAGCTTGGAAGAGCTCTCCGATGTCTTGGCCGCTCTCGGCAGAGGGTGCTGCGGAGAATGGTGCAGGTAATGATGGCAGGATGGATCTGTGGAAGGGAATCATCCAAGCTTCATCCTCTCCCTGCCCTGGAGATTACACTGGCAGCCTGCAGCAAAGCTGTTAATGAGAGCTTTGGGTGGATGTGACGAAGTGGGACTGTTCTTTATGTTCTCTCTGAATACTTTGTGGGTGCCTCAGTTTCCCCTATGCATTTCTTAAGTATCTAGGTGGTGGGGTAAGCTGTGCGAATTTTTCCGGAGCCCTAGGGGGCCAATGTGATGGTGTCTGCACAGAGAATGGCCGGTGCCCTGTCTCCTGGCAACTGATGGCCTGGGCCCCTCCTCTGCGAAGGTGCCAACTAAAAGTCTTGGAGAACAAAGAGATCAGGTGACCTTCTGGCCCAGGAAAAAGACAAAGGCTGGAGGACGAGCCAGAGGGAGGCTGGGGGAGACGGCTGGAGAGAGTTGGGGTGGAGACTGGGTTGGGGAAATGGAGGGAGGGCCAGATGGGCCTCTGGCCTCCCTGCCCCACGAAGATGGACCTGACTGAGGGGTCCCGTTCTCTGTACCTACGAGCTCTGTTTTAGACCATGTTCCTGTCGTCTAATAAACCTTCTGTTTTACTGGCTGGCTGAGAGTCCCGTCTGATTGTGGAGTTGGGGGGCAGGAACCTCTGGCTTCCCCAGGAGCCCCGGCTGTGCGGACTCACGGTGGGAAGCGCACGGAGGGGCAGAGGATGCTGAATGCTCCGAGGTCAGACCCAGGAAGGTGGAAGCTGTGTGAGCTTTTTGCCCTGGAGACAGTCTGCTCCCAAAGAGGAAGCTCCCCCAGAGCCCTGACTGGCTTTGTAGGGAGTAGTTCCAGAGCATCGCCCGGGGACTCCAAGACAACTGGTGGCAGCGGTGGGATCTACTGCACCCCGTGAATGGCGCTTCCTGCAGTAAGTGACTGGGGAACAGTAAAACGAAGGGGGATTGATGGGGATCAGGCGTGCTGAAGATTCAGAGAGAGACGGTTTCAGGGGGCGGTTAACCCCTGGGAGTGTGTGACCAGTGAGAAGGACTTTTGCAGTAACAGGGTCCCCCTGGGGATTGCAGTGAGCGGTCCCAGGGGCAGAGGAGTCTGAAGATTGACCCTGGCAAAGAGGTGATGACCTCGAGAAGGGCTGGCACACTAGGGGTTCTCCCTGGAAACTGTGGGGAGCTAAGAGCACACAGGCCTGTGAGTCCACAACAACATGGGAACAGCGGAGTGACGGCCTGTCACCGTCTCCTTAAGAAGGACATTGTAACCCTGTGTAGAAAGAGAGGGTTATTCACTGAAAAGTTCACCAAAGCACAGTTAATCGTGCAGCTGGAAGACAATGACCACTCTAAGGAGCAGATTCCTGACCCAAATGGGACTCCAGCAGGATCTGGGAGCAGCTGGAGCGGTAGCCAGGCATCCCCAAGACTCCTGTCCCCGACCAGATTGGGGTCTTCAAGATCAGGGATCGGAGACGGACGGGATTGGAGCTGAGTCCGAGAGAGCAAGAGGACTGTGAGAGACAGCGAGAGCCCGAGAAAGAGCTGCAGAAGCAGCAGCAGCATGAACTGGCGGTGGGGGAGCGGAGAGGCCTAGGGGACCTCCCAGGGGTGAGTGGGGATAGACCCCGGGGTGCCAGTTCCGCAGGGAACCTCAAGACTAAATTGCTTTGAGCAGGCTGGCAATTTGAACCAGGGGGACCCTGTGGAAAAGCCCCGGTGTCTAGCTCCCTTCCTGGGTCCCAAGGCCATAGACTCCATCAGCCAGATGGGTGGGGAGGTGGACAGGCTCCCACTCCTGACCCCAACCTATATGTCTGTGTGGAGTCTCCTGGGGTCAGGCTCCTTGGACCCGCAGTGGGAGCGGAAGGTGGTGGACAATGGGGAGACATTCCGGGGGTGGCCAAGGTCAAGATGGGGGCTCTTAACCAAGAGAGCTCAAATCACAGCCCTCCAAACTGGACCGCTGGGAGAAGACCCGATCTTAGTTTGAACCCCAGGGGTTTTGGGATGGCAAGAGCACGGGCTGCATAAACCCTCCCAAAGGCGGCCTGCAAGTGTCATCAAGCACACCCAACCTAAGAGAGGGCGTGAAACAGGAAGGGCCTGGTGTAACTCCCACCAAGGAATGGGAGAGATGCTGGGGCATCCATGGGAGCGTTGGTGGGTTCGAACTTCCCCAGGTCACCAGCTAAGGTGACCCCGCTCAGTTCAGTCTCAAAGGGGGGAGAGATGTGACAAAATGGGACTGTTCTTAATGTTCTCTCTGAATACTGTGTGAGTGCCTCAGTTTCCCCTATGCATTTCTTAAGTCTCTAGGTGGTGGGGTAAGCTGTGTGATTGTTGCATAGCCCAGAGGGTCAGTGTGAGGCTGTCTAGGCAGAGAATGGCAGACACCCTGTCTCCTGGCCACTGATGGCATGGGCCCCTCCTCTGCAAAGGTGCCAACTGAAGGGGTTGGAGAACAAAGAGATCAGGTGACCTCCTGGCCCAGGAAAAAGACAAAGCCTGGAGGAGGAGCCAGAGGGAGGCTGGGGGAGACAGCTGGAGAGAGTTGGGGTGGAGAGTGGGCTGGGGAAATGGAGGGAGGCCCAGATGGGCCTCTGGCCTCCCTGCCCCCTGAAGATGGACCTGACTGAGGGGTCCTGTTCTCTGTACCTACAAGCTCTGTGTTAGACCATGTTCCTGTTGTCTAATAAACCTTCTGTTTTACTGGCTGGCTGAGAATCATAGAATCATAGAATATCAGGGTTGGAAGGGACCTCAGGAGGTCATCTAGTCCAACCCCCTGCTCAAAGCAGGACCAATCCCCAATCAAATCATCCCAGCCAGGGCTTTGTCAAGCCTGACCTTAAAAACTTCCAAGGAAGGAGATTCCACCACCTCCCTAGGTAACGCATTCCAGTGTTTCACCACCCTCCTAGTGAAAAAGTTTTTCCTAATATCCAACCTAAACCTCCCCCACTGCAATTTGAGTCCCGTCTGACTGCGGAGTTGGGGGGCAGGACCCTCTGGCCCCCCCAGGACCCGGCCTGGGCGGACTCACTGTGGGAAGCGCACGGAGAGGCAGAGGATGCTGAATGCTCCGAGGTCAGACCCAGGAAGGTGGAAGCCGTGGAAGCTTCTTGCCCTGCAGACAGGCTGCTCCCAGAGAGGAGGCTCCCCGAGTCCTGGCTGGCTTCGTAGGGAGCAGTTCCAGAGCATTGCCCGGGGACGCCGGGACAGTATCTAATCACAGAGTGCGCTGGGGAAGAGGCCGTGCATGGGCCAGCTGCAGCCCAGGGACCACAGGCTGCTCCCTGCGAGAGGGAGGAGGCCCACAGCTGATGCTGCAGGGCAGAGCTGTGGCCCCTCAGGCTCTGAGGCCCCAGTGGGTGACCAGGGAACCTGATTGAAAACGGGCTCCCCGGGGGCCAGGCGCTCGGCGTATTAAGCTGAGGCGCTTCAGTCAGTTCCGTGGCTGAGGGGAGGCGGGAGCCGCTCTGGGGTGGGCCAGCTGCGGCCACTCCCCTGTCTCTGCTCAGCAGCATTCACACCTGCTGGCGGCCTGCCACGCCTCGTGGGAGAGGAGTCCTTCTCTCTGCTCCATGCCTGCCGGGCTGCAGGAGTCCCAGAGGGCAGGGCAGGAGCCTAGGGAACCAGGTACAGTGTGGATGGTGGCCCCAGCCTTGAGGCTGGACAGCAAGGGCTTGTTGCGGCTCCTATCGCAAGGTCCAGCACTGGGGACTGGCTGGCTCGGGCGTTTGCCCCTGCTCTGCGCCTGGTCCCAGGCTGGGAGTGATTGGAAGTCCCTCCTGTATCTGACAGCACAGGGCCAGCCTCCTGGCAGGAAGAGGGGCACTTCTGAAACCTGGGGGTCCCTGTGGCCACAAGGACCCAGAGGCTGTGAACTGCCAGCAGCAGACAATTTCCTCGCTCCCGGGCGCTGCTAGTGCAGCAGCTGGGTCTGAACGTCTCCCCTTCTCACCAGTCCCTGACGCCTGCCCATCCTGCCGCGGTTCCCCTTCACCAGCCGCCTTCCAGTGTGTGCTGTTCTCCACCCGACCCAGGCCAGCTGAGCCCTGGGACTGCCGGAGTCAGGAGCACGGGATACGCAGAGATGGGAGCCATGACTGCGCCTACTCCTGCCAGCAGCGCCACTGGCCTGCCTTCTCTTGGACCCAGCAAGGGGCTGGGCTTGCATGTTTCAGCACTAGAAAGTCGGGAAGGGATAGCACCCAGATTCCCACGCCTCCCTGGCTCGGCCCTTCGCGTGCCTGCATCATTGCAATTGAGGCTCTAATTACAGGGCACAGGCTCATTCTCAGTCAGTGCAAACGTCCCACCCCAACCTGCCCTGTCCCACCCCAACCTGCCCCGTCCCACGCCACACGGTTCCAGGCCCCCATCTTGCTCACACCACTGGGACTCTGGCTTCCCCTTTCCAACACCATGTCACTCCACTGCCCCATCGCACGCCATCCCAACCCGCCCCCCCGCCCCCCCAGCACATGCTCCAGCCCCACCCCAGCCATGCTGCCCTGCCCTGTCCCACCCACCCACGCAGACAATACTATGCCATATTCCGTCCCAACCCACTGGACTCCTCCCACCTTGTCCCACCCCGTACCGACCTGCACCACCCTCTCCTGCCCCATCCAAGCCCACTCTGCTCTGCTCACTCTACCCAGCGCAGACACGCGCTGCCCATCCCGGTCCCAGGCTTTCTGCCCTTGCCCACACATGCCCCCAATGCTCCAGTGTCCTGCCCCACACTCCCCTTTCTGCCCCATACCACATCATGCTCTCTGCCCCATTCAGCCCCAGGGCCTCCCCTCTCCATCCCCATGCCCCGCCTCCCCCATCCCATCCCATCCTGCCATTTGACAATGTCCCATTTGCTTCCAGCATCCAGGTGCACCCTCAGGATGTTTCCAGAAGGCAGGAAGCTACGGCAAGGATGGGTGTTGCTAGGATACTGTGCTGCAAAGCCTTCTGGAGAGGGCTCCTCCTCTCTTTGTCTGGCTCGGAGGGGTCTCTGGAGGGAAGGCCTCTTACTGCCAGAGGGTCCCAGTCACACTCGAGTGTGCACCGAAAGGAGCAGGATGGGAGCCCCGTTACCCCACGGGCAGTGTCCCCCACCATCCATCTGCTCCCACCTGGGGCTGCTGGCTGGACTCCCGCTGCCCCTTTGGGCCCTGGAGCCTTCCTAGAACGGAGCAGAGAACCACTCACCCCAGCGTTTTCCAGGCCTGGGCCGGAGCGCAGAGACTGATGGAGCCATGACCCCAAAGATGCTTACGTGCTCTCTGAACCCCAAACACTCATCGGAAGCCAAGGCCATGGGCTGGTGAGGTGCAGAGAAATTACTACTGCCCCACCTGGACACTCCATCCACCCTGCCATCCCTCCTCCCCCCATACCAGGGCATCTATCCCCATCCACCCCTGCCACCCCCACACCAGGACAGCTATCCCCGTCCAACCCTGACACCCCCATACCAGCACAGCTATCCCCATCTATCCCTGACACCCCACACCACACCACCCATACTGGGATAGCTGGCCTCAGAGCATTCCTGGGGAAGGCAGAGGGCCCTGCACCCCAACTCCGCAGTCAGACGTGACTCTCAGCAAGCGTAAAATGGAAGGTTTATTAGTTGACAGGATCACAGAATAGAACAGAAATCGGTGACTTTCAGCCAAGTCCATCTTGTGGAGTCGTGGGCCAGGTGGCCTGGACTCCCCCTCTTCCAGTCCCCCCAAGGAGACTGGCAGCTTCCTGCACCCAGATCTCAGACACCCCCCTTGCTCCCCCTCCTCCTTCTCTTTATCTCCTGGTTGCATCCCCCCTCCTGGGTCTCAGGTTACGAAGGGCACCGGTCATAGGATATGTGCAGGCAGCTGGAGCAGCTTCACCTGCTCCAGAGGTCTCAGCCAAAGTCGTACACCCCCATTCCCACCACCGAGCCATTGGTGCAGCACGCAGGGAAACTGAGGCACACACAGTATTCATGCAAAAGAGTAAAACTCACATAGGCTCAACAAGAACAGGAGGACTTGTGGCACCTTAGAGACTAACCAATTTATCTGAGCATAAGCTTTCGTGAGCTACAGCTCACTTATGCTCAAATAAATTGGTTAGTCTCTAAGGTGCCACAAGTCCTCCTGTTCTTCTTGCGAATACAGACTAACACGGCTGTTACTCTGAAATAGGCTCAACAGTAAGACTCACGTACAACATAACAAGGGAAAATCCCCACTTCGTTACATCTCTCCCCCCTCTGAGACCGAACTGAGCGGGGTCACTTTAACCAGTGGCCTGGGGAAGTTCAGGCCCCCCTCTCCAGGACAACGCATTGGCTATAACATTTGCACTCCCCTTAACCTGGACCATCTTCGTCTCATAATCCTGGAAGGACAAACTCCACCTTAGGAGCTTGGCATTGGCCTCTCTCATCTGGTGCGGGCACGGTAGGACAAGTGGTCCGGGTACACAGTGAAGAGCCACCCAAACAGATCCGGCTGCAGCCTTTTAGGAGCCCACTCCATGGCCAGTCACGTCTCCTCTATGGCCGCATAGCCTTGCTCCCGGGGCAGCAGCTTCCTGCTCAGCTACATGATGGGGTGTTTCTCCCCCTTTGCATTGGCCTGCCTCGGCACCGCACCCAGCCCTGTGTCTGGGGCATCGGTCAACATCATAAAGGGCTTTTCAAAGTCTGGGTTTCCCAGCACCAGGTCCTTGACCAGATCCTCCTGCAGCGTGCAGAGAGCCCTCTGGCACTGCCCGGTCAGCGGTCCAGACCAGCTTGTCTGGCTTCCCCTTCTTGCATAGCTCAGTGACGGGAGCTGACACAGAGCTAAAGTGCCCTGCCATCCCAATAAAGGCCTGGGCCTGTTTCTTAGTTTGGGGAGCAGGCCAGTTTCTGATAGCCCACACCTTGGCTGGCTCTGGCTTTAGGCAGCCTCTCCCCACCTTGTGGTCCAGGTATGACACCTCTGCCATCCCCACCTTGCACTTGCCAGCTTTTACAGTCAGCCACGCATCCTGGAGGCGACCCAGCCCCCTCTTCACCTGGGACACCTGGTCCTCCCAGGTCTGGCTTACGACACAAATATCGTCAATGTCCGCTCGGGTACAATTCTCCATCCCCCTCAGTAGCTGATCCCCCTGGTGCTGGCAGGTGACCAGCGCCTCCTTGAAGCTGAAAGGTAGGACCAAGGATTGTACAGCCCCAAAGGGGTGATAAAAGCAGGTTTCAACCTGGCATCTGGGTCCAAAGGTACCTGCCAGTAGCCTTTGGTGAGATCCCTGGTCATGGGGTACCGAGTCGTCCCCCCCCAACTTGTCTAGGATCTCATCAGGCCTAGGCCTGGGCAGGCACCAGACATGGTGATGGCATTGAGCTTCCGATACTCCACACAGAAGCGGATTGACCCATCTTTCCTGGGGACCAGCACCACGGGAGAGGCCCCCGGGGCTGGTGGGTGGCTGGACCACCCCTAAAGCCAGCATGTCTCTGACCTCTCCCTCCAGGGCCTGGGCAGTGTTCCCCATTATTCTGAATGGGGAACACATGATGGGAGGGCCGGCTCCCGTCTCCACGCAGTGGACGGCGCGGTTAGTGAGCCCAGGCCGGTTGGAGAACAGCTGTGGATACGAATGCAGCGTCTCTCTGATCCCTGCCTGCTGGGCAGGGGTGAGCTGGTCAGAGAGGGGAACTGATTCCAGCAAGGGGCCGGCTCCTGTCTCAGGGAAGAGACCCTCCAGGGGATCCTCTCCCTTCTCCCTCTGGCCACACATGGCCAGGACCAGCCTCTCCCTGTCACAGTGCGGCTCCATCGCGTTGACCTGGTCCCCTCGGTGGCTGTGAGCCCGGTTGGGCAGTTCCACCACATCGTTCTCCTCATTCAGCTGCTTGATGACCTTGAAGGGCCCATGCCAGGGCTTATTGCAGCTTATTCTTCCTCACCAGGATTACACCCCTCACCTGGTCCCCGGTGCCATAGGCTGAGCGGTCGTACCAGACCTTCTGCCTCCCTTGAGCCCGGGCTAGGTTCTCACTGGCTGGACCCATGAGCTCAGCGAGCTGTTCCCGGAAAGTCAGTCCATGCTCCAGCATTGATTCTCCATCGGGGAGGCCTTCCCCTCCCATCCGTCCCCCACCAAGCCCAGGGCCAGCTTCTGAAAAGGCTCCTCTGTGACAGGCAGGTGTCCCAAGGCTGCTTTACCCTTGTCCCAGGCCTTTTGCACTCTGGACAAGGCAGGCCTGGTTGGCAGCTGTCCTGCCCTGGCTGTGGTTCCCCACACTGAGCTGGGTCTCCGATCCCCCTGGGCTCTGCTTTGCCCCTGATGTCCCAGTGAGGGTAGGCAGCGAGCCCGCTGCTTTGCTCACAGCATCAGAGCCAGTGTGAGCCACCTCCCCCATGTGCAGGGGGGTGGGAAGCATCGCTCTGTCCCTCTCAGCTCCAGGGCTCTGGTTACAGGCAGGCAGGTATCCTGAGCCTAGCAGCTCCTCCCTGCTGCCAGCCAGGTCATTTGCATTTCCACTGACCCCTTCACTCTCAGCTGATTGGTTCCCTGGATTCAAATTCAAATCTTCGGGGTTACAGGAGTAGGATCCCCTGGACCGGTCCTTCTACCTCTCAGCTCAGCCATCGCCGGTTCATGCTGCCGCTGTCTCTCCTGCTGTTCTGCTTCATGCCTTCCCTGTCTCTCATGGTCCTCCGACTCCTTCGATCTCAGCTCCAATTCCTTCCATCTCAGACCCACCAACGGAGAACCCGGTGGAGACCCCCCGCTGGTCTGGGACACGGGTCTCTGGGACACCTGGCTGCTCCCAGCCTCTCTCGCGGCCCCAGCTGGGTCAGGAACCAATGTGGGCCCTGGGGCTGCCTGGCTGCTCCCATCCTCTCTCGCACTCCCACCTGGGTCAGGAACCGGCTCCTTAGAGCGGTCCTCCTCTTCCAACTGAACCATCAGCTGTGCCTTAGGGAGCTTTGCAATGTGCGGCCCTCTCTCTGCACAGCTCTACAATGTGCTTCTTAAGGGGCTGGTGATAGGCCATCTCCATGCTGTTCCCAAGTGGTCATGGACTCACAGGCCTGTGCTCTCTCAGCTCCCCCTGGTCTCTGGGAGGAACCGCTTCAGTGACCTTGAAGGGCCCTTCCCGGGGGTCCACTCTCTCTCGGGGTTAAGCCATAGGCTCCTCTGCCTCCTGGAACCGCACCTCTCAGAGCCTTCAGCACGCTGCTAATCCCCCTTCGTTCTACTGCTCCCCAGTCACTTACTGCAGGATGCTCTGTCCACAGGGTGCTGTTTATCCCACCTCTGCCACCAGTTGTCACGGAGTCACCAGGGCGATGCTCTGGAACTGCTCCGTATGAACCCAGCCAGGACTCTGGGGGAGCCTCCTCTCTCTGAGCAGACTGTCTACAGGGCAAGAGGCTTACACAGCTTTGACTTTCCTGGGTCTGACCTCGGAGCATTCAGCATCCCCTTTTCACACTGTGTGCTTCCCACAGCGAGTGCGCCCGGGTGGGGTCCTGGGGGAGCCAGAGGGTCCTGCCCCCCAACTCCGCAGTCAGACGTGACTCTCAGCCAGCGTAAAACGGAAGGTTTATTAGTTGACAGGAATGCAGCATAGAACAGAACCTATTAGCACAGAAATCAGTGACTTTCAGCCAAGTCCATCTTGGGGAGTCCCGGGCCAGGCGGCCTGGACTCCTCATCCAGTCCTGCCAAGCAGACTGCCAGCTTCCAGCAGTGCAACCTCAGACAACCCCATTGCTCCTCCTCCTTTTTGTCTCCCTTCCCGGGCCAAAAGTCACCTGGTCGTCACCTGGTTGCATCCCCCTCCTGGGTCTCAGGTTAGGAAGAGCACTGGTGATAGCATACGTGCAGGCAGCTGGAGCAGCCTCACCTGCCCCAGAGGTCTCAGCCAAAGTCACCGACCCCTATTCCCACCACCGAGCCATTGCTGCAGCACACAGGGAAACCGAGGCACACACAGTATTCATGTAAAAAAGTAAAACTCAATAGGCTCAAAAGTAAGACTCACATACAACATAACAAGGGAAAATCCCCAATTTGTCACACCCCCATACCAGGGCAGCTAACCCCATCCACCCCTGTGACCCCCAAACCAGGGCAGCTATCCCCATCCACCCCTGCCACCCCCACACCAGCGCAGCTATCCCCATCCACCCCTTCCACCCCCACACCAGTGCAGCTATCCCCATCCATCCCTGTCACCCCCAAACCAGGGCAGCTATCCCCATTCATCCCTGCCACCCCCACACCAGCGCAGCTATCCCCATCCACCCCTGCCACCCCCACACCAGCGCAGCTATCCCCATCCATCCCTGTCACCCCCAAACCACGGCAGCTATCCCCATCCACCCCTTCCACCCCCACACCAGCGCAGCTATCCCCATCCATCCCTGTCACCCCCAAACCACGGCAGCTATCCCCATCCACCCCTTCCACCCCCACACCAGCGCAGCTATCCCCATCCATCCCTGTCACCCCCACACCAGGGCAGCTATCCCCATCCATCCCTGTCACCCCCAAACCACGGCAGCTATCCCCATCCACCCCTTCCACCCCCACACCAGCGCAGCTATCCCCATCCATCCCTGTCACCCCCACACCAGCGCAGCTATCCCCATCCACCCCTGCCACCCCCACACCAGCGCAGCTATCCCCATCCATCCCTGTCACCCCCAAACCAGGGCAGCTATCCCCATTCATCCCTGCCACCCCCACACCAGCGCAGCTATCCCCATCCACCCCTGCCACCCCCACACCAGCGCAGCTATCCCCATCCATCCCTGTCACCCCCAAACCACGGCAGCTATCCCCATCCACCCCTTCCACCCCCACACCAGCGCAGCTATCCCCATCCATCCCTGTCACCCCCACACCAGGGCAGCTATCCCCATCCATCCCTGTCACCCCCAAACCACGGCAGCTATCCCCATCCACCCCTTCCACCCCCACACCAGCGCAGCTATCCCCATCCATCCCTGTCACCCCCACACCAGCGCAGCTATCCCCATCCACCCCTGCCACCCCCACACCAGCGCAGCTATCCCCATCCATCCCTGTCACCCCCAAACCACGGCAGTTATCCCCATCCACCCCTTCCACCCCCACACCAGCGCAGCTATCCCCATTCACCCCTGCCACCCCCACCCCAGGGCAGCTATCCCCATCCACCCCGTCACCCCCACACCAGGGCAGCTATCCCCGTCCAACCCTGACACCCCCACACCAGGGCAGCTATCCCCATCCACCCCTGCCACCCCCATACCAGCGCAGCTATCCCCATCCATCCCTGTCACCCCCAAACCAGGGCAGCTATCCCCATCCACCCCTGCTACCCCCACACCAGCGCAGCTATCCCCATCCACCCCTGCCACCCCCACACCAGCGTAGCTATCCCCATCCACCCCTGCCACCCCCACACCAGCGCAGCTATCCCCATCCATCCCTGTCACCCCCACACCAGGGCAGCTATCCCCACCCACCCCTGCCACCCCCATCCCAGGGCAGCTATCCCCATCCACCCCTGCCACCCCCACACCAGCGTAGCTATCCCCATCCACCCCTGCCACCCCCACACCAGCGCAGCTATCCCCATCCATCCCTGTCACCCCCACACCAGCGCAGCTATCCCCATCCACCCCTGCCACCCCCACACCAGGGCAGCTATCCCTGTCCACTCCTGCCACCCCCACACCAGGGCAGCTATTCCCATCCATCCCTGTCACCCCCAAACCAGCGCAGCTATCCCCATCCACCCCTGTCACCCCCACACCAGGGCAGCTATCCCCATCCATCCCTGTCACCCCCAAACCAGCGCAGCTATCCCCATCCACCCCTGCCACCCCACACCAGGGCAGCTATCCCCATCCACCCCTGCCGCCCCCAAACCAGCGCAGCTATCCCCATCCACCCCTGCCACCCCCACACCAGGGCAGCTATCCCCATCCACCCCTGCCGCCCCCATACCAGCGCAGCTATCCCCATCCACCCCTGCCACCCCCACACCAGGGCAGCTATCCCCATCCACCCCTGCCACCCCCACACTGGGGCAGCCGGTGCCCCCTGCAGTCCCCGGCCGTGGGGTGCTGGTGCCGTTTCTGGGCTGCCTGTCGGGCGGCGACAACGTTACCGGTTCCAAACCAGTCGGCCCCAGTCCCTGGGCAGAGAATCCTGGAAATAAACCTCGCGACCCGGAGCCCCAGCCTGCCCCCCAGCGCCCCCCCAGGGCCCTCTCTCCTAGGGCCCCCCAGCTCCTCAGCTCCCCCGGAGCTCCCTGCCTGCCCAGCCCCTCCAGAGCCCCCCCACCTTCCAGCCCCCCCCGGCTCCCCAGCCCCTGCAGAGCCCCCCGCCTCCCAGCCTCCCGGCTTCTCAGCCCCTCCAGAGCCCCCCCACCTCCCAGAGCCCCCCCACCTGCCCAGCCCCTCCAGTGCCCCCCCCACCTCCCAGAGCCCCCCCGCTTGCCCAGCCCCTCCAGAGCCCCCCCCACCTCCCAGAGCCCCCCCGCCTGCCCAGCCCCTCCAGAGCCCCCCCACCTCCCAGAGCCCCCCACCTGCCCAGCCGCTCAAGAGCCCCCCCACCTCCCAGAGCCCCCCCGCTTGCCCAGCCCCTCCAGAGCCCCCCCCACCTCCCAGAGCCCCCCCGCCTGCCCAGCCCCTCCAGAGCCCCCCCCACCTCCCAGAGTCCCCCCGCCTGCCCAGCCCCTCCAGAGCCCCCCCACCTCCCAGAGCCCCCCCGCTTGCCCAGCCCCTCCAGAGCCCCCCCCACCTCCCAGAGCCCCCCCGCCTGCCCAGCCCCACCAGAGCCCCCCCCACCTTCCAGCCCCCCCGCCTGCCCAGCCCCACCAGAGCCCCCCCCACCTTCCAGCCCCCTGGCTTCTCAGCCTCCCCCGGGCTCCCCGACCTTCCAGAGCCCCCCCGCCTGCCCAGCCCCTCCAGAGCCCCCCCCACCTCCCAGCCCCCCCCCCGGGTCCCAGCCCCCCCTGAACTCCGCGCCTGCCCAGCTCCCCCAGCCCCCCCAGCTCCCCGGGCCCCCCCGCCTGCCCAGCCCCCCCCCGGCTCCCCGGGCCCCCCCGCCTGCCCAGCCCCCCCCGGGCCCCCCCGGCTCCTACCTGCGCCCCCGGCCCGGCCCCGGCGCATGGCCCCGGCCCGCGGTGCTGAGCGGACAGCTCCGCCTGACGTCACCGCGCCGCGTCACGGGGGGCGCGCGGCCGTGGGGGCCGGCGGGGCGGGGCCCGGGGTAGGGGGGCGGGGCCGCGGGGGGCGGGTGAGAAGCGGGAGACGCTCGGGCACGTTCGGGAACAAACGGCCCCGAGCCCGGGATGCGGGAGCTGGGAGCCGCCGGGCAGTGACTGTGCGGGTGTGTGTGGGTGTGCAAGTGTGCAGGGGTGCGTGCGTGTGTGCAGGGGTGTGTGTGCAGGGGTGTGGGTGTGTATGGGGGTGTGCAGTGTGTGTGTGCAGGGCTGTGGGTGTGTGTGCATGCAGGGCTGTGGGTGTGCGTGCAGGGGTGTGTGTGAAGTGTGTGGGTGCAGGGCTGTGGGTGTGGGTGCAGGGGTGTGTGTGTGCAGTGTGTGCATGCAGGGCTGTGGGTGTGTGTGCAGTGTGTGCGTGCAGGGGTGTGTGTGAAGTGTGTGCGTGCAGGGCTGTGGGTATGCGTGCAGGGGTGTGGGTGCAGAGTGTGGTGCAGGGGTGTGCGTGCAGGGGTGTGTGTGAAGTGTGTGGGTGCAGGGCTGTGGGTGTGGGTGCAGGGGTGTGTGTGTGCAGTGTGTGCATGCAGGGCTGTGGGTGTGTGTGCAGTGTGTGCGTGCAGGGGTGTGTGTGAAGTGTGTGCGTGCAGGGCTGTGGGTGTGGGTGCAGGGGTGTGGTGCAGGGGTGTGCGTGCAGGGGTGTGTGTGAAGTGTGTGGGTGCAGGGCTGTGGGTGTGTATGGGGGTGTGCAGTGTGGGTGTGCGGGGGGGTGGGTGTATGTGCAGTGCAGACTTAGCATTCACTGCACACACCAGTGCCCCCTGTGCACCACCCTCCCATTCCCCTCTATGTCAGGGCCTGCCTGCAAACCCACCTCCTGCCGGGGCGCTGCGTCCTCCTTTCTCCCTGCCCCAGGCTAAGAGCTAGCTGCATCTCTGTCCCTTTCATGGCCGCCGTGAGAGCCCCACTTAGATCTCAGGCCTCTAGCCGGCACCTTTCTTGGGGCAGAGTCCTGCACCTCTCTTCTGCTAGTGCATCTTCTGGTGCTGAGGCAGGGCCAAGTAAACCTGGTCCTGCCCCGGGTCTGGCCACCCTGTTCCGAAGAACCTCCAGTGGCGGGGATTCCACCGCCTCCCTGGGTCACCTTTTCCAGAGCTTTGCTGGCCTCCGAGTTGGGACGCTTTTCCTAACATCTCACGCAAGGCTCCCCTGCTGCAGGTTAAGCCCATTATCCTTTGTCCAGCCCCCATTGAGCCTGGAGAACAACTGATCACCGTCCAGTTGAATAACGAGAGACCTAGCTCTTCTGTGATGCTTTTCCTCTTCATCCCAACCTTGTACGTATCTGAAGACAGTTATGAGGTCTCCTCTCCGCCTTCTCGTCTCTAGACTACACGTATTCAGTTCTTTCAATCTTTCCTCGCAGGTGGTTTTCTAACCCTCTTATCAGGTTTATTGCTCTCTTCTGGACTCTCTCCAGTTTGCTCACACCTTTCCTAAAGTGCAGTGCCCAGTACTGGACACCGGATGCCCGCTGAGGTCTCGCCAGTGCTGAGTAGAGGGGACAGTGACCTCCCATGTCTTACATACGACGCTCCTGTGAACACACCTGGGATGAAGTAGGAATTTTCTGTAACATTTTTATGAATCCTGTGTGCGCCTCAGTTTCTCTCTATATTTTGCATTGCTACCCAGTGGGGGCAAAAGGATTAACAGGCCTGGAACAGGCCAGGAGACACAGGGGTGTGTGTCACCACACTGTCTGGGTGGAATAGAGTCATTGAGGAACTGGTTGAAACCGACCCAGATCAAGAGGGGGTCCAGCGAGACAATGCCGGCTCCAATCACTCATGACTCAGCAGCCTGAAGCTCTGGCAGGGGGCTGTGAACTCAGCATGGCATGGGCAGAACAAAGGGTGAGACGTGTCTGACAGGAAAGAAAGTGTGGGCTCTGGAGGAGCCTGGCTGCTCTCTCCTGGGACTGACTAAGGGGTCAGAGAGACAGAGCCTGAGATGGAATAATCCACTACAGCTTGGCTGTGGGAATGGATGATGCTTTAACCTTCCTTTCTCTGAGCTAACCCAAGGTCTCCCAGTGCTGTGTCCAGGTGGCTAATAAATCTGCCTCTGTTTGCAAAGGCTGCTTGGTGTCACTGCAAATATTTGCTGCTGTGCGTTAGTTCCTGGGCATGGATCAGGACTGCATTCATCAGGGCCAGAGAGCTGGATGCTGCAGTAATTCAGATGCAAGATGGAGAGAGCTTAGATGAGAGGTTTAGCTGTCTGGATGGACGCAGTCAGTACATCACTTGTGTGCATGCATACCTGACTCCTTGTGCTAGCAGTGCGAGTACTCACCAGCAGTGCTTGAGTCAATGCAGGGTGGGGTGCACCTTAGGTAGGTATCTGAGTGTGTAACTCAGTGCACTGTCTTGTGGGAAGTTTTGGCAATGCATGATGGGGCCGAAATGAGTCATAAGGGGTGACTGGGAGTGTGGAGTCAACTTCCCAGTTTGCAACTGTCTCCATCCCATAATGGTATCTGTAGCCCATAATTTTTGTGCCTTTTTTTCCATACCCCACAAACCCTCCTGGCCCTCCTGGCTGCCCGCCAGCTCCGACAGAAGCATGGACCCTGCCCAGCTCTGCACTACTCTTTACCCCTTTTTCCAGATCAGTTATGACTATGTTGTGTGGGTGGTCCCAGTACAGACCCCTGGGGGACACCACGATTTACCTCTCTCCATTCTGAAAACTGACCGTTTATTCCTCCCCTTACCAAAGACTTTCTGAAAGTCCAACTACACTATCCCCACTGAATCGCCCTTGTCCACATGCTTGTTGACTCTCCTGTCGGCTTAGAGCAAATTCACCGGACATGCTAGAGTGGAGCAGCTGCATCGGTGCACCTGCACCGCAGTAAGACATGTAGTGTAGACATAGCCAATTAAATGCTTGTAAATTGCTGCATGCATTAATCTCATGTGTAAGGCCCGTAGTCCAGGCTATAAGGCAGTGGTCCCCAAACTGTGGGGTGCACCCTGGGAACATTTGTGGGGGCACTGTTAGAGGGCTTTCCCTTCACCCCCTCCCCTGGTTCTTGTCACACAGACAGAAAGCAGAAGACCAGAAGTTCGAAGTGCAGACAATGCGATGTTTATTGGGGTTAGTTCCAGCAGACATATCCATAGCTCTACACGCCAGCAGAGTCTGTTCCCCAGTGTCCCCCTTCCCAGCTCTGACGCTGCAGAGCGTTTACCCCATGTCCCCCTTCCCAGCTCTGATGCCACACAGCGTTTACCCCATGTCCCCCTTCCCAGCTCTGACGCTGCAGAGCCTTGCCTGTGTCCCATTCTCCATTCCCCCCTCCCTATTCCCCACTCCTCCTTCTTAGCAAGCCCAAATATACCTGCAATGCATGCCTACAGTCCCACCCCTTACAACTTAGGGTCATGTTCCATTTTGGGTCTGGGGTCTTCGTCCCACCACTTTTTTACCCCGTGGGAGGGGTAAGGAGTGAGGTTGTGCTACAGGCATTTCTTTGATCTTTTAGTGTTTTATATCTTCTCCCCCACAAGCCCCTTTGTCCCTCCCGACTGGTTGCTTGACTTTGCCTTGAGATAGGCGTTGAGGCAATCTTCAAGTGTGCTCTGAGGAACACTTTAACTGCTCTTATCTGTTTCCATTGTACTAGGAAATCCAGCTGACTAGGCAGAAGCAACATCACAGTCTTTGTCCTTTGTTTACACATATTAGTATACAATATAAGAGTATCAAAAAGTCAAACCCCAAATTCTATCCCAGGCTGACAAACAAGCCTATATACTAACCGGGAGGGCGGGGTCTAGACCAGCCCCCATGGGGATGGGGAGGGAGCGCCACCCAGCTGCAGCCCTCACCCTAGCCGCAGCTCTGGCCCCAGCCACGCCCTTGGTTCCAGCCGCAGCTCCAACCCCCCTTCCAGCCCCAGCTGCGCCGATCCCCTTTCCAACTCCAGCCCTGCTCTTGGCCCCAGCCTTGGCCGGCGCTTTGCTCCCAGCTCCCCATGGGGCTAGGGTGACCAGATAGCAAGTGTGAAAAATCGGGACGGGGGTGGGAAGTAATAGGCACTTATATATATAAGACAAAACCTCAAATACTAGGACTCTCCCTATAAAATCGGGACATCTGGTCACCCCAGATGGGGTACAGACAGATTCCATTACAGGTAAGGAGGGGACATGACAGAAAAAGTTTGGGGACCACAGCTATAAGGAAATATGCAAGTTTTGCTTTACAACTTTAAAAATGTTTGCTCTGTCCTTTCAGAGTAGCAGCCGTGTTAGTCTGTATTCGCAAAAAGAAAAGGAGGACTTGTGGCACCTTAGAGACTAACCAATTTATTTGAGCATGAGCTTTCATGAGCTACAGCTCACTTCATCGGATGCATATGATGAAGTGAGCTGTAGCTCACGAAAGCTCATGCTCAAATAAATTGGTTAGTCTCTAAGGTGCCACAAGTCCTCCTTTTCTTTTTGCTCTGTCCTTGTGAACCCAGGCATGGGAATCCCGTCCTTCCTCCCATATGAAAGAGGCCTATCAAGATTAAATGAGCCATTAAGAAACATCACAATACAAAGGATTGGTGAAAGGCCCTATCACACCTTGGAAGTGCTATGTGTGAGGGAGTTCCTCTCTTGGACTGGATAGTCAAATGTAAAAGATAAAACAGGGTCACAAGAAAATTTGTCATCTCTTTGCTGTTTGAACTCTCTCAGAGCCGAGATCCCCAGGGGTTACCCCTGGGCATAGGCGCCAGCTCCGTGGGTGCTCTGGGGCTGGAGCACCCATGGAGAAAGATTAGTGGGTGCTCCGCACCCACTGGCAGTCAAGCTCCCCCCTCCTTGCCTCTTTCTTACAAGAAGTGGAAGGTTGGACATATGACCAGGGAAGAGTATAAAAATATTGCTCGGGCATGTAGGAATGAAATCAGGAGGGCCAAATTGCACCTGGAGCTGCAGCTAGCAAGAGATGTCAAGAGTAACAAGAAGGGTTTCTTCAGGTATGTTGGCAACAAGAAGAAAGCCAAGGAAAGTGTGGGCCCCTTACTGAATGAGGGAGGCAACCTAGTGACAGAGGATGTGGAAAAAGCTAATGTGCTCAATGCTTTTTTTGCCTCTGTCTTCACTAACAAGGACAGCTCCCAGACTGCTGCGCTGGGCATCACAACATGGGGAGTAGATGGCCAGCCCTCTGTGGAGAAAGAGGTGGTTAGGGACTATTTAGAAAAGCTGGACGTGCACAAGTCCATGGGCCGGACGAGTTGCATCCGAGAGTGCTAAAGGAATTGGCGGCTGTGATTGCAGAGCCATTGGCCATTATCTTTGAAAACTCGTGGCGAACGGGGGAAGTCCCAGATGACTGGAAAAAGGCTAATGTAGTGCCAATCTTTAAAAAAGGGAAGAAGGAGGATCCTGGGAACTACAGGCCAGTCAGCCTCACCTCAGTCCCCTGAAAAATCATGGAGCAGGTCCTCAAAGAATCAATCCTGAAGCACTTACATGAGAGAAAAGTGATCAGGAACAGTCAGCATGGATTCACCAAGGGTAGGTCATGCCTGACTAATCTAATAGCCTTCTATGATGAGATTACTGATTCTGTAGATGAAGGGAAAGCAGTGGATGTATTGTTTCTTGACTTTAGCAAAGCTTTTGACACGGTCTCCCACAGTATTCTTGTCAGCAAGTTAAAGAAGTATGGGCTGGATGAATGCACTATAAGGTGGGTAGAAAGCTGGCTAGATTGTCGGGCTCAACGGGTAGTGATCAATGGCTCCATGTTTAGATGGCAGCCGGTATCAAGTGGAGTGCCCCAAGGGTCGGTCCTGGGGCCGGTTTTGTTCAATATCTTCATAAATGATCTGGAGGATGGTGTGGATTGCACTCTCAGCAAATTTGCGGATGATACTAAACTGGGAGGAGGGGTAGATATGCTGGAGGGGAGGGATAGGATACAGAGGGACCTAGACAAATTGGAGGATTGGGCCAAAAGAAATCTGATGAGGTTCAATAAGGATAAGTGCAGGGTCCTGCACTTAGGACGGAAGAACCCAATGCACAGCTACAGACTAGGGACCGAATGGCTCGGCAGCAGTTCTGCGGAAAAGGACCTAGGGGTGACAGTGGACGAGAAGCTGGATATGAGTCAGCAGTGTGCCCTTGTTGCCAAGAAGGCCAATGGCATTTTGGGATGTATAAGTAGGGGTATAGCGAGCAGATCGAGGGACGTGATCGTTCCCCTCTATTGGACATTGGTGAGGCCTCATCTGGAGTACTGTGTCCAGTTTTGGGCCCCACACTACAAGAAGAATGTGGATAAATTGGAGAGAGTCCAGCGAAGGGCAACAAAAATGATTAGGGGTCTGGAACACATGACTTAGGAGGAGAGGCTGAGGGAACTGGGATTGTTTAGTCTGCGGAAGAGAAGAATGAGGGGGGATTTGATAGCTGTTTTCAACTACCTGGGAGGTGGTTCCAGAGAGGATGGATCTAGACTATTCTCAGTGGTAGAAGAGGACAGGACAAGGAGTAATGGTCTCAAGTTGCAGTGGAGGAGGTTTAGGTTGGATATTAGGAAAAACTTTTTCACTGGGAGGGTGGTGAAACACTGAAATGCGTTCCCTAGGGAGGTGGTAGAATCTCCTTCCTTGGAAGTTTTTAAGGTCAGGCTTGACAAAGCCCCGGCTGGAATGATTTAGTTGAGGTTGGCCCTGCTTTGAGCAGGGGGTTGGACTAGATGACCTCCTGAGGTCCCTTCCAATCCTGATATTCTATGATTCTCCCCCCCACAGTGCACCACATCCCCGCTCCTGTTTGGCGGCGCGTAGGACTTTCCGGGAGGGAGGGGGAGAGCAGAGACTCAGTGCACTCAGGGGAGGAGGCAGAGAAGAGGCAGGGCAGGGGCAAGGACTTGGGGGAAGTGGGGTGGGAAGTGTGGAAGTATAACATTGTATAAGTATAACGTTGTATAAGGGGACATGCTGGATACATTGTATATGAGAGGGCATGCCAAAACATGTTACAAAGTATCTGAGGGAGCACACGTAGGGACAGTTAGCTTTTGAATGGAGAAGCAATTAAGATAGAGCCAGCACGTCTAAGAAGCAGGCATCAGAATGGAAGGTGTGAAGGGCAATTAGTTAAGTTAACTGGAAGCTGTTAAAGGAGATTGTTAAGGGTGGCAGGTAATTGAAGATACGTGACTGGTCTCAGGGATCTCGAAGGGTGGTGACTAAAATCTTTTTCTTCTTTTGTCTGTAACTTCTCTGTAACTTGTTCTCCAAAAAACTGTATAAATTAAGAGACACAAGCCCCACTCGGGGGGCTCACTTCTACATGTATTAGCAGAGCAGCTTTGCTAATAAAACAGAGTGGTCTGATAAATTGTGAGTTTGAGTCAAACTTTGACAGAAAGGGCGGAGCTGGGGAAAAGGCGGGGTGGGGACTTTGGGGAAGGGGTGGAATGTGGGTGGGGCGAGGGCGGTGCAGGAACGGGAAGAGGTGGGGCGGGGGGGGGCAGCATCCACTGGGCTGGGGAAAGGCGTTGCCTATGCCCCTGGGTCTGCCAGACACTTTGAACTGACAGATCGCTACAAATATGTCACTCTTAGGATTTAGATGGTAACTCAGTTGTGTGTATATGTTTGCTTGCTTTAACCTGTAAATTAAGTCTCTCGTTTATTTTTCCTAGTTAATAAAGCATTAGATAGTTTGTTACAGGATTGGCTACAGGTCTTGTCTTTGGTGTAAGATCTAGGGTACCAATTTATTTGGGGTAAGTGACTGGTCTCTTAGGACTGGAAGCAACCTGAATAGTTTGTGATTTTTGGTTTAAATGACCATTTATCACTAAATCCAGTTTGTCAGGGTGGCAAGATAGACTGGAGAGTCTAAGGGGACTTGTCTGTGACTCCAGGATAAGACTACTGCAATGATCCAGGAATCCACATTTGCCACTGGCTTGGTGAAATCTAATTATAGAACACACCACCTGTTTGGGGTGGCTGGCCTGGTTTTGGCAGCCTGCCCTGAGGTCGGCACTCAGTCATGAGTAAGGCTGCGAGTCGGTCATGGAGGTCACGCATTCTGTGGCTTTCCGTCACTTCTGCAGTGGCTGGTGTGCCTGGCCCGGGGGCAGCTAAGGCAGCAGCAGAGTTTGGATGTGGGAGAGGGCAGGGGGTTGGAGCATGGGATGGGGTGAGGTGGGCTCTGGGCAGTACTGACCGGGGGAGGTGGGGCTTCCCAGAAGCGGCAACATCCCCCTTGCTCAGCTCCTAGGTGGGGGCGTGGCCAGGTAGCTCTGTGCCTTGCCTCTGCCTGCAGGCACTGCCCCTGCAGTTCCCATTGGCCAAGGTTCCCAGCCAATGGGACCTGCGAAGCCAGCGCTCTGGGTGGAGGCAGTGCTCAGAGCTGCCTGGCCACGCCTCTGCCTAGGAGCTGAGTGAGGGGGGTGTCGCCACTTCCGGGGAGGCACAGAGCCAAGTAGGGAGCCTGCTGGCTCCGCCAACCTCCCCTCCCCCCGCCCCGTACCATCCGAGGTCCTGGCAGGGCTGTGCGCTGCTGCCCCCATCCCCAGCACAGGTCCTGGGCCACATGCCACCGCCTGCCCCCCGCCACCCTTAGGCCTCCCCCCGCCCCAAGCACTCGTGGCACCTGCGGGCCCCCCCTCACCAAGATTTAGTCAGCGGTATATAGTAGAAGTCCTGGACAGGTCACAGGCCACGAATTTTTGTTTACTGCCTGTGACCTGTCCATGACTTTTACTAAAAATACCCGGGACTAAAACGTAGCCTTAGTCATTGTCACACTCCAGACAATGAACCATTTTTTCATGTGGGGTTTGAGACTCTGTTATGGTGTTTTTAAATAGTCTCCATGCAGTAACACGGGAATCTTGAATAGGAGTAGACAGGTTATTTTATTGTCCAAGTCTGGTGCCCACAAGTCAAGCAGGATGTTGATAAAGTGGAGAGGGTTTAGTGAAGAGCCACGAGAATGATTAAAGGATTAGAAAACCTGCCTTACAGTGATTGATTTAAGGAGATCCATCTATTTATCTTAACAAAGAGAAGGTCAAGAGGTGACTTTGTCATAGTCTAGAAGTACTTCTAGGGGGAACAAATATTTGACAATGGGCACTTCAGTCTAGCGGAGAAAGGTCTACCGTGATCCAAGGGCTGGAAGTCGAAGCTAGATACATTCAGACTGGAAATAAGATGTAAATGTTTAACAGAGTAATTAACCATTGCAGCAATTTACCAACAGTTGTGGTGGGTTCTCCATCACTGACCATTTTTAAATCAAGATTGGATGTTTTTCTAAAAGATCTGCTCTCAGAACTATGTTGGGGCAGGTCTCTGGCCTGTGCTCTGCAGGAGATCAGACAAGATGATCACAATGGTCCCTTCTGGCCTTAGAATCTATGACTCTACATAGAACATCCCTGATGTTTTGGAATTGAGTGGACATGGCATTCAGAAATTACACTGCATTGCATCCAAAGAGACACATGGAGAAACGTCATTGAATTGAGCATAGAGCCGTGCGAGCTTGGCCAGCTATGTAAAAATGTCTCCACAGCTTGCAAAGCAGTGTGGCAAGTTCAGCTTTGGATTGACAAAGTCTGCACTATGCCCCACAGATTTTATATAGTCTCTTTGTGCAGGCTTAGCTTTCCATGAGGGCAGCCCATGGGCCTTCAATGACTCCAAGACTGGGCCCTTGGGCTCCTTGTTTGTCACCATGACTCTTAACAGTGACTCCAACTTCGTTCAAACTCCAGAGAGAGGCTTTGTCTGTTAGGGAGTGATGCCACCAGCAGCGTATTGGCAGTGAGGCAGGGCAGCCTTTTCAAAGCAAGGCAGCATTCCTTAATCACCTGGAATACAACACTGGAGAGGCTTCAGGTCAGCATGGAGAAGCAAAGCTTAAGTCAGAGTCCATGGACTGCTCTACACTCTAACGGTAGGATGACAAAACAGAATTATCAGACCCCCTGGTCAGTCAGGGGATAGGTCCATCAATGGCTATTAGCCACGAGGGTCAGGGACGTTGTAGTAGTGGGATTTTATGTTTGTATTTTGTATAATTTAGAACGAAGGATGTATGATGTGACCATATCCTGCAAGCCACCCTTTCTGAAAGCAGAAAAGAATGGCCTAGTGTGCCATTGGTAAAGATGCATCAGCCAGAATCTTGTATCTGAAGCTGATTTCAAGGCAGTAATAGACCTTTAGGGTCACCACTTTGTTGCAGGTTTAAAATTAGCATTTTGAAATAAGCAAAAGAATGCAGGTTTCAGAGTAGCAGCCGTGTTCGTCTGTATTCACAAAAGAAAAGGAGGACTTGTGGCACCTTAGAGACTGCAATGTTTGTTTTCTCCTGCATTGCAATTTGATGTTCCTGTTCAAATGTTCTGTGTAAATCAATCCTGTTTTGTGTGTGAATGAGGAATGTGTGTGTTAGAAGATAAGTGTGAAGGCCATCACTGAACCAGATGTTCTAGGGAGGAATTGAGGACAGATGTAAAGGCACCAGGAGATTGCAACATGCCTCTAATGAGACGTCAGAGGAGGGCAGATTGACAACTCTAAAGATGAGACAGGCATCTTTCAATGGGGACAAGATAGCTGTGATCAAAACCAGCCTGGGGTAACTCCCTGAGAGACTGATAAAAGAACAAGATAAAGAATGAGAAGAACAATTTAAGAAAACGAGCACTTGTCAAACAGCAATTGATTACAGCATGACAGTGCAAAATTCATTGGTCCCAATGAAGGAAGATCATTATTTAAACTGGGTGCCTTGCCATGAAACTTTGGGTTCGTCCTGCCAAGACTTAACCAGAGAATCATGTCGCGACTGACAGAACCTGGCTCCTCCCTACCTGTGATCAACCTAGCTGGCCACTAGATTGATCCGGACTCTGGACTTCTTACTATAACATCGACTGGCGGGAGAGTGTGTGTATGTGTGTGTGACTGAATGCATATGCTAATTGTTGTATCCCCAATAAACGTGGTGTATTGCCTTTTCCCTTGAAAAAGACCCCGTGTGCTTCTTATAAGCATAACAATGTAACCCCATGCTCAGGGTGACCCTGAACTTCCAACTGCCAGAAGCTGGGAGGGATCTCTCCAAAATTGCCCTGTTCTGTACACTCCCCCTGAAGCTCTGGCACTGACCACTGTCGGAGACAGGATACTGGGCTAGATGGATGACTGGTCTGATCCAATATGGCCGTTCTTGTGACAGAAGTTTTCTTGTGCTGACCTAACTTGGCATGTGTCTACACTCCAGTTTGTCTCTGGCTTGTGTAAGTGTCCATTACGACAGTGCAGTAAAATAGCACCCCCAAATAGCACAAAGCCATGGTTGGTGCAGTGCGATTTAGACACTGAATAACCTGTTGACCCACAATGCCCCAGTCTCTGCGACAGTGACCACTCTGCTCACATTTTAAACTCCACCAGGTTAGGGAAATTGTTAAAAACCAGTGCAAAAGTTATGGGACAGAGAAAGCTGCATGTTGGGAACTTGACCCCTAACAACCAGGATCCCTGGGCAAATTGTTACTGTCCCCCCGAAACACTGCAAAAATGTCCCAAAAGACAGCGTGTACAGGACAGGGGCATGTGGCACACCAGGATACCTTCCCATGGTGCACCATGCTTTATATCGATGCAAGCATACCTGGTGAGTACATTCAGCCAAGTATGCATGTGCCTCAACCATATACACATTTCAGCAGTAGTACGATGTAACTTGTGTCAGCTGCAGTTTGTAGCAGAGAGGTGGCCCATGTTAGTAGAATCCTGTGGGACACCCTCCAGAGACTCCTCAAATCCATCTGTCTCCTTGTCTCTCTCTCAGACTCATAGGTGCCGACTCCCTGGGTGCTCCGGGGCTGGAGCACCCACAGGGACAAATTAGCTGTTTGGTGCCGTTAGCATGCTCTGGGAGGGAGGGCGAGGACCGGGAACGTGGCGTGCTCTGGGGAGGAGGCGGGGCTGGTTTGGGGATTTGGGGAGGGGGTTGGAATGGGGGTGGGAAGAGGCGGGGCCTCATGGAAGGGGTGGAGTGGGGGCATAGTGGGGGTCGAGCACCCACGGGAAAGCGGGGAAGTTGGTGCCTATGCTCAGACTACAAACCCAGCTCCTAACACAGACACCTGGCACCTCGTCCCTTTGTTCTCCAGCTCTGGCCACGCTGCGTTCACATGCTCAGCCTGTTTTAATGCAGAGGGGCCGGAAAGCCACTGTTCAGTCCTTGGGGCACCCATTGTCTCTGCTGGGCCTTCCATTCATAGGCACTGATTTCACTCAGTTCTCGAGGGTGCCTTTGCACCCAGCTCAGACAGGCTGCCCGTCCTCGTTCCCTGCCCACTCCCCATGTAGCCGTACAACGTGAGCAGGTAAACTGATACACTCATATGGCTAATAAAAATGTGACCCAAAACGCCTGCGTTCATCACAGCTCCCCACAAAGTCTGAAAGCCTGGCTGAGTGCCAGGCAGCTGCTGACGTCACGAGCAGTCCCCAATTCCCCTCACAAGCTGCTACAGCCGGCAGGCTCAAGGGAGTGGATAGGATCCAGTCACTTCTTGTGGACATCACAGCTTTTCTTGGAAGTCCTGTGATAGAGCAGGAGTTGGACTCTTTTCTCAGACCTGCAGACAGCTCAGAAAGGCTCTAGCTCGATAGATCAGCCAGACCTCCCAGCAGTGAGCCCACGGGGATGTCTCAGAATCAATCCATATTCACATTTCTGTCAATATTGCTTCTGTTTGGTGATGCTCAAATATAATGGAGCAGGGAGCGTTTAAGTACTGGCCCCGGCCCAGCGCTGAGAGGGAAGCAGTTCTGATCCCCAGTAAGAATGCCCTTGGACGGAGATTAGTGGAGGAGATTGTGGTTGTTTAAATGTCCTTGGATTTGCTTTGACCTGGCTTTGAGCAGAGCTGTTTCCAGTCTGAGCTCCTGAGGTGGGGAGCAGATCCCATCTGCAGCCGTCATCTGCTGCCAATTACAGCCAGCTACAAACCATAGGGAGAGACAATTAGCTGTATCCAGATCACAGGGGAAGGAAGTGAAACGTCCCTGACCCGGAGAAACCTGTGATTAAACCAGCTCAGACATTTTATCTCTTGTTTCAGTTAAACCACAAAGAAATTTGCTTTCAGAGCTGGGATGCGACTTATCCATCTGCTGAGCTTCTAGCTCCCAAACAGACTGAGCAGGGCTCCAGTCCTTGCATTCAGAGCCCTCCCCCAACTCTGTGTCTTCTCTGTTCAGCTATTCCACTGTACTGCTATTCCCCAGGCATCACGCTCTCTGCATGATCATTGTGATGTTGTTAAGCAGAAACACAAACCGTCTGTCCGTCCATCTATCCTGCAGGCTCCTATGCTGCACCCACGGTGGCACAAACTCTGTCTCCTATCTTAGGCAGCATCACCTTGCTGCTCAGCCAGTGGAAACAGACTACATTCTACCAGGGAAACGAGCCTCTGAGAAGCGTAAATAGTCATCATGGCTTTCAGGCTGATGAGTGGAGTTGACAGGATAGTGGTGTTGCTGCAAGCAGGACTTAGCTAACCGAGCCCTTGTTGTATGCAGTTTTGTTGTAGCCAGGATATGAGAGAGACCAGTGGGTGAGCGAATAACTTTTATTGGACCAAGTGAGAGACACCAGCTTTGGAGATTCCACCATGTATCCAGCAGTGACAGTCTGAGTTAGTTTCCCAGACCTGAAGAAGAGCTCTGTGTAAGCTCAAAAGCTTCTCTCTCTCTCACCAGCAGAACTTGGTCCAATGAAAGATATCACATCACCCGCCTTCTCTCTTGTTGGCCATTGGGTAGCTCTACCAGTGGCTTTTCCTGAGCTTTTGGCAGTGAGCAGTGTAGTGAGCGATCAGTCTCTGACAGCAATGGTCAGACCCAGTGGAGTTGCACCACCGCTCTGTAGTGCCCTGGACTTTCCTTTCCAGTTATGGGTACCTCCTTGCCATGTTCTACCAGGCTCAGTAGGCAACCGAACCTGTAGTTCCTTTACGCTCTTCTCTACGGACCTGCACTGGCTGCCTTCAGCACAGGTACGGCTTTGCTTTTGGACTGAATCACTCGGGGCTCGATTTTGCATGACACCAGCTCAAACAGCTCGTGACTCTTTGGCAAACCTCATCCCACTTGCGTTGAGCATTTGCTCAAGAATGTCATGTAACGGTGCAGCCTTTGTGTTAACACATTACTCAAACCTGGCATTGCATCACACTGGGAAGCCCTCAGGGCAGCTACTTCCCCAATGGCTTCCAGCCAAGCAGAGGTGGGTAGATCAGGTCACAGCTGGATATGAGTGATCATGAAGCAAGAATGAGATGGGCTCCTTATACAAAACTAACTCCTCCATCTTCTTCTGGTTCTCTTCTCCCTGCCTCACAAGCTCCTGCTCCTGTTCTTCACCATGCCTTCCATCTCTGCTAGCCAGGGCCTGAGTTTACAACACGTAGAATCATATGGTTAGACGGACTGCAAGGGTCAAACTCCTTTACAGATCTATTTCCCTAACCAACCTTAAGCTAACTTGAATTAACTTTATACTTATCCTACAGTTTCCTCTTCTGTGACATAGGGACAATGAGATTGACCCTTCTCTGGGGAGCGGTGAAGACTGATTCACTCCTGCCCGGGAAGCTCTTCGGGAGCCAGGTGGAAAGTGCCAGAGAAGGGGCAAGGCTGAGGGTGGTGCAGGGTGTGGAGGCCTTTCCAGGGGCATTGCAATGTCTCACTCTGAGCTCTGCGCCACGTTCCCAAGCAGCGGGACCTTGGCTGGCTCCCTTTGTTCCTACCCCATGCAAGGAGAGCGACGGCAAGCTCCCTAGGCTAATCGGGAACTGTCTTTGGACTCCAGGTGTGGGGGACTCCAGTGACACCACCCCAGGCAGGCAGCCTGAGTCCCACCGCTCTTCATCTTTGCCCTTCTCCACGCCCGCCGGCCTGCCCTGCCCAGGATCCCATGGAGCCGCTGGCTTCCAGGGCTGCACGATGAACAAGGAGCCGGGTGGGGCAGAGTCGGGCTGGGCCTCATACAGAGATTGCTAACCCAGGGGTCAGCAAAGCCCTGAGGGGCCCATTCCTGGCTGGCCCCTTTGCCCCCCCCAACTGAGCGGCCCATGCCCGGCTTGCCCCTGTGCCCCCCCCAGCCAACCCCCACAGGTCCATCCAGCTCCCCCAGACCCACCTCCCGCTCTGCCCTGAGCGGCCCATTCCTGGCTGGCCCCTCTGCCCCCCCAACCAACCCCCCCGGGCCCATCCAGCCCCCCCTGCCAACTCCCTACTCTGCCCTCTGCCCCCCATCCAGCTCCCGCAGGCCCTACCCCCCACTCTGCCCCGCTGCACCCCATCCAGCCCCCCATGGGCCCAGCCAGACCCCCTGCCAACCCCCCGCTCTGCCCCTCATCCAGCCCCCCCAGGCCCTTCCCCCCCGCTCTGCCCGTGCCCCTCTGACCCCCTGGCCCCCATCCAGCCCCCTGCTCTGCCCCTCATCCAGCTCCCCCAGGCCCTACCCCCCTGCTCTGCCCCTCATCTAGCCCCCCATGGGCCCAGACAGACCCCCCCGCTCTGCCCCCCATCCAGCCCCCCCAGGCCCTACTCTGCCCCTCTGCACCCCATCCAGCCCCCCACGGGCCCAGACAGACCCCCTGCCAACCCCCCGCTCTGGCCCTCATCCAGCCCCCCCAGGCCCTTCCCCCCCGCTCTGCCCGTGCCCCTCTGACCCCCTGGCCCCCATCCAGCCCCCTGCTCTGCCCCTCATCCAGCCCCGCCCCGCCCCGCCAAGCCCCGCCCCCGGGGAGCTGCCGGCGAGGCCGCGCCGCGAGCGCGCGCCGGGCGGGGATTGGCTGGCGGGCGGGCGGGCGGTGACGCGGCGCTGCTGACGCGGGGCGCGCGCGGACACGTCGCACCCGCCATGCGCCTCTCGCTGCTGCTGCCGCTGCTGCGGCCCGCGGCGCCCGTGGCCGTCGGGGTGTCGCTGGGGCTGACGCTCAGTCTGCTCAGCGCCGGCTGGGGCCAGGCGCCCTGCGGGCCGCGCGCCGCGCGCCGCCGCGGCCCCGCGCCCGCGCCGCGCGCCGGCCCCGCCCCCCACCGCCAACCGCCGCCCGCCGCCGCCTGGGAGCTGCGCGTGCTGCCCGCCCGGCCCGCCGCGCCCGCGCGCGCCGCCAGCAAGGCCGTCAGGTGCCGGGGCGGGGCCTGGGGCGCGCGGGGGCGGGGCTGTGAGGGCGGGGGGGGGGGGCTGTGGGGTGAGGGTTGGGGAGACGGTGGGGTGGGGGGTTGTGGGGCTGGGGGGCCAGGGGGACTGTGAGTTGAGGTGTGGGGGTTGGGGAGACGGTGGGGGGCTGTGGGGTGGGGGGGTGTGGGGCTGGGGGTCCAGAGGGGCTGTGGGTTGAGGTGTGGGGGTTGGGGAGACGGTGGGGGGCTGTGGGGTGGGGGGTTGTGGGGCTGGGGGGCCAGGGGGACTGTGAGTTGAGGTGTGGGGGTTGGGGAGATGGGGGGGCTGTGGGGGCGGGGGTTTGAGGGGCTGTGGGTTGAGTTGTGGGGGTTGGGGAGACGGTGGGGGGCTGTGGGTTGGGGGGTTTCAGGGGTGTGGGGGCGGGGGGGCTGTGGGTTGAGTTGTGGGGGTTGGGGAGCTGGGGGGATGTGGGTTGAGTTGTTGTGGGTGGCGGGTTGTGGGGATGGGGGGTTTGAGGGGCTGTGGGGCCAGGGGGGCTGTTGGTTGAGTTGTGGGGGTTGGGGAGCCGGGGGGATGTGGGTTGAGGGGATCGGGAGCTGTGGGTTGGGGGGTCATGTGTTGAGGTGCCGGGGGAGATGGGAGGGGGGCTGGGTTGATGACGTCCCAAGGGAGGGGGGCCAGCTCTGCTCGCCATCCGTGTCCCGGACGGAGCCTCCCCTGTCTGGCGTCCTGCAGCCCCCAAGCACCCAGTGTCCCCGGGGCTGGCCCTCCAGCTGCCCCGGTGTGTGAGCCAGGCTCTGCGGCGCTGGCACCCTTCCCTTCCCATCCAGGGGCGCCTGCTGCGCCCTGCGATGGCGCTGGGGTGCTCCGTGCCCAGGCTCGCCGTCATGGGCCAGCCCAAACCACGTGGGGGCAGAGGGCACAGCAGGGGATGCCGAGGCAAATTGGAAGAGGTGCCTGATGAGTCTGGCTCCCCAGTGTGGTAGGGATTGGAGCGGGTGTGCCACGAACCCTGAGGCTTCCTTCCGTGAACGGAACAACCACTGCAGGGAGACGGAGCTCACAGGGAGAGAGGAGGGGTGGTGGTGGTGAGTGACTAGGGTCTGCCCACTGGAAAGTAATTGGCAGCAACCTGGCCCTGGCCCTGCTGTTTCCCCAGCCCATTTCATACCAGCTCCGCAGCCAGAAACCCAGCAGCCTTAGAATCATAGAATATCAGGGCTGGAAGAGACCTCAGGAGGTCATCTAGTCCAACCCCCTGCTCAAAGCAGGACTAATCCCCAACTAAATCATCCCAGCCAGGGCTTGGTCCAGCCTGACCTTAAAAACTTCTAAGGAAGGAGATTCCACCACCTCCCTAGCTATCGCATTCCAGTGCTTCACCACCCTTCTAGTGAAAAAGTTTTTCCTAATATCCAACCTAAACCTCCCCCACTGCAAGCCTTCATCCTATGTCCCGCGGCCCATCATAGTACAGGGATTGGGGTGGTGGGGAGTGACCTTAAATGGGAGGCCTGGGGCAGGGGGAAGGCTCAGAACTGCTGCACTGGGCAAGGTCTGTTACAGACCATGGTACAGCTGCCTCTGGATGTGAAGCGTAAGGGTGATGCTGTGGGTCTGGGGGAGAAGTGCCTGGGCTGTGGCATGTAGCTTGTCCCTAGGGCAGCGGCCGCTGTGGTCATTCATGTTGGTGCAGCTTGCAGGCTGGCTTGGAGCCGTCAGTGCGGGTATCGTGGGGCAAGTGTGGGGCTCTGACTTGTTGCAGAAGGGGCCCTGAAGGGGTTGGGCTTCAGCTGTGGCTCAGCCGGGAGAGTGCTGCTGGCTGCCCAGACTGTGCTTCCTCCATCTGCTCCGTGTGACTGACTGGTTCATCCCTTTATTGGCCCTTCCAGTAGAGCTCGGCCGCCCGGGAAGTCTTTCTGCAGAAATAGTTTCCTTTGGGAGCAACCTGGCTGTGCACAGTGGCTGCTGGCTGAGCTGGCAGTGCCCCATTCCCTGTGCTGCTGCTCTGCATCCTCAGACTGTTCTTGCCCCAGTGCCTTGCCTTATCACAAAATGTTTCCTGGCCTGCAGGCCCCGCTCCTGGCACCCACCCCATTGTTGACTTATTCTCTCTATTAGGAAGCTTTTTCTCTTGCCCTGTGGTGGTTTGAGGTCATTCCACCTTGGGCTGCAATATCCCAAGCTAAGCTGGGTTGGGCCTGGTCAGTATTTGGATGGGAGGCCTTTGTGGACATCCAGGAGCTACAGAGAGCAGGGTGAGTGACTGCAGGAGGCGCTCTCCCCTCTGAGTGCTAACCGCAGGACGGCGCTATGGGGCACTGTAGCTGCTGGGGATACTGTTGTTCAGAGAAGATGCAGACCGTTGTAGACATGCAGGAGCGATGGAATTATTGCGGCGGCTGTACACCGATGTGAATTAGGTTAACTTAATTATGTAGTGTAGACATGGCCTCGGGCTTTTCTAGTAGCAGCTGTCAATGCATTTGGTGAAGCTAGCTCAACACTCTGCCCCTTTCCCTGCGTTGTGGGATCTGCTGGATACACATGCAGCCTAAACTCTCCCTGCTGCTCCTGTGCCCTGGGAGCAAGTCTTTCCTCCCCCTCCCCGCCCCAGACGCTGTGCCTTAACCCTCTCCTCCTCATCGTGCTGCCCCCTGGTGTTTGGCACTCTGGGAAATGAGCCAGCTCTGCTGATGCAGCAGGGGAAAGGTTTGGTGTGAGGGAGCCTGGCACGGCCCTGCTCCAAGGGAGGCCTCTCCGGAGAGGAGCCTCTGGTTCTGTCAGTTCCTGTCGCCCGCAAAGGGTGCGTACAGAATTGCCTCTGCCTGATTCCCTGTCATGCACTTTTCTGCCTGCTCCCATCTGTTCCTTGATCTCTCCTGGCTAGGTGCCCTGCTGCCCCAGCCAAGCCATCTCTCCTTTGTTACTGCTTGGGCCTAGCTGCGCTTTGGGTGTTCTCCTCTGGGCTCCGAGTCTCTGGTTTCCCTCCCTCTCCTGCTGTTTGTACAGTCCACCTTGATCTGAGTGCAGCTCCCCTTGCCCTCCTCCTCCAGAAAGTGATCCAGCCTTGGCGCAGGGGCATGAGCTGGTCCCTGGGCTCAGCACTTGGCAGTGCTGGGGTCCCGGCAGGGTGCAGCACAGAGCGCCCAGGGAGCGGGCCAGTGAACAAGCCCTGTTGTCCCCTGGAGGAGGCGAGAGGGCAGGAAGTGGAGGGGCTGAATGAAGCCAGTGTGTGTGCGGGAGGCAGCAGCATGGGGTTGTTTCCTGCCTCTTGACTGCACTGCATTGATTAAAATCCAAGAGTGATGTGAGAATCATGCAGCTCTGGCTGGCGCTGCTGTGAGTGGGGCTGGGCCCCTCAGCAGCCAGCCGTGAGACCAGCTCCCTCACACCCTCTTCACAGGCTTCAGGTGCCTTTCGTGCTGGTGGGGCCTTACATGGCCTCCTACATTTGGGCCCTGGGCCCTCTCTGGGTCAGGTGGGCTGGGCTCAGGAGCTGAAATCCTGTTTGGAGAACAGTAGAGGCCCTGTGATTGGGTGGGTGCTTGGGGAGAGCAGAGTCCAGCTCTGCGCCCCCCCCCCCCATGGGCAGTGACTCACCCTGCAGGAGTGGGTCTCTGGTCTCTCCCCCAGTGCTGGTGCTGCATGGGCAGTGGGGTGCCGGTGCTCGTCTCTTTTGAGCTATAGGACTGTGACTTGTGACAGCTCACTCCTGTGTGAGGGATGGGTCTCCTAGCAAGGGGGAGCTATAGCAAAGCAGGTGCCTGGGTGGTGGGGGGTGGGAAATGCATGGGGCAGGGGCAGCAGAATGGGGGCTCTGGGAACTTGCTGTGTGTGGCTGCTCCTGGAGTGCTGAGATCCTTTCCATGGGCAAAAAGCTGTCCTGGAGCTGGGATTCCTGCCTGAATCATGGGCTTAGTGGTGAGGAGGTGCCATTGCTGCTGGGCTGTGGGTAGAGCCCTTCCCCTCCCTGCACCTCATCGGGGGTCTGCCAACATCTTCCCACCAAGCAGACCGGGTCCCACCCTCAGCTGCCCCTTCTCTGCTGCAGCAAGTTCAGGCCTCTCGGCCTCACCTCCTTTGGGGCTCTTCCCTGCCTCATGTTCATCACACCTCTGCTGCGCCCGCCTTACCCTCTGCACCTTGCAGAACCTCTCCTCGCCCTGCCCTGTGTGGCATCCTCCCGTCAGGGCCCGCCAGCGGTGCAGTTGCCCTGTCAGGGGCTTGCCAGTTGGTGTGAGCCACGTGGCAACCAGGTGAGCTGGGTTAATAGGTTTGGGACCCTTGAGCTGTGCCCTGGGGAGCCTCATGCTACTGCCACCCTGCCCCATTGCACACCCAGCTGTCTAATTAGACTGAGCTCTCTGGGGCAGGGCCCACCCGGCTCTGGGTCTGCGCAGCCCTGGTGCACTAATTGGGGCGCTCTCTGCAGCCATCCATAAGGGACAGCCCCCCAGCTGAGTGGGTGGGGCCATGGAGCTGTGTCCCAACCTTGCCCCTGCCTGAGTGGGGCTGGCTGGTGTGCAGGGCCCGCTGGAATCGGGCACATAGGCCTGTCCCTTAGCAATGCCCCAGGGCTGGTGGTGGGCTGTCCTGGAGCTTGCCCTAGGCCTTGTGTCTGCCCTGGCGTGTGCTCCATTGAATGTGGGAGCCCTGGTGTGGTGACCACGGGGCAGCTATGCTTCATGTACATGCCCTAGCCAGAGACTCTCCTGGACTGCCCCATGTTGCCTACAGGAAACTTCTGCACCCACCAAGGCCTGTGGGGTGGGGGTCTCCATCCCAGGACATGCAGCTGCTTTGCTCCACTCAAGTTGCACCCAGCTCCCCTCCCAAGAAGGGTTTGTTCGGAGTGCTGTGGTGCCCTGTCGGTGAGGGAGCATATCCCACTCCTCCTGCAGTCCAGTGGGCTCTGCCTAGCGGCTCCCCGGCACAGATGGGGACCTGGCTTAGGCCCTTCCCCCAGGCACAGTTGTGGGATGCAATGTGTGTCACAGGCCAGGCCTGTGGCGTCAGCGGGAAGCCTGGGTTAGCAGTGGTTGGGTTGGTGCTGCCTGGGCCCATGGTGTCTCTGTTGCCCTGTGTGTGGGAGCCACGTGCCGTAACCTCTCGGGCCAAGGCAGGTCAAGTCCCCCTCCCCTGACCCAACTTTGGGGGAGGGAAGGAAAAGTATGGTCAGCAAACTCCCTTTCCCCCCACCCACGACATGCCCCGGGGCCACCCAGTGCAGAGCTGAGAGGACACATGCTCACACTCCTTATCCTGCTCCTGTGTGGGGGATTAGGAATTAGCCTCTTTAGAGCACCATGTGGCTGCTGGAGCTGCAGATGGCTGGGATGTCCCCTGCACAGAGGAGGGGGTTCTGGAGGACCAGAGAGGCCCATCCGAAGGCTGGCTGTCGGCTATTCTGGTCTGTATAGGTTTTGTACTGTACTTGTCCCTGCAGCATCTGGGCCTCTTCCAGTGGGGCATTCAGCCAAGTGACTCCACATCTGCCACGTGTTCGTTCTTTTCTCCGCTCCCCAAAGGAAGGGGAACGTGCTGCGGGGAGTCTGGATTTGGGTCTATTTTTATAATGTAGATGTGTCTGTTGCTGTGTGTGCATTAGAGGAGGCAAGTTGAGAAAACATGCCTGATGCTTGGAGGCTTGTGAAAGCCCTTAGTTCATGGGGGTTCTGCTGGGGTTCCCCATAACCTGGGATGTCCCCTTCACTTACCTCTGCCCCAGCTATTCGCCCCAGCTATTCACCCCCGCAATCATAGAATATCAGGGTTGGAAGGGACCTCAGGAGGTCATCTAGTCCAACCCCCTGCTCAAAGCAGGGCCAACCCCAACTAAATCATGGCAGCCAGGGCTTTGTCAAGCCTGACCTTAAAAACTTCTAAGGAAGGAGATTCCACCACCTCCCTAGGGAACCCATTCCAGTGTTTCACCACCCTCCTAGTGAAAAAGTTTTTCCTAATATCCAACCTAAACCTCCCCCACTGTTCTGTCATCTGGTACCACTGAGAACAGTCTAGATCCATCCTCTTTGGAACCCCCTTTCGGGTAGTTGAAAGCAGCTATCAAATCCCCCCTCATTCTTCTCCTCCGTAGACTAAACAATCCCAGTTCCCTCAGCCTCTCCTCATCAGTCATGTGTTCCAGTCCCCTAATCATTTTTGTTGCCCTCCCCTGGACTCTTTCCAATTTTTCCACATCCTTCTTGTAGTGTGGAGCCCAAAACTGGACACAGTACTCCAGATGAGGCCTCACCAATGTTGAATAGAGGGGAACGATCACGTCCCTCGATCTGCTGGCAATGCTCCTACTTATACATCCCAAAATGCCATTGGCCTTCTTGGCAACAAGGGCACACTGTTGACTCATATCCAGCTTCTCGTCCACTGTAACCCCTAGGTCCTTTTCTGCAGAACTGCTGCCGAGCCATTCGGTCCCTAGTCTGTAGCTGTGCATGGGATTCTTCCGTCCTAAGTGCAGGACTCTGCACTTGTCCTTGTTGAACCTCATCAGATTTCCTATTGGTGCCATGACATTCTCTGCGGGGAGGGGATCTCCATACTTGGCGCTGAAGCGGAGACCCAGTGAAGGCACGTATTGGGTATCTGTGCTAGGGCAGTGTCTCTGTGCCGGACTCATGGCGGGGATCATTGGCTGACCCTTCAGCAGTGTGGGAGTCCTGGGCGTCTCAGACACAGGAGGAGCCCCTGCAAGCATGGCTGGGGGATTAACGGGTGTGGCCCAATGGGCAGAGCACTGGACTGGGACACAGGAGCTCTGGGTTCTCTTCCTGGCTCTGTTACTGGCCTGCTGGGTGCTCTGGGGCCAGTCACTGCCCATCGCTACGATGGGGTTGGTGACGCTGACGTCCTTCGTGAACCGCTTTGAGAGCTGTGCAGGAGACGTGTCAGACAGGAGCAGGGCTAGCCAGGGCGGCGATCTCTGCAATGGGAGAAGGTGGCGAAGGGTGGGAGCAGGGCTAGTCAGGGCAGCGCGCTCTGCAACCAGAGAAGGTGGCGAAGGGCGGGAGCAGGGCTAGCCAGGGCAGTGCGCTCTGCAATAGGAGAAGGTGGCGAATGGCAGCCGAGGTCACAGTGGCATTGCGGACTATGGAAGGGGTTCTGCACCGGGGCGGGGCTGTGAGACAGGGCAGCTCGCTGGTGATGTGAGGGGATGCAATGGGGGGAGGAGGCTTGTGGCTCCTGCTGGGGACTTGCTGTGTATCCAGCCCCCCGCCTCGCTTCCCAGCCCTTGCCCTGAATCTGTCCTGCCCTCTGCCCCGGAAGGACCCCTGCTGGGCAGAGATGGGGATAGCTGGTCATCACCTACCCTCTGTCCCCCACCTCTGCATCTGTGCAAGCTTCCCCACAGCAGTGCCTGGCCTGAATCCAGCCCTACTCAAAGACTCAGATGCAGCTTATCTGTGGTTTGGGGAGAAGCACAGAAATCCAGAGCTGTGCCTGGATGCTGTGACTTGCGTGGTCAGCGGGATCAGCCCTGTGGGGCTCAGGGGCAGGTCTGAGCCTGGCTGGCTGGTGGCAAGTTCCCTGGGGTGGGGAAAAGGCTCGCTCACGTGCGCTCTCTGCCCTTCCAGGACGCGGTACATCAGTACGGAGCTGGGCATCCGGCAGCGACTCTTTGTGGGTGTGCTCACCTCCAAGAGCACACTGAACACGCTGGCTGTGGCTGTGAACCGCACGCTGGGGCATCGGTTGGAGCGGCTGGTGTACTTCACGGGCACGCGGGGTCGCAAGGTGCCTCACGGCATGACGGTGGTGACGCATGGCGACGAGCGGCCCATCTGGAACATGTACCAGACCGTCAAGTACATGCTGGACCACTACGTAGGCGACTTCGACTGGTTCTACCTGGTGCAGGACGACACCTACACCGAGGCTCATCGCATCAGCCGCTTGGTCGCCCACCTCAGCATCGACACCCTCCTCTACCTGGGCCGGCCTGAGGAGTTCATTGGGGGCGACACCGAGAGGCGCTACTGCTACGGTGGCTTCGGTTACCTGCTCTCCCGCAGCCTGCTGCTGCGCCTGCAGCCGCACCTGGAGAACTGCCGTAACGACATCCTGAGCGCCCGGCCCGACGAGTGGCTGGGGCGCTGCATCATCGACTACACGGCCATCAACTGCGTGGAGGAGCACGAGGTTAGAGCACCCCCCATTAGCCCCCACTCCTACACTGGCCCCTTGCCCCCATCAGGGCCCACACTGACCCCCTCCCCCAATCAACCTCCACCTCCCACACTGGTCCCCATGAACCTGCACCTTGCCCCAATCAACCCCCACCCCTACACTGGCCCCCAGTCCCCAATCAATCCGTACTGACCCCACGCCCTGCCCCCATCTGCCCCCCTGCCCCAATCAACCTCCATCCCCCACATCGGCCCCCTCCACCCCATCAACCATCACCCCCTCATTGATCCCCTGCGCCCCTTTCCCCCACACTGACCTCTCCACCCTGTGATGGGTTTACCCCAGGGTGCCGGCTGGAACTGGGGTACCACTGAGCCCCCCTGACCCACCAGCCTGGGCTCCCTTTACACTATACTGCTGTGCAGCCTGCCAAGCCGCCCCCCCCCCACCCCCCCAGGCTTCAGGCTGCACGTTACCAACACACACACAGGTAGGGACACACCCAGCTGCTGAAACACACAGATGCAGAAATCAGCTCTGCATGGGAAGGCTCAGCTAAGGGACTGCCCGGTACTCAAGTGAACACCCCCCTCTAGAGGGTAAACCCCAAAATATACCGTCTTGCACTGCACAGAGATTTGTACAGTGTGAGCTCATGAAATTCGCCCCCTTCCTCAACGTGAAGAGGAATATACACAGCTTTATGCCCCATGTATAATTTCCACACACTGGTTTTAGACCAAACAAAAACAAGTTTATTAACTACAAAAGCTAGATTTTAAGTGATTATAAGGGATAGCAAATGGATCAAAGCAGATTACCTAGCAAATAAAACAAAAACGCAATCTAAGCTTAATATACTAAAGAAATTGGATATGAGTAGCAAATTCTCACCCTAAGGGTATGTCTACACTTGCAGAGTTTTTGCACTGTAAGTTTCACCGGTGATAGGGAACGGTGAAAGAACAGCGCTGGTTTGTGTGCTCACTTACTTCCACAGGCGTCAGAGTGTGTTTACATTAGCAGCACTTCCATCCCCGATGAGAGCAGCTATCCCACAGCGCAGCTCTCTCACTAGGTCTTCTGGGAAGGGGGGGTGAGCGGAAGGCATTCTGGGTCCCTGCTCAGTGCCCCGTGCTGCCCTGCTTCATGTCCCAGCAGCACCATTGCTTTCTTGTTTCTTTCGTGGCATTTTTTTTAACCCCCCACACACTGTCTGGTTGCTCTCCCCGCCACATCTACCAAGCAAAGGGAAAGGGAGTTTCAAACTTCCTGGGGCTTACATGGGGTGGGGCGGATGTCCCTTGACCTGTCATCAGAGCAGTGGAGATGCTGGCCAAAGTGGTCACTTTTGGAATTGTGGCATATCCTCCGGAGGCCAAAACGTGTTTACACAGGTTGAACGTGTCTTCACTTTCACAACAGCACAAAAAGAACAGTGGAAGGAGCTGTATGCCTTTCGTGAAGGTGGTTTTCTTTTTGTGATGAAACTTCTGAATTTCACCGCAAAAAGTCATTAACAAGTGTAGACGCTCCCGCAGTTTTAGCGCAAAAAAGGGACTTTTTGTGCTTTAAATGGCAAGTGTAGACATGGTCTTAATGTTTTTAGACTGTTTGCAGAGATTCTTGAAGGTAAACTGCACTTGTGTGCAGCTTAAAACTCCAGGTATTCCTTTCACAGACTAAAAAGAAAAGGAGTACTTGTGGCACCGTAGAGACATAAGCTGTAGCTCACGAAAGCTTATGCTCAAATAAATTGGTTAGTCTCTAAGGTGCCACAAGTTCTCCTTTTCTTTTTGCGAATACAGACTAACACGGCTGCTACTCTGAAACCTTTCACAGACTAGAAATCCCTCTAGCCTGGGTTCAGCCCCCCCCCCCCCCCCCCCCCCCCCCCCCGTTCAGTCCTTGTTTCTCAGGTGTTGCCAGCAATCTTCTTGGGTGGGGAGTCAATGAAGAACCATTGATGGTGTCACTCCCCTGCCTTAAATAGCTTTTGCATGTAGCAGGAACCCTGTGTCTCCCAGGCTTCGTTTCCACGCCTGTCAATGGGAGGACACTGGTATTCCAAGATGGAATTCAGTACCAGGTGACTTGGTCACATGTCTCTGTAGAGCCATAGGAGCCATAACTTGGAGGCTGTTTGTAGTGTCCCCAGGAAGGCTCCCCAGTGGGAGATTAGCACTTCTAAGACCTATTGTTCTCCCTAATGGCCCTTCCCAGTCAGCCATCTGGACTGATTGCATTCTACCCCGTGGGCGTTCCCCAGGTGTAAACACATTTGTAATAGATACATAGACAATATTCCTAACTTCAGATACCAACATGATGCGTGCATACAAGTAGGATAATCAGAGTCAGTGAATCAGAACCTTTTCAATGACATCTCACATGCCCTATCTTGCATAAAATACATCCTAGTTATGCCATAATCATATCCTATAATAATAATATTATGAAGAATACGGGGCATAATGCCACATGCCCCATCTCACTTCCATACTGACCCCTGCCCCCATCAACCCACACTCCACACAGTGGACCCCTCCGTCCCATCATCTGCATAAAGGAACAAGAGGTGAGAGCAATCTCCCAACTAACCCCCATCCCTCCACCCCATCTACCCCCCACTGATCCCCTGTGGGGAGAAGCTTAAGGTGAAATTGAACCTCCTGCTACCTCCTCACTGACCCACAACCTCCACCCCCCATTAATCTTAACTCCACTCCATGAACTATATGGAGGAGCACAGTCCCCACCCCTCTCCCCAAGCAATTAGGGATTGGGGTGTGATGTAGGGCAGGCATTACCCCATCTCTACCCCAGCTCAGGGCCTGCGGTACCAGCACTCAGAGCAGGGATTAGGGTGTGATTTGGGGCAAGCATTACCCCCTCTCTCTCCGGTTCAGGGCCTGCGGTACCAGTACTTTGAGCTAGGGAAGAACACGGACCCGGAGCGGGAGAGCGACCCCCGTTTCCAGAGCGCGTTCACTGCCCATCCCGTGCTGGACCCTGTCCAGATGTACAGGTTGCACAAGCACTTTGCCCAGGTGGAGCTTGAGAGGACGTACCAGGAGATCCAGCAGCTCCAGGTGAGGCTCGGCCCTGGGGGAGGGGGAGTGTAGAGGGGACGGGCCCAGAGTTCTGAGTCAGATGAGCAGGGAGCAGCCTGGCTATGGCTTGGGTCACCTTGCCCTCCAGGGAGGCTTCCCATTTCAATCTCAGTCTGCTTTACCTGCCTTACTGAGGCAGCCAGAACACAGAATCCCCCCGGCCTGTGCCCTGGCACAGGGGCCAGGCATCTTCCTTCACCTTCTGTGCTGGTGATTGACCCCGGCAGAGACGGTTCTGCCAGGAGAATGGGCCTGCCAGGGTGGTGGAGCATGCTCTCTGCGGGCAGTTACTCTGGTAGAGCTGGGCTGGCTTGATCTCTGAGCCCAGCCTTGCACTATTGCCCAGCTCAAGTGCACCTACGGCTCGTTGCATTTCTCCTGCAGGATTTCATCAGTTTATTTCTTTTAAAGGCAGAAAGGATCCCTGTGATGGAGGTTATGCTCTGACCTGCATAACACAAACCGAGAACTTCCTCAAAACAGTCCCTGGCTGAACTAGAGCAGATCTTCTAGGAAATGTCTAGTCTTGATTTTAAAAACTTCCAGTGGTAGGGAATTTTCCATGACCCTTGGTAAACTGTTCCAATGGCTAATTACTGTCATTTAAAAATGTGCACCTTATTTCTAGTCTGAATTTGTCTAGCTTCAACTTCCAGCCATTGGATCACGTTAGACCTTTCTCTCCTAGATTGAAGAACCTTCTACTATCAAATTTCTGTTCCCCGTGTAGGTACTTGTAGACATGATCAAGACACCCCTTAACCTTCTCTTTGTTAAGCTAAATAGATTGAGCTCCTTGAGTCTGTCACTATAAGGCAAGTTGTCCAATCTGTTAATCATTCTTGTGGCTGTTCTCTGAACCCTCTCCAATTTATCAACACCCTTGAATTGTGGACACCGGAATTGGACACAGGATTCCCCCAGCCATTGCACCAGTGCTGAATACAGAGGTAGTATAATAGCCCTTCTCCTACTTGATATTCTAAGGATGGCCTTAGCCCTTTTGGCCACAGCATCTCCTTGGGAGCTCATGTTCAGCTGGTTATCCACCATGACCCTCTGGTTCCCCAGATACAATCCCCCATTCTGTAAGTATGACTACATTCTTTGTTCTTAGATGTATGTCTTTGCATTTGCCCATACTAAAAACACATTGTTTGCTTGTGCCCAGTTTACCAGGAAATCTAGGTCATTCTGTATTGATGACTTGTCTCTCTTCTTTATTTATTTTTTCCCCCAGTCTCTGTCATCTGCATGTGATTTATCAGTGATTTTGTTTTTTCAAAGCCATTGATAAACATGCTAAATAGCATAGGGCCATAAACTGTTCCCTGCAGGACCCCATTAGAAACATGCCAGCTCGATGATTATTTCCCATTTACAATTACATTTTGAGACCTAGTAGCCAGTCTTTAATCCATTTAATGTGTGGCCATGTTGATTTTTTTTGTATCTTTCTAGTTTATTAATTGAGTTGTCACGTGGTGCCAAATCAAACCCTTTACAGAACTGTGTACAGTAACTCCTCGCTTAACGTTGTAGTTATGTTCCTGAAAAATGTGACTTTAAGCAAAATGATGTTTAGCGAATCCAATTTCCCCATAAGAATTAACGTAAATGGGGGTGTTAGGTTCCAGGGAAATCTTTTTCACCCGACAAAAAACTAAACTAAAAAGACGCACGCGCACACACACACACACACACAGTATAAGTTTTAAACAAATAATTTAATACTGCACATAGCAATGATGATTGTGAAGCTTGGTTGAGGTGGTGAAGTTAGAGGGTGGGATATTTCCCAAGGAATGCCTTACTGCTAAATGATGAACTATCACTCGGCTGAGTCGTCAAGGGTTAACACATTATTGTTAATGTAGCCTCACACTCTACAAGGCAGCACGAATGGAGGGAGGGGAAACAGCATGACAGACAGAGAGAGACACCCTGCGTGTGGGAGAGAGTGAGAGATGCGCATTGCCCCTTTAAGTACGCTGACATCACTTGCTAAGTACGTTGCCTTTTTAAGTACATCAGGAAGTTGAGGCAGAAGCTGCGGCCAGCAAGCACTCTCTGTCCTGAGCCCTATCTTTCCCCACCCTGCTCTATATGGAGAAGGGGTAAGTGGGGGCAGAAGTAGTGGGGAGGGGGGGACACCCTGACATTAGCTCCCCTCTTCCCCCCTCCCCTGCACAGCAAGCAGGAGTCTCCCGGGAGCACCTCCAAGGCAGAGGGCAGGAGCAGCACATGGCAGTGGGGGGAGGGACAGCTGAACTGCTGTCAATTGGTAGCCTGCTGGGTGGCTGCTGCACAGGGAACTTAGGGAAGCGGGGAGCTGATGGGGGGCTGCTGGCCCACACTGGTTCCAAGCCCCCACCAGCTCTCAGCAACGGGCTGCTCTTCCTGCAAGCAGTGGACAGAGCAGGCGGCTGCCAAACAACATTATAAGGGAGCATTGCGCAACTTTAAACGAGCATGTTCCCTAATTGATCAGCAACCAAACAATGTTAACCGGGATGATTTTGTGAGGAATTACTGTAGATGTAATATATTTACTTACCTTTATCAACCAAGCTTGTAATCTCATAAAAAAAATCAAGTTATTCTAACAAGATCTATTTTCCATAAACCTGTGTTGACTGGCATTAATTACGTTACCTTCCTTTAATTCTTTATTAATAGAGTCCTGTATCAGCTGTCCCATTCTTTTGCCCAGGGCTGATGTCAGACTGATAGGCCTATAATTCCCCAGGCCATCCCGTTTACCCTTTTTGAATATTGACATACAATTCCGCAGGGTTCCATGATCCATTAAAAATCAACATTAATGGTCTAGAAACTTTTTGTGCCAGCTCTTTTAAAACTCTTGAAGGCAGGTTATCCAGACCTGCTGATTTAAAAATGTCTGAATTTAATAGCTGCTGTTTAACATCTCCAGAGTTACTCATGGAATGGAAAGTGTTTGATCATCATGTGACATGATGACATCATCTGGCTTTTTTCCACCTCCAGAACAGAAATATTTATTGAACACTTCAGCTTTTTCGCATTATCATTGACAGTTCTACCATTTGCACCTAGTAATGGACCAATACCATAGGTAGGGTTCCTTTGGCTCTTGATATACTTTAAAACCCCTCCTTCTTATTGTCTGTAACTCTGCCGGGCGGGCTGGGATGGAGCTGCAAGTTGCTCTAGCAACAGGAATCCCGACTGGGCGTCTGTCTGTACCGAAGCCAGAGCTCTTGGCTGTGGCCTTGGGAGATAATGCCCTGGCCCCTGACCTTCCAGGGGCCTGTGAATCCCCACAGCCCTCCGGAGGCTCCTCAGAGCGTCCCTGTTGTTAGTGTTTGACATGTAACAAATCCTGGAGCCCAGAGTAAGTACCTGGGGACTGGAGAAAAGCCGACATGGCGCCAGCATTTAAAATCCAACCTGCGATTGTGTGTGGATGACTCACAGGTTTCGATGATAAAGGTAACTGTTACCATGATATGCCGAAACTCTGTAAGGCATGTTTTAGCCCCACATGGTGTTTTTGATTAAACAAAAAAACAGCACTCCACAAAATCAATGCAGCCTGTCTGAAATGGATTAAAAACTGGTGAACAGATCTCCAGAAATCATTATAAATGAGAAATTGTCATCCACTGTGGGGTCTGTCTGTTGGGGTCCTGCAGGGCTCTGTTCTTGGCCCAGTGGTATTCAGTCTTTTATCAGTGATGTGGAATTCAAATAAAATCACTGCTGGTAAAATCTGCAGATGTCACAAATTGGTTGAGTTGTAAATAACGATGGGGACAGGTCTGTGACACAGACTGGCCTGGATCACTTGATAAGGTTGACTCACGTGAACAACATGTGTTTTAACACAGCCAAATGTGAGGTCATACACCTAGGAGAAAAGAATGTAGGTCACGCTTATCCTGGAAAGCCGATACATTGAACAGGAGTTAGGGGTCACGGTAGGTAACCAATTGAACGTGAGCGCCCAGTGCAGTGCTGTAGCTAAATGGGCAAACGTGATCCTCAGCTGTATAAGCAGGGGAATGCCAAGTGGAAGCAGGGAGGTGGTATTCCCTCTGTGTATGGTGTTAGAGCAGTACTGCATCCTGTGTCCAGTTCTGGTGTCAACACTTCAAACAGAGCATTGGAAAAACAGGGGCTCGGAAAAGAGCTACAGAAAGGGTTTGAGATCTGAAAAGCTGCCTGACCGTGAGAGACTAAGGCAGCTCAATCTATTCAGTTCATGCAAGAGAAGGGTATGAAGTGGCTTGGGCATATGCACTGTACAAATACTGACACCAGTAGATTTCTCCTGACCAAGGTCTCTAACCCAGCAGACAAGGCAGAGCAAGACCCAGTGGCTGGAGCTGAAGTGAGACCAATTCAGAGTAGAAATGAGGCACAAATGTTTAACGGGGTGGGAAATTAACCACTGGCACAGGTCACCCAGGGACCAGACTGAGTTCTAAAAGTCCTGCTCTAGCTCAGCCAGGAATGGGAGGCTGGTTGCAGGAGTTGCTGGGGAGGGATTGTGGCTTGTGCTAGGCAGGATCTCAGACTGGGAGTGGGGGCCGGACCCTTCTGGCCTGTCTGTGAATTTGTAAATGTTATATGATGGTAGCGCCCACAGGCCCCGCCCAGGATTGGATCCCGTCATGCCAGGTGGGAATGGTCAGAGCCAGTCCCTGCCCTGAAGGGGTCAGCCTGAAGACCCAGCTGAGGGGTAGAGGTGGGAGCCATGCCTGGGACATCCAAGGGGTGGAGGTGGGAGTGGTGCAGGACAGCAGATAAGCTGGGGGGATTGGCCAGCCAGTTGGAGTCACTGTAGGGTTTGTGTAATCTTGGGGAGAGCAGCTGTCGAATAGTCTCAGCCCTTTATAGTATGGGTTGGTGCTGCCATCTGATGGGGGAATGGTGTCATTGCATAGCTAACAGTGCATCCCCGCCCCCTGGAGTGACAAGGCGGGGGAGGTCACATCTTTTATTGGACCAACTTCGTCTGGCGCGAGAGATGCTTTCGAGCCACACAGAGCTCCCCTAGAAACTCTGGGATTTGTAGGAAACCGGGGGTGACTGTGTGCCTGGGAGGAGCTAGGCCAAGCCGTGGAGGGTTGGTGTGGGGGACTGGAAGGTGTCTTGTTCCTGCTTCAACTCCCCTCCCTCCTCGTGCAGCTGGAGATCCAGAACACCAGCAGCCTGTCTGCGGACGGAGACCATGGCGCCACATGGCCCATTGGCATCACACCCCCGTTCCAGCCCAAGACGCGCTTTGAGGTGCTGCACTGGGACTACTTCACGGAGGAGCAGTTGTACTCATGCGTGGATGGCTCCCCCAAGTGTGAGCTGCGCGGCGTGGACATGGCTGATGTGGCTGACGTGGTGGCCATGGCCATGGAGGAGCTGAACCGCAAGTACCAGCCAGTGCTGCACATCCGCAAGCAGCAGCTGGTGAACGGATATCGACGCTTCGACCCCACACGGGGCATGGAGTACACGCTGGACCTGCAGGTGGAGGTGGTGACGCAGAAGGGGCACAGCCGCTCGGTCATCAAGCGCGTGCACCTGGTACGGCCCCTCAGCGAGGTGGAGATCATCCCCATGCCCTACGTGACTGAGGCCAGCCGCATCAACGTCATCCTGCCGCTGACGGCGCATGACCGGGACCACGCTAGCCACTTCCTGGAGGTGTATGCGGCGGCTGCCTTCGAGAGCAGCGAGAATGCCGTGCTCACCTTCCTCTTCATCTACGACCCCTTCGAGGCCCAGCAGGTGGCACAGAACGACATCTTCGCCCCGGTCAAGGCCAGGATTGCCGAGTACGAGCGCAAGTACACTGAGGTGAAGATCCCCTGGATCAGCGTCAAGACAGACGCGCCCTCCCAGATCAAGGTCATGGACATCATCTCCAAGAAGCACCCCGTGGACACGCTTTTCTTCGTGGCCAGCGTGGACACCGAGGTCACCACCGACTTCCTGAACCGCTGCCGCATGAACACCATCAACAGCTGGCAGGTCTTCTTCCCCATCCACTTCCAGGGCTACAACCCGGCCATCGCCTACCACAACCAGGCGCCGCCCGCCGCCCTGGATCTGATGCGGGATGCTGGGCGCTTTGACCGAGACGTCTTCCACGAGGCCTGCTTCTACAATGCTGACTACATGGCAGCACGCACCCGCATGGCAGGCGACGCGCAGGAGAACGAAGACATCTTGGAGACCCTGGAGATCTACGACATGTTCATCAAGTACTCCAGCCTGCACGTCTTCCGGGCCATGGAGCCGGCCCTGCTGCAGCGCCACCGGCAGCACCTCTGCAACCCCCGCCTCAGCGAGGAGATCTACCACCGCTGCATGCAGAGCAACCTGGAGGGGCTGGGCTCCCGCTCACAGCTGGCCATGGTGCTCTTCGAACAGGAGCAGGGCAACAGCACCTGAGCTGCAGAAGGGGCTGGCTCAGCCAGCCTCCCCATGGCCTGCCCCACCTGCTCTGCTGGCTCTGGTTGTTCTCCCCTTCGTGATGCAGCAGGCATTCTGCTGGCCCAAGGGGAAGCTCCCTGCAGACAATGGGCTGGATGGGGGCAGGGGAGTGTGGGGGATGGGCTCAGACCATCTAGCTCTAGCCAGCTGGCACTGGCTGGGCTGGGGCGCTGATAAGGGACCTGTGATATCCTGGGGCTGGGAGACTCATCTGGGAGCCAGGCCATCTGGGTTCTGATCCCAGCTCTGCTCTGTACCCTGTCTGGTCTCAGTGTCTCCCTCCCCCCTCTTTCCATGGGACAGTGATACTGAGCAGCCCCTGGGAGTGGGGTTCATGGGGGCTGGCACTTGCACTTGTCCTGACGCTGGGCTGGGCAGGGTCCCAGGGCAGGTCCAGGGCTAGCGCCAAAACCTCTGCTTCCATGAAATGGCCGTAGAAGGCTGAGGGTGCCTGGTGGAGGAGGCTGGAGACTGCAGTGGGGCTGGGGCCTCTCCCTGTCTCCTCCACACAGCGCGTCGGCCATGTTGGGGATGCCACCTCCTGGAGCAGCATGGACCCTCTGCTCCTGTGTGCACGGGATGCCTGGCCCTGCCTGCAGTGTGCAGCTTTGCTGGGCTTTGCGTGTTGGTGAGTGTGGGGCATTGATGTGGGTAGAGTGACTGGTGGGGTCAGGGCTGGCCATGCAACACCATCCCACAAAGAGGTGCAGCACTCCCTGTCTCTTGCCCTCTGCCCCATAGACTTCGCTGGCTCCAGTGGGCTGAGGCTCCCCTCCCCCTCCCACGGCTGGCAGGGTGGGGGCTCCAGCCCTGGAGCATGTGGCTTTAAAGAGTAATTGCCTGGCTTTGCGCCCCAGGTGCTGGCCACCTGGGATTGGAGGCTCTGAGAACCCCCTGTTTGGTACAGTGTTGGGTGCTCCTGCCCTGTCACTCAGCCCCTCACCCACGGAGTCCCTGGGGTGTTGCAGGGCAGGAGGGATTAGAGCTGCAGGCCCCAACGGGCCCGATCCAGGGCTCTGTGTCCCAGGGAGCTCAGGGTGCTGGCTCCTGGTGTGAGTTCCTGAAAGCGCAGTGTGGGCTCTGGGCAGCTGGAACCTGGTTAAACCTGCAGCTGTAGAGCAGGGGAGGGTTTCTCCGGTACGTATGGAGCAATAAGGCATTTAATGGCAGTGCATTGCAGCTCTGGCCATAACCTGCTGGCCTAAGCACTCCAGGCTTTGGGGGGAGGGGGAAGCTTACCGGGCTCGGGCCCCAGGACGTGTGGGTGCAGGGAGGACCGGGGGTCCCTCTATTCACTGACTGTGTGCTGCTCCCCATGGGAACCGTGACCCAGGCCGTTTTGGCCTCTGCAGTATTTTAATAGGACGGGAGGAGGCTGCAGCCCTCAGATGAGAGCTTTCCATGGGAGGTTTGAGCTGTCTCTGCCCCTCGCCCAGCAGGCCTGACGCAGTCGCCCCTGCTGATGCTGTCACCCTCGGGGCTTTCCGTGCCGCTGCTCGCACGGCTGCATGAGGGGATGGGATCCTGTCCCCATTGGCCGCAGGCAGAGCCCTGTGTAGGGACATGTCTGCTGGAACGGGCCCTTCTCCGAGCAGGCATTGACTCCTGGCTTCTTCGTGGAGCTGTGCGCTCTGCACTGAGCACGCTGGGTGGGGTGGGTAATGCTTGGGTCTGACCCCAGTCAATGCTGCTGGGGCTGCCAGAAAGAACGGGACAGATCGGCTGCAATGTGCGTCTCCAAGGAGAAAGTGACAGAGGAGCCAGACTTGGCTCTAGGTTTATATTTAATGGCGGGGGTTGGGTTATTGTGTTTACACTGCAATAAAATGGAAAGGATGAATTAGTCTGGCTATGAATTCTTCACTGCTGGAGGGGTGGGGGGGCAGCAGGCGCCAAAGGAGGGGGGAGAGGGAGTTGTACCTGGGCGCCAGAGCTGGGCTCAGAGAGGGGAGCTGGGAGCAGGATGAGGAAGGGGGGCCAGCACCTGGCGGGGGAGGGTCCCAGGGCAGGGCTGTCCCTCCTTTACTGTGTAGCTGAGGGGTGACAGTGGCTGTGCCGGGAGGTCGGGGGCTGGTGCCCCCCGTGTGCTGGTGGGCAGCTGGGCCGGGAGGTTGGGGGCTGGTGCCCCCCGTGTGCTGGTGGGCGGCTGGGCCGTGAGGTCGGGCGCTGGTGCCCCCGTGTGCTGGTGGGCGGCTGTGGCTGTGCCGGGAGGTCGGGCAGCGATGCCCCCCGTGTGCTGCCCTGGTGGGGGAGCCTTGGGGCTCTCGGGGTGCACAGGACGACAGGTCCGCTGCTTCTGGGCTGCCTCACCCCTTCTCCCTGGAGCCGGACTGCGGGGAGCCGCTCCCAGCCCATGCTCCGTTCTGGCTGTAATGGCCACTCCTGGTGCTGGGATGGGCCCATCCCCTCCCACGAGGCAGCTCAGCGCTGGGTCGCTCCCCACGGCCTGTTCTCTGTCCAGTCTCGTACGAAGCGCCACACTCACTGGGCCTCCGCCCCCCAGCCCCTGGGGTCTCGGCTGGTTCTCGCCGGGGAGCCTGGCCTAGCGGACCTGACAGCGAGGGACAGGTTCTGCGGGGAGCTGGGGAGGTGTGGTGTGCTCAGCACGCCGGGGTGTGGAGCCCTGGGGCCTGGGGGGCGGGTGAGCCCTGGGGCCTGGGGGGCTGGCTAGACCGGCGGGGAGAAGAGAACAGCTGTGCCTGAGGGGGATGCAGCCGATTCCAACCTCCGCCCCCCTCGCCCTTCCCCCCGCCTGAAGGGTGCACCAGACAGCGTCTGGACCCCCATCTCCCCACGCCCTGCCCGCCTGAGGGGAGCGTGGTCCCACCCCCACTGATGGTCTCCCTCCCCCGCCTGCCTGAGGGGAGCACGGGCCACTCTCCCAGCCACCCCCCCCGCCTGAGTCCCCCTGACGGTCCGTCCCCCACCCCCGTGTCTATGGGGAGCGCTGCCCCACACCCCACTGAGAATCCTCCCCCACCTGAGGGGAGTGCAGACTACACTCCCAACGTCTCTTCCCTCCCGAGCCTGAGGGGAGCCTGGCCCCCCCACTGAAAGTCTCCCCCCTGCTCTGCTGGAGGGGAGCACAGGCCACCCTCCCACCCCGCCAACGGTCTCTCCCCTGCCTGAGGGAAGTGTGGGCAAATTCCCCCCCAAACCGACCGTTTCCCCCTCCCCTGAGGGGTGTGATGGGCCACCCTCCCATCTCCCCTCCTGCCTGGGGTGCCCCCCGTTCGCCCTGAGGGGTTTCTCTGGCAGGGCACAGCTGGGCGCGGGGACCCCAGGCGCTGGGGGGCCTGTCCAGGAGCGAGGCCTGTTGCTGCCGCACAGGGGTCCCCCGGGGGAGTCGCCCCTCACCGCTCTCAAGCCTGTGAGACCTCCTCCAGGTACGTGGTTCCTCCACCTCCCGGAGCCGCGGGGAGCAGCCCGGACGCGGGATCCAGGGCAGTGCCCCCGGCGTTGTGGTAAGTGGGGTTGTGTGGTGTTACTGACGGGCCCATTGCAAACCCACCTGCCCATCCCTTTACAGGGTCCCTCTTCCCCTCGCAAACAGCGGGCGCCGTGAGTGTTGGTTCGTCCATGGCAGAGGGGTCAGCAGAGCATCTGGGGGGGATCCGGCTAGTCAGGGGCTGGGGCTGGGTCAGGGAGATGAAGCCAGACAGGGAGGTGCGGTGGGTTCCTGATTCCCTGGGACAGCCAGGTGGTAGCGAAGACCCCAGGCTGCTGAACCCGCTGCGGGCAACCAGAGGGACACGGGAAAGGGCGCCTGGTGGTGATTAGCCGCCCTTAGGGGTTGGGCGACCGTAAAGCCCCCTTACACTCTTCAGCCACCAATGGTGGGAGAGACAGTCGTGGGGGGGGGGGTCGCCCGCAGTCCCCTTGGGCGGAGGGGACAGTCGGGGAAGGGGTCATTTGCGCTGCCCTGGCGTGGGAGGGAGACGGTTGGGGGTTTGCCTGCGCTCCTCTCAGGCAGGGGGAGATAATCGGGAGATTGCCTGCGCTCTCCTCGGGCAGAGCTGTCCTCCTCTTAGCCCCCCATCCGACTGGCTTAGTCCCCTTTCCCCCAGGGTTTGCCCAGTGACGAGCCTCAGCACCCTTGGCAAGGTGAGCACCCGCAGTCTCCCCCGTCTCTGGCGACAAGCTTGGCTCCCTTTTCCATTCGCCTCATGAACCCGGGTCACATCTGCACCAGGTGGAGGAGTTGAGTCGTCCCAAGAGCATTTGAGGGAATCTCAGGGTTCCTGATCCACCATAGAAATGTTGGTCTGGAAGGAACCTCGAGAGGTCACCAAGTGCAGCCCCCTGGCCTGAGGCTGGGCCAAGGAAACCTAGACCAGCCCTGACGGGTTTGTCCAACCTGCTCCTAACGGCCTCCACTGAGGGGGATTGCGCAGCCTCCCTTGGACGCCAGTTCCAGAGCACAGCGACCCTGCGCGTCAGAAAGATTTGCCTGATCGCTAACCTCAGTCTCCCGTCGTGCAAATTAAGCCCATTACTTCGTGTCCTGCCTTCATTGGACACAGAACAACTGATCCCCGTCCTCTGTATAACAGATCTGAAGGCTGTTCTCAGGTCCCCTCTCAGTCTTTCCCTCTGGACTAAACATGTCCAGTTTTTTTAGCCTTTCCTCATACATCAGGGTTTTCTAAACCTTTGATCAGTTTTGTTGCTCTCTGGACTCTATCCAGTTAGTCCACATCTTTCCTACAGTGCAGTACCCAGAACTAGACACAGGACTCCAGCCGAGGCCCACGCCGTGCTGAGCAGAGCAGGACAGTGACTCCCTGTGTCGTACATACAACACTCCTGTTAATACACCCAGAATATTGGCCTTTTTTGCAACCACATCATATTTTTGCCTCCTATTCAATTTGTGATCCACTATAAGCCCCAGATCTTTTCCAGCAGCACGACCACCTACCAGTTATGCCCCATTTTGTCGTTGTGCATTTGATCGAGCCTTCCTAAGTACCGTACTTTGCATTTGGCTTTAGTCAATTTCATCTTGTTGATTTTAGACCAGTTCACTCGGAGCTCTACCATTCTCTCCCCTCCAGCAGAGCGCTGGGTGATAGATTCATGGAGTTCAAGAAACGTTGGTGAGAGGAGATGGGTTTGGTCTTAAGGCAGGACCACAGGAACTGGCAGCCAGGATCAGGCCAGAGTCCATCTAGGGCAGTATTCTGTCTCCGACAGTGGCCAGCAGCAGGTGCTTCAGAGGCAGGTGAACCAAGTCAGAACCATGGATCAGCTGATGTGGGAAAATGTGCACCCCGCCCACGTAGGTCTCTTCCTGGAATCTAACACAGATTGGCTTAAGTCCTGAAGCAGGAGGTTCATATCCCTAGCAAAAAACTTTGTTTTTTTTTTTTACAATTGTGACTCTGGACATTCTTGTTATCCATATAAATGTCCAGCCCTTTCTGGCTCTTGCTAAATACTTAGCCTAAATGACTTTCTGTTGCAGTGAGTTCCACAGGCTAATTTACCGATAGTGTGAAGAAAGTCTGTATGTTTTGAATGTCCTGCCTTACAATTTCATTGAATGTCTCCTTGTTCTTGTGTTATGAGATCGGGAGAACAAACGCCCAATCTTCTTCCGGGGGCTCTGCAGCTCCTCCCCAGTTCTGATCCCTTCTCTGGCCCCCCATGGGGAGACATGCAGGGCCCCCTTTGGGTGCTCAGGTAGTTCTACATACAGGCACTTCCGGAAGCTGCTACATCAACCTTGGCACCAGTGCCGATATTTCGTTTGGTACCCCGCTGGTGCCCAGGCCTCCATAGACACGGACCCCATATCCAGCACCAATGCAGGCCTTGTGGCTGGCGCAGCCTGGCACCAAGCCCCTCGGGTTGGGAGGGCGCTCTGCCCCTCTGAAGAGTGGGGTGACGCCCCCGTGGAGGAACCATACAAGTCCCCCTTGGAGGGTTGTGCCGGTGGCACCTGGCCAGAGGATCAGATCAGTGCCTCATCTGTTTTCCCTCCTGAGGAACAGAGGGTTTCTGCTGCTATTGGGGAGAATGGCCAGCACCCTTCAGCTACACACCTGTGTCACGGCACTGGAGACCTCTGACTCGCTGTTCAATGTACCAGCGACACAGACCAGGGGGAAGCTGGCTGCACCTGTCAGCTCTGGCCGTGTCAGGCATGCAAAGGACGTCTGGCTCTCTCCGGTCTCATCCCTCCCTGTATCCACGAGAGCAGACAGACTATGTCCCGTGTTAGCTGAAGGGCGCACATGGTTAGGGCTGCATGAGCCGGCAAACCACGTGGTGGGGAGTGCAGCACAGGCCACACGGTCTCTCCCTCCGATCCCTGGGGCACAGGGATGTCAGCTGGAGACATTTGACAAGGGAGCCTCCTTGTGCAGCTTACAAAGCCCTCGAGGCCCAGCTGTCAGCCCGTCGTGTCCTGCTACAGCTGGGCCTTGTGGGATGCCATGAGTCCCTCCTCGACTCCCTGCCCACGGAGCAGGACGGAGTGACACTGAGTGTGATCACGTGGACAGAAGTGCGAGGCTGTGGCTCGTCAGAGGGGCTCCTGGCTTAGACTGTCTGGTCTGACTCCAGAATCTCCAGGGGGGAGAGAGGAATCAAAACTCCCGTTTGGAGGGTAGTGGCCTCGGTAGTGACAAAAGTGAGGCGGTGCTGGAGGAGACCAAGGCCACTGCCCAGGGATTAACTCTGCCTCTGTTCTCCTGCCTGCTGCCGTCCTGCTTCCAGAGCCACCCAGGGATCCAGCCCCAGCGGCCACAGGAACCAGCTCCTAGACTGGCTGCTGGCAAGCAAGCTTGGCAGCATCCGAATTCCTCACCGCCTGTCCTCACGGTCCTCAGCATGGGCCTCTGTGACCCAGGGGGCTCAGCTGGGTCCCTGGGCTCCATGTGCACGTAGCTCAGGGAGAGGTGCTGTCCCTGGGGGGAGGGGGCCAAGGGCAGGCTCAGAGTCTGCTGGGCAGTCCAGAGGGGCAGAGCAGAGACGCTGTGGAGAAGGCCAGGGCCCCTCGGCATGGGGGAGGATGGCAGGCGCTGGCTCGGAGGAGGGGGCAGAGTTGAATGATGGAGAAGGGAAAGCCCGGGAAGAAGAGCCTGGCCAATAGGGAGTGAGATGCCTGGTTCTGGGGGTGGGAGAAGCCATTTTGGAGCAGGCTAGGGCCTGACATGGGAAGGGCAGGGCTGGCTGTGTGGGGGGCTGGTGAGGCCCAGGCCTGCATGCAGGGCCCCTGAGAACCGGCCTCTGGGTGCCTGGCAGCAACACCCCTCAGCTGGGCCTTTCCATCTCCAAGTGACTCCTACATTAGAGAGGTTTGTTGGGCCCCCAGCCAGGCTGAGGCAAGGGCACCACTTAGAGAGAGCTGCAGTCCCCGTCTGCCCCCCGCCCCGAGTTTCGTACCCCACTAGGAGCAACAGGGCTTTTATTATAGATCCATGCTGCTAACATCCATCATTTAATTACACTCTATATTGTGACTTTTTAAGAGATTTTTTTTTGTTTGGTACCTCAGCTACTTTTGAGCCATCATTAATTTCATCTCTCCCCCACCATTTGTTAATTAATGCACATACTTTGTCTCTAATTCTACTTTCCCCCCGACAAACTTTTAAATGTTCACCTTAACCCCTTAGCTTAGCATCAGCTCATTTATGTTAGTGGTGGAAGATCAAGTTGCAACACATAATCTGAACATTTCTTTCACGATGAATTAGAAAGATCTCCAAAAATATCATGCCCAAGAATAATCTAGAGATCATGCAGCCACTGTGCTGGCCCTGCATATGATGGAAATCACTTCAAGCCAGGGGGTGCTGCACCCCCAGCACCCCTAGTTCCAGCATCTATAACTTATTTAAAAAAATAACTAAGTTATAAAACCCTAGACTACAAAAAAGATTCCAAAACCCTTTGTAGAAGCCTACGTATCTGACTAAAAATAGTTCTTAGACCAAGATTCCTGGTCAGTGTTTGGAACCCAAACAGTGGAGCACCAGCACATTGAAAGTGAAATGAATTAGAAGTTGTAGAACTGATTTTTTTCAGGGTCTACACATAGAGGAATGGAGACAGTAAAGCACAGCCAGCCTGCAAGAGCTGTGCTGCAGAACAGGAAAACCTATAATCCTTCCCTGCTGTGAAGAAACAAGCATGAACCACCACAAATATTGTTTAAATTACACTTAAAACTTTCCAATTTTTTCCAACTCTCTAATTTTGCAGTGAATGGCAGTACCCCAGTGTGGCCATTTATTCTACCATTTAGTCTCACTTGTCTGTGGGAGTCTTTCCTTTGCCAACAATGGGCTTTGGTCAGGTCCATCGGCTGTGACACAGAAACACCGATTCCTCTGTGAATGCCGGGATTTTACCACATCTCCCCAGAGTGGTGTTGCACTTTTCTAGAACCTTTTCCCCAGATACCTTTTGAGGAGCTGCTGCCCCTCAACAGCTACCCTCCAGCAGCCATTTTGCAGCTTTCTGCTGTATCTCCTTCTCTTCCAGCTGGTAAATATTCTGATCTCCTGTTGTACTTACTCTGTAACATTTCTGAGGGTGGCAGAGTCACACAGACCTGAGTACGGTCAGTGAATTTCATGGAGGTGATGTTTACTCTGACCAATCCTTACAGCAACACACCAGAAACCTCCTTCCAACTTAATCCTTTGTATTTATCGTAACTATTTGTATAAACTCTTCAGTGAACATAAGCCCAAGCCAATCTGAACAATTTGTATGATTTGGCTGCCAATATGTGTGTGTTATGGATCTAGGCTGCGAACACCCATCATCATTTAATTATACTCTAGCTCGGGGTAGGCAACCTATGGCACACGTGCCAAAGGCAGCACGTGAGCTGATTGTCAGTGGCACTCACGCTGCCCGGGGCCTGGCCACCAGTCCGGGGGGCTCTGCATTTTAATTTAATTTTAAATGAAGTTTCTTAAACGTTTTAAAAACCTTATTTACTTTACATACAACAATAGTTTAGTTATATATTATAGACATAGAAAGGGACCTTCTAAAAATGTTAAAATGTATCACTTGGGCACGCGAAACCTTAAATTAGAGTGCATAAATGAAGACTCGGCACACCGCTTCTGAAAGGCTGCCGACCCCTGCTCTAGATCGTGATTCTTTTTAAAGGTATAGACCGTAGTGCTAATAAAAAAAATGTTTAAATAAAGAGATTGGACTATTTGGGGCTAGTTTTTAAGTGACTCTAGACTATTGACGTAGTAGAAAATGGCCCCGGGAATCATGGTTAAAGTTGCCCCCGCTACCAAAATCTGAAATGGTGCCCCGCTGGGAGTTGCAGCAGCTTGACTCCTGCATGGAGAGGACGCGTGCCAGCAGTGATCCTCAGCCCTCTGCAGTGACCGAGGAGCCCAGAGCCATCTCTGAACCTGAGGATCTGTGGTGGAGTTGTGAGTCACCGTCCTTCAGTTACATGGTAGGGAAATTGTTTGGGGAACCCTCACTCCCTGAACTGTGTCCTCGAGCTGGGGGTCCGGGTTGGGGATTTTATTACCTGCTGCCTGTTAAACCTAGGCAGGGACTGATCACCTTATCCCCCTTGTGAGGTTTTTGGGCTGCACTGAACCCAGTCATCAAGGGCTCCTACAAAGTACCCTGACCAATGGGACACTAAGGTCATGTTTGCGATATCCAGTCATGTGACTGGGGAAATTCACAGGTGTTATCCGTGTGGGCACCGGTGACCCTGAGAATCGTGTTTCACCCTGTTTTGTTCTGTTCAGCTTCTGTTTAATATAATTACTCTGTTGAAGATATTGTTTGTGTTATTTCTTGGGAGTCTCCAGCTCTCTGGCAAGTAAGTGGGGGTTCCCCTGTAGCTAGAATTTCCCTTCCAGGCTGCCCTGGTGACCCTGCCAAGGAGGAGTGAGGGGGGTGGAGGCACCGCCAAATAAATTCAGATGGGAAGAAAATAAGGAAGCTGCACCCTGCTGAGTGGGTGGCAGGATCCAGAAGAACCCAGGCCTGTCCGTCAAAACCCGTAAGGAGATTGGAGCTAAGGGAGGTAACTGGGTGGAGAGGGGGCACCACACCTCCAAACAGCAGTTCTGATGGAGCAGTGAAGAGCCATGCACTGACTTGTCACATCACCACCATCCCCTCCGCTTGGACTTCATCTCTCCTCCTCCTAAATCACCTGGTGCTAGCTTACTTCCGGTGACTGGCATTGGACAGATCCTCCATCCAGTTCAGGCACCCATCTCACGAGAGTGCTGTGGAGAAGTGGATTCCCTTCCCATGAAAGGAGCCTGGAGCTGGTTCCACAGGAACACTGAGGGAAAGGATTTTTACTGCCTCTATTTCCTGATCCCCAAAATGAGCAACTGTCTGAGCGCCATCGGGACCTGGCACCGCGACAGGTGCATACGGCTTTCCTGTTCAGGGCGCTCGCTCGGTGAAGTTTTCCCTTCCGTGCGCCAGGGAGATGGGCAGGCAGCTCCTGGGTTCCGCTTCCGGTGATCAAACACAACCACATCACGTGTCTGAGCTTGTGTGGGGACAAGACTCTGTCGGTTTAGAGGCCTTCCAACCAGCCAGGGCACAGCCCCAGGAGTCTTCACCCAGTGCCTGGCTGCAGTTGCTGCACACCGCGGACAGCAAGAAGTCTCTGTCCCTGCCTAGACAAGTGGCTCCTAAGGGCCATCTCAGAACAGGATCTCTGCTCAGCCACCCTGTACATGTGCAACCTCTTCCCGTCACCGGAGGGAGGGGCTGTTAATCACCTGGGAGAAATCCATGCTGCAATCTACAGCGGGGATCAGCTTCACTGGAGCATCCTCGACTGCAGGCGGGCCAGCGCCCTTCTGCTAGAGGAGAGATTTGGCACGATCCTAGACTCCCTGACAGTTCTCAGGGAGCAGCTGGAACAGACCACACGACTGTGCCTGAAGCTACTAGGTCTGAGGGCTTCATCACCCTACGTCACCACATGCCTTGCTTGTCGGAGCAGGAGACCCTTGGAGCTCTGGGTGACGAGACGCCGCACACCAGATATACCCAGCCTGCCAAGGGCACTGCCCGTCCCCCTGGAGAGTTCCAACAGCGTCACTGGGGAGAGAACAGGGACGACGTCCTCAGGCAAATGCTCTTTACTCCCTCTCCTCGACACTCTCGCTTGCCACCAGCGCCTCCAGTCTGGGCTGGGGTTTGCGTTACCAAAACCCATGTCCACAGCCCGTGGAGTCCCTGGGAGTCCAGACTCCCTGTCGGTGTCCTGGAGTTCAGGACAGAACGATGGTCCCTCAGCAGGAGGTCTCGGGATCAGCGCGCGTGGCCCTTGCAGTGGGTGGTGACCACAGCACTGTCTCGTGGGTAAGGCCACCGGTAATAGACCTCATGTGTGACGAGAACATCAAAGGCCAAGTGCCCTGCACAAGGGCGTACAGGGAGGGAGGTTCCCTCTCAGATGCTGGGCTGGAGCCGTCGGCTTCCCTCCGATTCCCCTGGTGCCCAGGCTGATAAGGAAGATCAGGTCGGACGGAGCCAACATCCTGTTAACAGGCTCCATGTGGCCTCATCAGCACTGGTACCCTGGTGTCCTGCAGCTGGCCAGTGACCCACTGCACCTGTTTCCCTGTCCCTGGACCTCCTGCCTGGACAGCGAGGGAGGGTTCTGCCTCCAGCCCAGATCCACGTGCCGGTTCGATACCCTGCGGAGTAATGGGGGCAGCTTTTGCCCTCCGAGGGTTCAGGCCGCCCTGTTGCAAGCCAGGAAAGGCTCCACTTGAAGTTAAATGCTAAACGCAGAAATGGGAACTGTTTACTATCTGGGCTGCTGGTAAGGAACTTGCTCACTCGAGCTGGGGTCCCTGCAGTCTCAGGGCTTAGTCTTAGCCCCCGAAAAGTTCACATGGCAGCAATATCTGCTCACTGCCATTTTACGTTTGACCCTCACACAGTTGGACGTGGATCTGAAGAACCCTCTCCAGAGTTCACAGAATAAATAAAAACAGAGTCTGGCAGGGAAATTAACCCTCCTGCTTCAGGGTGTTAGCTAATCGCTGGCTATTAGCCCACCAGGAGACCTGGCGTGGAGGCGGGCTGCCCCACAGCCGCTGCCGAGGGGTTTCTTACACCTTCCTCTGAAGCATCTGCTTCTGGCTGCTGTCAGAGACTGGGCGAGATGGACCTAGGTCTGATAAGCCTGGAAAGTCCTATCCTATAGGTAGGACAACCCCACCTTCTTTCACCTGGGTCTCCCCATTCCTTAACAGCGTGGTCAGCGGACGTGTTCCCCACACGTCAGGGAAATCCCACTATCCTGGGACCTAAATCTCGTCCTAACTAGGCTGATCACCAACATCTTGCGTGAGCCTCTCTCGAGCCTCTGCCTCTATTTCCTGGTCCTCAGAATGAGCAACTGTCTGAGCACCATCGGGATCTCACACCTCGACAGGTGCATACGGCATTCCTGTTCAGGACGCTCCCTCAGGGTGATGTTTTCCCTTCCGTGTGCCAGGGAGATGGGCATGCAGAGGCTGAGCAAGCCTGGTGCTGTGGCCCCTCCACCTTCTACCGTGCTGCACAAGGACACAGTCACCATGTGGCCCCATCCCAGCTTCGTGCCTAAGGTGCTCTCCGATTAGGGTGACCATATTTCCCCAAAGGGAAAACAGGACACTGCGTGGGGCTAGCCCAAGGCCCCCCCTCCCTGAGCCGCTTGTCCGAGCCCCTCTCCCGCACCCTTCATGTGGGGCTGGCCTGAGCCGCTCACCCGAGCCCTGCCCCCTCCTTCCCAGGTGGGGCTGGTGTCACTGCTCATCTGTGCCCTGCCTGCCCCCCTATGCGAGGCTGGGGGTGGCATCGCTGCTCTCTCGAGCCCTGCCTGCCCTCCGCCCGAGCCCCGTCGCCCCGCTGTGCAGGGCTGGCATCACCACTCCCTCTGGGCATTTGTCCCTTTGCTCTTGCCAACTGATCAAGTCAGCAAGCATGAATGGGACAAAAGGCTACTTTTGCCAAAAAAAAGTTGGGACGGCCAGGACATGGCTTAAAACAGGGACTGTCCCGGCCAAAACGGGATGTATGGTCACCCTATCTCAGATTCCCACTTATCCAAAGCACCTTCCTGCCCTAGTTCTTAGCAAGACACCAGCCCACCCACCACAGCCCCACTCCATCCCTGGCTGTGAAAAGGGGGCCCTGTGCTTACCTAGAAAAGACCGCTGGTGCACAGGGCCCTGAGGACACTGTGATTTCACGGCCTGCGTGGAAATAGCGGAATTAGCGGAATACCGCAGCTCTTCCCCATGCGGGGGGAGGTGGAAGGGCACATCCCTGCTTTTGCACCGGTGCTGAGGCGGTGACTGCTCGTGGGGCATCACTGGGCTGGTCCCATCCTGCAGGCGACAGGGAGGGGCAAGCGGGTCCTGTCCTGGGGCGTGGGGTGCTGAACCCCACCTGGACAAGCAGCGAGTGGCAGCGCAGTGCGTAGATGAGCCCATGGTGCCGGATGGGTCAGCCTGGGGCAGGGATCAGGGCCTGGCTCGCCCTGTGCCCAGCTCCCGCTCAGGCTGCTGCTGCTGCTTTCTGCCCAGCTGGCAGAGTGTGGGTGGGGGATGGCACTGACAGCACAGAGATTCGGGGCCTGGCCTGGCTCACCTCAGCGCTGCCGGCCCGGGGAGACACTGGAGCGCGGGCTGTGAGGCGCTGAGACCCTGCAGAGACAATGGGCACCCCGATGACCAGCGACGAACACCTAGTGGCAGGGGCAGCTGAGGGGGTGAACACGGCATGGCTGTGTCGGGAGAGGTGTCTGTGATGAGAACTGGGCTCACAGGCACAGCAGCTCCCTGAGGGAACAAAGCCAACGGGAACGTATGTTTCTGAAGCCTTGTTAGGTTATTTTTAGCCAAGTTGCAGCAGGCAGGTTTTTGTGCTTAATGCTAATGGGCTGCTCTTCCTCTGGGCGCTTTTGTGTGTGTGCTTTGATCATGCCCTGCCCCTCACCCCTTTGCCACTCTCTAACCCCACCCTCGCCTTTTGCCTCCCAGCCAATGGGCTGCAATGATTCCTTTAAAAAGTGAGCAGAGGCACATGATTGGCCATCCCACTCATTTAAAAAGACCTATTAATTTCATTGATTGGTTCAGTGCGGCTATTTAAAGAGCAACGTTCTTCTCTGTTGGATATGGTGAGGTGGTGTAGTGGGGCAGTTGCCCCACTTTGGCAGAGGAGGGATTAAAGCAGGCTGGAGGGAGCCTGTGCAGAACCCGGCCAATCAGAGAAGGGAAGAAAAGCAGCCAGTCAGGGCCAGACTGGGCCGTATATAAAGGCTGCAAAGCAGAGGAGACAGGAGTCTCTCCCTGACAAGCCGGGGAGGAGGACTGGCTCCCAGGGATCCGCACCTTAGATAGAGCGGTGCTGGGCAGGCTCAGCGGAGCAGAGGAAAAGCTCCAGCCTGATCCCTGCCAGGCTGAGGCCCCTGAAAGAAAAGGCCAAGAAGGTGCAAGGGACAAAGGGAAGCAGCTCAGGGAGTGTGAGCAGTAGAGGGGAGAGAAGGAGGGCAGGATATGGCTCCTGCCAGAGGGTCCCTGGGCAAGGACCCAGAGTAGTGGGTGGGCCTGGGTCCCCCCCTTACACTGCACCTGGCCGTGGAGGAGTGTGGTCCGATACAGACTGGGGCTGGCCCCTGAGGCCAGGGGCTAGACTCTGGGGCTGCAGTTGGCCACGAGGTCAGGTGCAGACTGGGGACTGCGGCTACCCCCGGAAGGGGAGAGAACTGAGTGGGGCACAGCTGGAGGGCTGTGTCTAGGAGAGGATGCCGCAAGCCAGGGAGCAACGCGGGTCCCAGACAGCACCGCAGAGCAGACAATGGGTGAGGCACCCCCTGCAGAGGGTGCTCCACAGCTGGACAGAGCTAATTCCTGGAGTAACCAGCAGGAGGCGCCGCGGTGGTGAGTCTGCACGTGTTACAGCTGGGTTGGGACCGGGGAGTCGCTGCTGCTGCCCTGAGTAAACGGCATCCGCGCCCCTGCTGGGAGGAGCAGCCGGGGGCCGGGTGGGGGGAGGAATATGTCCTCAGTGCCTGTGCTGCCGTGAGTGCTGACAGGCAGGACTCGTGGAACGGTGCACTTGGCACTTACACTTAAGTACTTACAAATACGGGGACAAGTCCGGTGTGGAAATCGTGTTGCTTATGTATTTATATGTAAAAGTACAAGTGTGTGAGTGACGATATAGTGCACAGACCGCATCTCATTCCACGAAATGGACATTCTTCTTCAATAGCACGTAGTCTCCAACAGATCATCCTGAGGATGGTTCCTTCTTGGCAAAAGGATCTGACTCATGGCTGGGCTGGGCCGGGCCGGGCCACCACTCCTAGTTGCAGTGACCAATCCAAAGTGCACGGTGTGTGTGCGCCACCCTCCCTGGCTGGTGCAACAGCTGGGCCGACAGATAAAGGCCCCGGCAGCCAGAACGTAGGGCCTGAAGCTCCCTAGTTGGGGCACTGAATTCTGGGGCCGACCAGAACTTGGGACAGGCGGGTGGGCTGGGATTGTTTTTAAAAAACTGTTCTGAAAAAGCACTTCCAGATTTAAAACGTTACTTTATGCTTTAAGTACCTTTAACGTGCACTGAAATGCAAGTACGAAGTACAGACCAATCAAACTACTTCAAGCATCTGAGAGCGCTAACGGAGTTGGCGGATGTGATTGCAGAGCCATTGCCATTATCTTTGAAAACTCATGGCGATCGGGTGAGGTCCCGGACGACTGGAAAAAGGCTAATGGAGTGCCCATCTTTTAAAAAAGGGAAGGAGGAGGATCCTGGGAACTACAGGCCAGTCAGCCTCACCTCAGTCCCCGGAAAAATCATGGAGCAGGTCCTCAAGGAATCAATTCTGTAGCACTTAGAGGAGAGGAAAGTGATCAGGAACAGTCAGCATGGATTCACCAAGGGCAAGTCATGCCTGACTAATCTAATTGCCTTCTATGATGAGATAACTGGCTCTGTGGATGAGGGGAAGGCAGTGGATGTGTTGTTCCTTGACTTTAGCAAAGCTTTTGACACGGTCTCCCACAGTATTCTTGCCAGCAAGTTAAAGAAGTATGGGCTGGATGAATGGACTATAAGGTGGATAGAAGCTGGCTAGATTGTTGGGCTCAATGGGTAGTGAGCAATGGCTCCATGTCTAGTTGGCAGCCGGTATCAAGTGGAGTGCCCCAAGGGTCGGTCCTGGGGCCGGTTTTGTTCAATATCTTCATAAATGATCTGGAGGATGGTGTGGATTGCACTCTCAGAAAATTTGCAGATGACACTAAACTAGGAGGAGAGGTAGATATGCTGGAGGGTAGGGATAGGATACAAAGGGCCCTAGACAAATTGGAGGATTGGGCCAAAAGATATCTGAGGTTCAACAAGGACAAGTGCAGAGTTCTGCACTTAGGATGGAAGAATCCCATGCACCGCTACGGACTCGGCAGCAGTTTTGCAGAAAAGGACCTAGGGGTTACAGTGGACGAGAAGCTGGATATGAGTCAACAGTGTGCCCTTGTTGCCAAGAAGGCCAATGGCATTTTGTGCTGTATAAGTTGGGGCATTGCCAGCAGATCGAGGGACGTGATCATTGCCCTCTATTCGACATTGGTGAGGCCTCATCTGGAGTACTGTGTCCAGTTTTGGGCCCCACACTATAAGAAGGATGTGGAAACATTGGAAAGCATCCAGCGGAGGGCAACAAAAATGATTAGGGGACTGGAACACAGGACTGATGAGGAGCGGCTGAGCGAACTGGGATTGTTTAGTCTGCGGAAGAGAAGAATGAGGGGGGATTTGATAGCTGCTTTCAACTACCTGAAAGGGGGTTCCAAAGAGGATGGATCTAGACTGTTCTCAGTGGTAGAAGAGGACAGAACGAGGAGTAATGGTCTCAAGTTGCAGTGGGGAAGGTTTAGGTTGGATATCAGGAAAAACTTTTTCACTAGGAGGGTGGTGAAACACTGGAATGGGCTCCCTAGGGAGGTGGTGGAATCTCCTTCCTTAGAGGTTTTCAAGGTCAGGCTTGACAAAGCCTTGTCTGGGATGATTTAGTTGGGGATTGGTCCTGCTTTGAGCAGGGCATGGGACTAGATGACCTCCTGAGGTCCCTTACAGTCCCAATATTCTATGATTCGAAGTTCAAAAATTAAGTGTGCACCGGAATACTGAACTGCATGGAAGCACTCACTGCCCAGTGCTTGCGGTTGGTTGGTTGTTGGGTGTGCTCGTTTTCAGAGTTTGGGATGCTTAAAGATTTTGAAACCCATTTCACCTTGTGGTTTGAGAAGAATCTGGCATCCATCTGGCTACCCGCTGGGCAGAGCTTAGTTCTCACTGAAAGCCTGCTGTGAGATGGGAGGCTCTAAAATCGCTTCTTGGGGAGGGCTCCAAAATCTCCAGCAAACTTTCGTCTGTGCTGTTTTGTCCCCCTCTCCGCCTGTGTCACTCCCCTTCTGTCCGAGTGTTTCTGTGCCGCGTGTTCGGGCTGCTCCAGCCACCAGCAACGGGACTGGCAGAACAGCTGTCCCCTTGTACAAGGGCTGGTATATGTTGGTTGAAAAGCCTTGGTGACAAGAGACTTTCCAGTCCTCTTCCCTTCTCCATGAACTGCTGAGATCAAGCACTGCCATGGGCAGCGGGTTCTCCTCTTCCTGGGCAGAGGCTGGTAGAGCAGTATCCTTGGTAGGTCATCGGATATCGGCCCTCAAGAAAACAGTCTGGTTTTCATCTCTCTCGCTCCCCCACCTGGCAGGCTTGTTACGGCCTTTAGCAGTTGCTGAGAAAATCGCTGCCCCTAGAAAGCAGAGCTCTATGGCACTGGAGCAGCGTGTCACAGGGTCCTTAGAGTGGAAGGGCCCTAAGGACATTAGGTGCCACATTCAGAGGCTCTAAGGCCAGAAGGGACCATCTGATCTGACCTGCTGTCTGACACAGGCCGGAGAATGTCACCACTCGCCTGTATTGAGCCCAATAACGTGTGTTTGGCTGAAGCGCCTGCCAGAAGGGCCCAGGCTGGATCCGCAGCCTCAGATGGAGGAGCCCCCGTTTCCCTGGGGAGTGTGTGCCAATGGGTAATGACCCGCCCTGGTCACAACTCTTGCCTAATTCTAGCTGGGATTTGTCTGGCTTCAGTGGGATTTGGGTGCCTGGCTCCCTGCGATGCCTTGGAACATCCCAACCTACATCTTGGCTCTAGCAGTTCATGAGCTTTTATCTGCTCAAATTATATCAGAATTGAAGTAGGGACAGAAAAGCTTATTCCAGTCTCCAGTTACCTGGTCATTTAGGCCTGAGACCAGTCATGGGAGTTGCTGAGGAATTACTGTTTACAAAGGGCTGGTGCAATTCAAACTAATGAGGAAACAGTCGCTGCCCCAGGGAGCTCCCAGTCTCAGAGGGATTCATGGGAACTGACTTAAATTTACTCATCTCCCAGCTAACGGCGTTCCTGATTGCGGAGAGCTGGGTTGCGGGGTGAGCTAGCGACAGACTGTCCCCTTCTCTAAGCTAGAACAGGCTCCATTCAGTCCTTTGTGGTCCCTTCAGCTCAGATCCCTCAGCCAAAGCCAACTGATCACTTTTAACCATTTGTTGAGCCGAGCATTTCGCATCACTTACGCTGGACCATGAGCTCTCTGGGCAAGGGCTGTCATCTTCTTATGTCTTACAATGCGGGGTGCTATCACAATAACAGTAGTTCGTATGTAAGCAGGGTCTGAATGACTGCTTCCCTGACAGCGAGCTGGGAGGGGAAGAGACTATGGGTGTGTTTATGTAAATAGTTTGCTCCGGCTCTGCTTACATATTCGGCACATACAGCGGTGTCAAAGTGATCAGCTTAGGCTGGTGTTGGGTACCAATCACCATAGCACTGAATGCAGGGGTAAGAAATATGGTTACCAATGTTGTAATTATTGTAGGAATATAGGAAAGCAGGATGGTGCTTAACCTGTCCCAAATGAGCGGGCCACCCTCAGTTGAAAGAGCCTCGTTAAACCAGGGGCTTGAACGTCAGAGCCTTGTGAAACTAAGATGGGTGGGGTCAGGTAGCCTCAGCCAGGAGGCTGAAAACCCTCACTAATCCTCCCTACTGCTCAAAGAATAGAGCTCAATAGGTTTCATGAGGAGCCTCTTTGTTATGTTAAATGCCTAATCCGAGCTGGACTCAGTTGTGGTAGGACTGTTCCTGCCCAGCCTGCAAAGAGCTGAACATTACGAAGAGATGGTCGCAGCGGAAGGTGACAGTCAGCTGGTGCACGAGTGGCTGGTGCAGCAGAGAGGAGCAATGAGCAGCCAGCCGGTAGAGAGAGGTGATGAGAGAGGTGAGCAGGCAGCTGGCAGAGAGGGCAGTGAGCGAGTACCTGGGCAGCACAGCAAGTAAGGTTCCTCCTTACCCCACCCCGGGGGGGAGAGAGGTGAACTCTGCAGATTCACCTCTGAACTCTGGGTCTGCACTGACCAAGGACAGCAACTCTGAGTCAGGTGCAGAGAAGGGTAGGGCATGTGAAGGGGACTTTTGGGTAGCTGGATTTAAGAACCTGAGGGGGAAAAGGACACTGCCCAACCTACTTACAGGGTCAGGGTCTCATTTTAAGCACTGGAGGTGGGGGGAACAAAGGGGGAAAAGGGCACTTAATAATGTTGAAAGCTTGGAATTCGGTACCCCCGAAATGGGACTAACAGACCTTGCTTGATTGGCTTTTATAAAAGTTACAATTAAACCTTCAAATACTTGAAAAGGCTGAGCCCTCACAGCTTGCCATATCTGTAGCTCCAACAGGCTCCAGGCTCTTTTGTTGACCTGTTCCAATGAGGCTTTGAGAACAGCCACCTTCCCCCATGGCTGCCTACCCCCCTCATGGGGGGTGCGGTACTCGGGCCGTGAGAGGGTCGTTGCTTTTTTCCTTTTGCCTGACACCTAAAACATGGGTGGATGGAACTTCCCTTCCCTCCTACCTGCAAACTGTAATTAACACACTTTGAAAACCCCTATAAACTTGGCCTTTTTGGGACTATAACCCAACATATGTTTGCTATATTGTGTCACATGCACACATCAAAAATTGTCATAAAAACCAGACAATTAACCAAATACTCCAACTAAAAACAAAACATCACAACAAGAAGTGTGATATTTGCGACACCCCTTATTTCAGCTGATTTAACCCTCAATTCATGGCAAATATCCCAGCAACCCAAAATCAAGAGGTCATTTTGTCAAGTTGAGGGTGAGGATTACGCATCTTGTTGGTTTTTGTGTGTTTGTTATTTAACTGTCCAAACACTTAGACAAAAACTTTTTAAAGTGCCCAGCACATCTAACAATCCAGTTAAGTCTTTTTCAAATCATCAGGTGTTATGTTGTGCTGGATTCCAAAGGATTAAGGTGTACTAGATTCATAGATTCCAAGGCCAGAGGGAACCATCTTGATCATCTAGTCTGCCCTCCTGTATAACACAGGACAGAGAACTGCCCCCAAATCATTCTCGTTTGAATTAGAACATATCTTTAAAAAACCCATTCAATCTTGATTTAAAAATTTCAGTGATGGAGAATTCACCACAACCCTTGGTAAATTGTTGCAGAGATTAATTACCCTCACTTAAAATTATACACCTGAATTTCTCTAGCTTCAACTTCCAGCCATTGGATCGTGCTATACGTTTCTCTGCTAGATTGAAGAGCCCATTATCAAATATTTGTTCCCAGTGTAGGTGCTTAGAGACTGTCATCAAGTCACATGTTGGCCTTCTCTTGTTAAGCTAAATGGATTGACCTCCTTGAGTCTATCACTATAAGGCATATTTTTCAATTTTCTTAATAATTCTCGGGGCTCTTCTCTGAACCCTCTCCATCCTTCTTATCAACATCCTTTGTGAATTGTGGACACCAGAACTGGACACAGGATTCCAGTGCCAAATACCGAAGTAAATAACCTCTCTACTCCTACTTGGGTGCATGAAGAGGGGAATCTTGAGTATCACATTAGCTCTTTTGGCCACAGCATCACACTGGGAGCTCATGTTCAGCTGATTATCCTGGGAAGCAAGGACTCTGAAAAAAGCCTTGGGGGATCATGGTGAATAGAGTCCCCTGCCCTGTAAGTGTGGCCTGCAGTCTATGTTCCTAGATGTATTCATTTGCATTCAGCCATATTAAAACACATATTCTTTGCTTGCACCCAATTTGCAGAGTGATCTGGATGACACTGTATCAGTGACCTGTCGTCTTCACCATTTACCTCTGCCCCAATTTTCATGTCATCTGCAAACTTTATCAGTGATGATTTTATGTTTTCTTCCAGATCTTTGGTAAAATAGCACAGGGCCAAGAACCAATTCCAGGGGGATCCCACAGAACCCCACTAGAAACACACAAACTTGATGATGATTTCGTGTTTACAGTTAGGCAGTTTATAATCCATTTAAGATGTGCCATATTAACTTTGTATCCTTCTAGTTAGTTAATCAAAATGTTGTGCAGTACCATGTCACATGCCTTACAGAAGTCTATTACATCTGCATGATTACCTTTATCAACCAAACTTGTAATAGCATAAAAAAAATCAAGTTAGTTTGACAAGATCTATTTTCCATCAACCTAAATTGATTGGCATTAATGATGTTACCCTCCATTAATACTTTATTGCTTAAGTCATTTACCAACAACTCATTAGCATGCCTGGGAACAATGTTAGGCTGACAGGCCTATAATTATGTGGGTATTCTCATTAACCCTTTTTAAATATTAGCACAACGTTAGGTTTCTTCCAGTCCTCTGGAACTTCCTGAGTGTGCCCAGACTTACTGAAAATCAACCTAAACGGGCCAGTGAGCTCTTCAGACAGCTCTTCTAAACGTCTTGAATGCAAATTGTCTGGACCTGCTGATTTTAAAAATACCTAACTTCAGTAGCTGCTGTTTTACAACCTCCTGAGTCACTGTTGGAATGGAAAGGGTTTTCTCACCCTATGATACGACGACATCATCATCTGCTTTTTCCCCCAACTACAGAACAGAAATATTTATTGAACTCTTCTGCCTTTCACAGTTCTACCACCATTTCCATCTAGTAATGGGCCAATACCATTGTCAGAATTCTTTTTGTTCCTAATATACTTTTAAAAACCTGTTTGTTGTCCTTAACTCTGTTGGCCATAGGTTCCTTCTTGCGTCCCTTTGCTCCCCTTATCAGTTTTCTACAATTCCTAGCTTCTGATTTATATTCATTACTATCAATTTCCACCTCTTTCCATTTGTTTTATATCATAGAACCATAGAATATCAGGGTTGGAAGAGACCTCAGGAGGTCATCTAGTCCAACCCCCTGTTCAAAGCAGGACCAACCCCAACTAAATCTTCCCAGCCAGGGATTTGTCAAGCCGGGCCTTAAAAACCTCTAAGGATGGAGATTCCACCACCTCCCTAGGGAACCCATTCCAGTGTTTCACCACCCTCCTAGTGAAATAGTGTTTCCTAATATCCAACCTAGACTTCCCACATTGCAACTTGAGACCATTGCTCCTTGTTCTGTCATCTGCCACCACTGAGAACAGCTGAGTTCCGTCCTCTTTGGAACCCCCCTTCAGGTAATTGAACGCAGCTATCAAATCCCCCCTCACTCTTCTCTTCTGCAGACTAAACAATCCCAGTTCCCTCAGCCTCTCCTCATAAGTCATGTGCCCCAGGCCCCTAATCATTTTTGTTGCCCTCCGCTGGACTCCCTCCAATTTGTCCACATCCCTTCTGTAGTGGCAGGGGGACCAAAACTGGACACAATACTCCAGGTGTGGCCTCATCAATGTCGAATAGAGGGGAACGATCACGTCTCTCAATCTGCTGGCAATGCTTCTACTTCACGCAAAACACACTGGTTAAGATAAAACAAGTTTATTAACTACAGAAAGATTTTAAGTGATTATAAGTGATAGCAAACAGATCAAAGCAGATTATCTAGCAAATAAACAAAAACGCAAACTAAGCTTAACATACTAGATAGATAGGATTTAAATTAGCAATTTCTCACCCTGACTGATACAAGCAGTCCACCAAGTTTCCATATACCTTTAGCCTGTGACCAGCACGTCCCCCAGTTCAGTCTTTGTTCCTCAGGTGTTTCCAGGAGTTCTCTTGTGTGGGGACTGATGCCCCAAGAGGATGTCACTCCCCACTTTATATAGTTTTTCCATATGGCGGGAGCCCTTTGTTCCAAGCCCCATTTGTGGACAAATACAGGTATCAAAATGGAGTTCAGTGTCATGTGGTTTGGTCACATGCCCTTGCTGAGTCATGGCAGCCATTAGTTACAGGCTGGCTGAAACATTCCCAGGAAGGCCAAGCTCTTCCATGGTCTCTTGTCTTTGTTGATGAGCCACTGGCACTGTCTGGCTTCTTCATTGTTGCACCAGAAAGGCTAGTTGTGGGCGTTACTCACGTGTAACTACATTTGAAATACAGATACATAGTCAACATTCATAACTTCAGATACAAAAAATGATACATGCACACAAATAGGATAATGATATTCAGCAAGTCATAACTTTTCCAATGACACTCCACATGACACATTGTGTACAAAATGCATCATAATTATGTCATAATCATACCACTATGATGAATATGGGGTGCAGTGTCACACAAGCTTCCTCCTCTCAGGCTGATCACTGGTTAATTTGATCAAAACTCCTGGCAGCAAATAATGTGTGTTAAAAATGAAGCAGTCACACTTTCTGAGGTGATTTGGTTTGGGCAGATGCTGAAGGTTGTAGAACAAACTTGTGCCCTTGGTTTGAAATGTTCAGGGATTGCTGAGCTTCAGGGACCATAGCAGGGCCCCTCTTTTTGCCTGAGCTTCTGAAAAGAGTGGTGCCTGATAGGGCAAATATTTATAGCGATTGGAGGCTTTGTGGGAAAAGTTCCACCTATTGGCTCTCAGGGGAGGATGGTTTTTTTTTTGGAGGGGGGGAGTGGCCGCTACATACACACAAACAGTAAATGGTGCCTTTTTATGTTACAAATCTAAGTAATGAATAGATTCCTTCATTTGTGACTGGGGCCAAATGTAAACGCTGACTGATAGCATGCAGCTGCGATGGGCCCAAAGTGAAGAACACCACGTCTAACGGCAGCTGCAGGAGGAACAGGGGAGACAGCATTTTTAGAGACTGAGTTTGGCTGAAACACCCTAATGGCTGCCATGAGAGATTTAAAGACCACAGGTGATCAAGACCATGATTCCAGGTTCTAATACTATCCATATCACAGCACTATTTGAGAGCCTTCCAAAAGAGCACCAAGTGACGCGACAGGCGTCTGTCACGTGTGGCTCTTTTTTCCTCTTATCTTCTCCCCAAGGGAGAATTGCATGTGGATTTAAAAATAAGGTTCTATATTTTTGTGTGCTGTCTGCTGCCGTTTACAGGGGGAAAGTGTGCCTGGCACTTGGAGTAGAAGGTGGTGAGGTTTCTGATGGTCCTTAGTTCCTGCTGGAGTTCAGTCCACAGTCTTAGACCAGCCCTTGAGAAAGTTCTGTCTCCTGCAGGATACATTTTACCCGTATGGCAGGGAGCTCCATTGTGCCAGAGAAGCAAAGCTGTCAATCATGGTCTTCGTCCTGGAGCTTTAGGCTACTTTAGACACCTTGGGCCCATCTGTGGAACGCTTCGAATATAGGGACCGAGAGCTCGAACTTGATTTGACATTCTACGGAAAGCCCGTGTAGGAACGGAGGGAAGGTGTGCTGTGCCTGTGGAGTGCTGAGGAGATGGGCTGCAGCATTCTGTCCTAGTTGGAGTTTCGTGACCGCTGGAGGTTTCATGCCCAGGTACACTGCATTGCTGTATCCATCCGAGAGGTGACAGTGTCTTGTATTACTAAGGCCAGGTCACGATCCACGCGGCTGGAACAGTCTCCTAGCCACCTGGAGACACAATGGTTTTATGCCTTCAGTAGCATAGTGCCTCATTGCACCTCATGAGCAAGGTACAACTGGAGGAAGAAAGCTGGGGAGACCTCAAAGACACTATGTATCTGACTCATTTATAAAGCTCATTAAGGCTTAAAAACCAAGCCACATGCTTCAGATCAGGTCCTTCATCTTTATTTGGCAACAGGTGTATTAAAAGACCAGAACATAGAATTTCACACTATTAAATTCCTTTTTGAACTCCATTTAACTACTTGGCAATAGGGTAAATTAATTCCCTTTAGCTGGAAGTTGTGCTATTGTCAGGATAAAACAATTTCCTTGACAGGCTTCTCAGCAAGGGCTCATTCCAGAGCGCTCTGATCCTGATCCAACAAAGCATTCAAGTGTGTGTTTAATTTTCAGGATCCATGTGGTCCCACTGACATCCCTGGACCAGAGTGCTCGGTGCTGGATCAAGCCCTAAAGCAGCCATCCAGGTTCAACTGTTTCTACCTGAGTAGAGTTACAGTAATATTTATGTTCATATGATTTATTTCGTCCTGAAGCAGTTTACATTGTTTAAGTGCAGAACCATTGAACTGCAGTGGCCTCTGGTTCGAGGGCAGCAGCAAGCTGGCCCTCAGGACATTGCACAAGAGCAAAGTAAACGTTTGTACAATGGCATTGGGCAAACAGCTACTTATGAGAGGCATCATCTGCTCTCTTTAACAGTCAGGCAGAGCAGGCAAGATTTCAGCTTAAGCTCTTGTCTGAAAAATCCACTCAGTGAGTTGACTGCATGGTAATTCCTTTAAGGGAATAAAACATCTTATTGGGCATTATGAACTATGTTAAATGGTCATAACATTAAGACAGTATAATTTACTTTCTTCAGACCTGGCTGTTAACTCTCAATGAGATCTACAAAGCAAGCCAAATTTGAACAAAAAAAATGGAAATGTTCAGAATTTGCTGCAAAAAAAACAAACAAACCTGTCCTGGGGAAAGAATGAGGTTGAAAAGGAAGCTGGAACTTAACTACAGAATGCTCTGTGCACCCCTGTTACGATTCTAATTGTGGAAAAATTCTTTAACCACTGCAGCTACTATGAAATTCAAAGAGTAATTTTAGGCCTTGTTTTAATAATCTACGTGACATGTAATAATCATGCCTGTGACTAAATAAAGAGTGTGGGGGCTGGGTACCGGGAGTGGGAGTGTTCTATAGGAACGTCACTTTTGCTAGGCATAAGAGCAGGATGATGTGGGGTGCTGAATCCCTCCAATCCCTGTGGAAGGCAGTGGGGATGGACGTTCAGCATCTTGCAGGACTGAGCCGCTGATTTTTGCCCAATATTTACTTTTGTGTACCTGCGGTTAGGGCCGTGCACATTTCGTTGACTTCGCCAATCACTTGCTCTATTTCATTGACGGCTTCTCGGATTTTAGCTGCCAGCTCCGTTTTTGCGCCTTTGTGGAGTTCCATAGAATCCCTTGCTACAAAGAAAACATCTAACCCCAGGGTGACAGCTATTAGAATGTGGGTAGCAGCTCCTGCAAATCTTGCAATTCTACCAGCAGTAGCCAGGAGCTGCCCAGCTTTGACTATTTTTAAGGTGTTAAGAACAGTTCGTCCTGCCCCTGACCCTATCTGTGCGAATGCAAACACAAACCCACTATTTTCATAATCTATCAATCTTTGGATTTTTTCAGCTATGCTTTCTGTATAGTCTTTGATATGTTCCAGCTCGGACTGACACTCCAGTAAGAGCTTCTCTACTGTCTCCTTCTTGACTTTACTTGCCACCATATCTGTGGTGGTTGCGGCTGCACTGGTCAATCCCCCTGCTGTAGCAACAGCAAACCCCGTAAGAGAGACTATCAGGGATGCTCCAAATGTAACAGGAGCAAGACAGAGGCCTACGATGGTCGTTATCCCCCCGGCAATTCCCACTGTCCCTCCAGCAATGCTTGCTATTGTCGCTCCTTTGTGGATCTTGTCAATAGCATCTGCAATTTCCCGAAGCTCATCTAAGAGTCTCGTCACTCTGCCTGTTGCTGGCAATAATGACTCCTTCAGTATTTTTTCAATGTCTGGACTTATTGACAAACTGACAGAAAAGAAAAAAAAGGAAAAATTAGTCTCCAGGTCTAAAATCCCTGCTCCTGCACCTTCTTGTGCAGTCTTGACATGCTCCCATTGACTTCCATGGGAGCTGCATCCACTTACACCAGGGCTGAGTTTGGTCCTTGGTGACGAGTGTGCATTGGTGACAGGTGAACCTCAGTAGGTAAACACCCAGAATTTAACTTAGGACCATAGGAATTGCCACACTAGATCAGATCGATGGTACATGTGCAGAAGACTTGTATTCTGTCTCCAACAGGGACCACAAACAGATGTTTTACAGGAAGGGCAAAACACCCGAAAGAGAAAATTGTGGAATAAACTGCCCAGAGGTTAAGTTTCTACCTTCTCCCAGGCAGTTAGTGGTTGGCTCATCCCCTGAAGCAGGAGGGTTTATATCCCTTTCAAATGTTGTATCCTATCTAATTTAATTGAGGATGATCTCTTTATCTATATTCACAGATAATTTTTATCTGAGGTAAGGTTGAGGGTACATATCAGGAATTTTAAGGGTAAAAGCATTACAGGGAGGTTGTAATTATTCCCAAAACAAGTTATAAACCAAGGAGAGTGGACTAGATGATACATCTGAGGAAAGGGAGCAGAAGGAGACTCCGGCAACTGGAAGGCATGAGATGCACTGTCCTAGGGTTGGGGGTTCCACGACCACCGCTCCCAAGAGAAGGAGGCGGATGGTGGTGGTCGGGGACTCCCTCCTCAGGGGGACTGACTCATCTATCTGCCGCCCCGACCGGGAAAACCGAGAAGTCTGCTGCTTGTCAGGAGCTAGGATTCACGATGTGATGGAGAGACTGCCGAGACTCATCAAGCCCTCGGATCGCTACCCGTTCCTGCTTCTCCACATGGACACCAATGATACTGCCAAGAATGACCTTGAGCGGATCACTGCAGACTACGTGGCTCTGGGAAGAAGGATAAAGGAGTTTGAGGTGCAAGTGGTTTTCTCGTCCATCCTCCCTGTAGAAGGAAAAGGCCTGGGTAGAGACCGTCGAATGGTGGAAGTCAACGAATGGCTACGCAGGTGGTGTCGGAGAAAAGGCTTTGGATTCTTTGACCATGGGATGGTGTTCCAAGAAGGAGGAGTGCTAGGCAGAGATGGGCTCCACCTAACGAAGAGAGGGAAGAGCATCTTCGCAAGCAGGCTGGCTAACCTAGTGAGGAGGGCTTTAAACTAGGTTCACCGTGGGAAGGAGACCAAAGCCCTGAGGTAAGTGGGGAAGTGGGATACCGGGAGGAAGCACGAGCAGGAGTGCGCGAGAGGGCAGGGCTCCTGCCTCATACTGAGAAAGAGGGACGATCAGCGAGTTATCTCAAGTGCCTATACACAAATGCAAGAAGCCTGGGAAACAAGCAGGCAGAACTGGAAGTCCTGGCACAGTCAAGGAATTATGATGTGATTGGAATAACAGAGACTTGGTGGGATAACTCACATGACTGGAGTACTGTCATGGATGGATATAAACTGTGCAGGAAGGACAGGCAGGGCAGAAAAGGTGGGGGAGTAGCACGGTATGTAAGGGAGCAGTATGACTGCTCAGAGCTCAAGTATGAAACTGCAGAAAAACCTGAGAGTCTCTGGATTAAGTTTAGACGCGTGAGCAACAAGGGTGATGTCATGGTGGGAGTCTGCTATAGACCACCGGACCAGGGGGATGAGGTGGATCAGGCTTTCTTCCAGCAACTCACGGACGTTACTAGATCGCAGGCCCTGGTTCTCATGGGAGACTTCAATCACCCTGATATCTGCTGGGAGAGCAATACAGCGGTGCACAGACAATCCAGGAAGTTTTTGGAAAGTGTAGGGGACAATTTCCTGGTGCAAGTGCTGGAGGAACCAACTAGGGGCAGAGCTCTTCTTGACCTGCTGCTCACAAACCGGGAAGAATTAGTAGGGGAAGCAAAAGTGGATGGGAACCTGGGAGGCAGTGACCATGCGATGGTCGAGTTCAGGATCCTGACACAAGGAAGAAAGGAGAGCAGCAGAATACAGACCCTGGACTTCAGAAAAGCAGACTTTGACTCCTTCAGGGAACTGATGGGCAGGATCCCCTGGGAGAATAACATGAGGGGGAAAGGAGTCCAGGAGAGCTGGCTGTATTTTAAAAAATCCTCATGGAGATTACAGGGACAAACCATCCCGATGTGTAGAAAGAATAGTAAATATGACAGGCAACCAGCTTGGCTTAACAGTGAAATCCTTGCTGATCTTGAACACAAAAAAGAAGCTTACAAGAAGTGGAAGATTGGACAAATGACCAGGGAAGAGTATAAAAATATTGCTCGGGCATGCAGGAGGGAAATCAGGAAGGCCAAATCACAGCTGGAGTTGCAGCTAGCAAGAGATGTTGAGAGTAACAAGAAGGGTTTCTTCAGGCATGTTAGCAACAAGAAGAAAGTCAAGGAAAGTGTGGGCCCCTTACTGAACGAGGGAGGCAACCTGGTGACAGAGGATGTGGAAAAAGCGAATGTACTCAATGCTTTTTTTGCCTCTGTCTTCACGACAAGGTCAGCTCCCAGACTACTGCACTGGGCAGCACAGCATGGGGAGGAGGTGACCAGCCCTCTGTGGAGAAAGAAGTGGTTCGGGACTATTTAGAAAAGCTGGACGAGCACAAATCCATGGGGCCGGATGCGCTGCATCCGAGAGTGCTAAAGGAGTTGGCGGATGTGATTGCAGAGCCATTGGCCATTATCTTTGAAAACTCATGGCAATCGGGGGAGGTCCCGGATGACTGGAAAAAGGCTAATGTAGTGCCCATCTTTAAAAAAGGGAAGAAGGAGGATCCTGGGAACTACAGGCCAGTCAGCCTCACCTCAGTCCCTGGAAAAATCATGGAGCAGATCCTCAAGGAATCAATTCTGAAGCACTTAGAGGAGAGAAAAGTGATCAGGAACAGTCAGCATGGATTCCTCAAGGGCAAGCCATGCCTGACTAATCTAATTGCCTTCTATGACGAAATAATTGGCTCTGTGGATGAGGGGAAAGCAGTGGACGTGTTGTTCCTTGACTTTAGCAAAGCTTTTGACACGGTCTCCCACAGTATTCTTGCCAGCAAGTTAAAGAAGTATGGGCTGGATGAATGGACCATAAGGTGGAGAGAAAGTTGGCTAGATTGTCGGGCTCAATGGGTAATGATCAATGGCTCCATGTCTAGTTGGCAGCCGGTATCAAGTAGAGTGCCCCAAGGGTTGGTCCTGGAGCTGGTTTTGTTCAATATCTTCATAAATGATCTGGAGGATGGTGTGGATTGCACCCTCAGCAAGTTTGCAGATGACACTAAACTGGGAGGAGAGGTAGACACGCTGGAGGGTAGGGATAGGATACAGAGGGCCCTAGACAAATTAGAGGATTGGGCCAAAAGAAATCTGAGGAGGTTCAACAAGGACAAGTGCAGAGTCCTGCACTTAGGACGGAAGAATCCCATGCACCGCTACAGACTAGGGACCAAATGGCTAGGGAGCAGTTCTGCAGAAAAGGACCTAGGGGTTACAGTGGACGAGAAGCTGGATATGAGTCAACAGTGTGCCCTTGTTGCCAAAAAGGCCAATGGCATTTTGGGATGTATAAGTAGGGGCATAGCCAGCAGATCGAGGGATGTGATCGTTCCCCTCTATTCGAAACTGGTGAGGCCTCATCTGGAGTACTGTGTCCAGTTTTGGGCCCCACACTACAAGAAGGATGCGGAAAAATTGGAAAGAGTCCAGCGGAGGGCAACAAAAATGATTAGGGGACTGGAACACATGACTGATGAGGAGAGGCTGAGGGAACTGGGATTGTTTAGTCTGCGGAGGAGAAGAATGAGGGGGGATTTGATAGCTGCTTTCAGCTACCTGAAAGGGGGTTCCAAAGAGGATGGATCTAGACTGTTCTCAGTGGTAGCAGATGACAGGACAAGGAGTAATGGTCTCAAGTTGCAGTGGGGGAGGTTTAGGTTGGATATTAGGAAAAACTTTTTCACTAGGAGGGTGGTGAAACACTGGAATGCGTTACCTAGGGAGGTGGTGGAATCTCCTTCCTTAGAGGTCTGCCTTAAGGTCAGGCTTGACAAAGCCCTGGCTGGGATGATTTAGTTGGGGTTGGCCCTGCTTTGAGCAGGGGGTTGGACTAGATGACCTCCTGAGGTCCCTTCCAACCCTGATATTCTATGATTCTATGAAATTGAGAGTTAAGCTGAAAGTTAAAAGAAATCTAGATGTCTGATAAGGTCTGGAAATGCACTGATATGGACCTAAGCATCCTTAGTGCTGCCCTGTATTCCAGGAGGAAAGAATGAAAACTATCTAAATGTCTTTAGAAATCAGTTTATTGTGTGGCATTGTTATAGGGAAGAGGTAAGGCTGTTTGGGTGCCTCCCTATCTGAATTCTTGTGCCCGTGTAGGTGCTTATGTGCTGTGGTCAAGTCACCTCTGAATCTTCTCTTTGATAAATTAATGAGATTGAGCCTCCTAAGAATTTCACTGTGATATTGGTTGTCCACCCTGACCTCTAAATCTCTTTCAGTGTTGGTGCTTTCCAGGGTACATCCAGTTGCCCATCTTGTATGTGTGACCCGTTGTGATGGAGTGGGATGAATATTGTGTGTATCCCCGTTTCCCCTATGTGTTGCAGGGCTAACTAAGTGGGGGAAAGGGTTGTTTACTGTTTGCAGAGACCCAAAGACACAGGCCTGACTGACACCTGGCTGCCTGGGGCTCCATGCCCATGGACCGTCCCAGAAGACAATGGTCGCTCCAATTGTTCGGTGTAGCAGATCGCCGACTCACTGGCATGGCACCTCCTGCTGGTCAGTCTGGGAATTAGCTCTTTCCAGCCTCGGAGCGCCTCCTGCTGGCCGGTTTCTCCCTACTGGTACCTGCTTCCTCGTCTCCACCACCTCTGGCCCTGTGTCCCTCCCGGACCCCGGTACCCCTTACCTTGGGGTGCTGTTCCACAGCAGTGCCCCCACACTCTGGGTCTCCCCTCCCAGGGGAACCCCCTATGCCCACCTTGCCTCAGTGGCTACTGCCAGTCGTCATCTAGCCCCCTCTCACTGGGGCAAACTGCAGTCTGCAATGGCCACTCATCATTGGCGAGGGGGTTGGACCTGCTGCCTTTCTAGCCCAGCTGTCTCCCTGCAGCCCCAGTACCTCCTTAGGCCTTCCTGCCAGGCCTCAGCCTGGGGACTCGCCAGGCCAGAGCTCCCCAGCCATGCCTGCCCTTCCCCAGCACTGCTCTGCCAAAGGTACCCTGTCTCTCCCAGGCAGCTAGGTCCTTCTCACTCCAGGGCTGGAGTGGGACTCACACAGCTCCTTACCCACAGCCCTCTTATCAGGGCCAGCTGTGCCCTGACTGAGCTTGCCACACCTGTGGACAGCTACTCCCTCAGCTGCTCTCACTCCTTTTTATCCCAGGAGCAGGGTAACCACCCCACTACACTCAGACATTTGGCACCTAGCAACAAATGACCATGGATGGCTCACCCTCCTTAGACAGCCAGACAGGTGTGACCGGCTGGAGGATAAAGGACTGGGGAAGGGCCAGGTGCGGTTGTTGAGTGGCGGGGGGGCTGCTGGAGGCAGGAGAGAAGCTTCTGGGTCTGACCCAGATGGACTTTGCTGTAACTTTCTGTTCTCCACGTTAACTAAGGACTTTCTACGCTGCGTTCCAGACATCTAACATGCTTCTGCTTTTACTTCGCTGGCTCAGAGTCACTCCAGAGTAAGAAAGTTGGGGATGCATTGTTCCCTTTGGGTGTACAAGTCTCCTTCATGTGTCCAAATCAGGTGGACTTTTTGAGGGGGGCTCATGGCGTGAAGCCAGGGTGCTGAAGGCTCTGAGGTTCGGACCCAGAAGCTGGGGAAGCCAAGTAGCTTACCCTGGTAAAAAAGTGTGACCCTAAGGGGACTGACACACTGAAGGGGTCCTCCCAGGGATTGTTCCAGAGCTGTTCAAGAGCACCGGACCTGTGGATCTGTGAGAGGTGGTAGCAGAGGATGGCTGGCGAATGCACCTGGTAGGTGGTTGGCTGCTGAAGGCACCAGTAGTGTCTTGGAGTAGGTGATTGGCAGCAGTAAAACAAGGGAAGTTAAAGGAAACAGCGGGAAAATGGCCTATAACCATCTCCCTAAGAAGAGCATTGCAAACCTGAGCAGAGTGAGAGGTTCAGTGAGGGGAAGCTCAACAAGGTGCAGGTGGTTGCATGGCTGGAGAAGGATGACCAGTCAAAGAAGCAGGTTCCAGGCCCAAGCTGGGGTTCAAGGGAGTCTGGGAGCAGCAAAGTCAGCAGCCAAAGCAGCAACAGGGTGTCCACAAGACCCAGTTTCCAGTCCAGCAGGGGGTCTTCATGACCTAATTCCCTAGCAGTAGATTGGAAGTGGTGGGATTTGGAGCTGAGAGCGAAGGAGCTAGAGGACCATGCAGAGCAGTGGAAGCAGGAGGAGAAGCAGCGGAAGCAGAAGCTGGAGCAGCCAAGGAGCAAGAGGCCCCACTGAGGGGTGAGTGGGGAAAGTCCCCAGGATGCCAGTTCTGCAGGGAGCCTAGATACGGAATTGCTGACCCAGTTTAAAGGGGTGGGGGGTGAGGGCAGCGCTGGCCTTACCATGAGGCAAACTGAGGCAGCTGCCTCAGGTGCCAGAGTGGGGGGGGCCGGGGGGGGAGGGCGCCACTAGGACCCAGAGTGTAGAAAATGGGGTCTGCTGCTGGCGAATCTGTATTCTCTCTGCTCGAGATGCAGAGAGAGGGGGGAGTGCTGGGCTGGAGGGAGGAGGGCACAAGAGACATAAGAGGCAGGCAGGAGAAAAGGGGAGCGGGAATAACAGAAAGCAGCAGGATCTGCAGGGAGAGAGAGGAGGAGGAGCCTTTTATGTACCCCTCTAGCACCCCAGGAGTCTGGACTGATTAACCACAGCTTCTCAGGGAGCTTCCTGTTTCCTGCTGATTCCCTGAACCCACCTGAGGAGAACAGGCAGTCAACTGAAGTAGTAGTAGCCAGTGAGGCCCTTAAGACGCTGATATCTTCCCTCGCTCAGGTCCTGCTACCAGCCTGCTTATTTGTCCCCTTCAACTGAGTGTTGAGAGCCACTATAGCTGGCCCAGAACAGCAGCCATGAGTGAAAGAAGAAAACGCTCCTCTGGGGCAGCATTCAGAAAAAGAAAGCAAACAAAGGAAGCTTTTCTATCTAAGCAGGAAGGAGCTCTCCTGAGATACATAGAATCATAGAATATCAGGGTTGGAAGGGACCCCAGAAGGTCATCTAGTCCAACCCCCTGCTCAAAGCAGGACCAATCCCCAATTAAATCATCCCAGCCAGGGCTTTGTCAAGCCTGACCTTAAAAACTTCTAAGGAAGGAGATTCTACCACCTCCCTAGGTAATACATTCCAGTGTTTCACCACCCTCTTGGTGAAAAAGTTTTTCCTAATATCCAACCTAAATCTCCCCCACTGCAACTTGAGCCCGTTACTCCTTGTCCTGTCCTCTTCTACCACTGAGAATAGTCTAGAACCATCCTCTCTGGAACCACCTCTCAGGTAGTTGAAAGCAGCTATCAAATCCCCCCTCATTCTTCTCTTCTGCAGACTAAACAATCCCAGCTCCCTCAGCCTCTCTTCATAAGTCATGTGCTCTAGACCCCTAATCATTTTTGTTGCCCTTCGCTGGACTCTCTCCAATTTATCCACATCCTTCTTGTAGTGTGGGGCCCAAAACTAGACACAGTACTCCAGATGAGGCCTCACCAGTGTCGAATAGAGGGGAACGATCACATCCCTCAATCTGCTCGCTATGCCCCTACTTATACATCCCAAAATGCCATTGGCCTTCTTGGCAACAAGGGCACACTGTTGACTCATATCCAGCTTCTCGTCCACTGTCACCCCTAGGTCCTTTTCCGCAGAACACATGTTCACGATGAGCCTTCCGGCCCCAGGGAGGATGTGAGTGGTGAGGAGATGCCTGATCTTCCAGGTAGTCAGAGTGCAGGTGACCGGGCAGCTACTGCAGCATCCATATCTCCATCTCAAATGGATGTAACCCTGCACATTCCTGAAGAAAAGTGTAGATCAGAGAAGAGTGTGGTGGAGGCGCAAGAAACAGCTGCTGCTGAGTTTAGTTCCTTAAGTCTAGATGATCCAGGACTGCGGACCCACTTGACCAGTAGCCTGAGGGACTTCCTTGTACTGCATGGGCCACAGCAAGTGAAAAACTTCATGTTCCCCAAAGACAATGAAAATAGAAGTTTCCATCCAACACCTTACTAGCGTGAAATCCCCAATGGTGACAAAGTGGGGAGGCTATGGCCTATGTACTCAAAAACCCAGAATGCTGCATACTGTCTTTGTTGCAAACTCTTCCAGTCTAATGTTCCAGCCACATTGGGTTCTACAGGAAGAAAAGACTGGAAAAATCTGGCTAGAAATCTGGCATGCCATGAGAAGGCAGCAGATCACCAGAGAACATTCCACAGGTGGAAAGAGCCGGAGATGAGACTAAGGTTAAAGGCCACCATAGATGATCAGCATCAAGAGAAGATTGCATCAGAGTCTCTTTACTGGCCGAATGTTCTGAAAAGACTCATTGTCATTGTGAGAATGCTTGCGACCCAAAACCTAGCCCTGCGTGGCACTGCAGATCAGCTGTATGTGCCAAACAATGGAAACTTCCTTAAAATTGTGGAGCTGATGGCAGAGTTTGATGCTGGACTCCAGGAGCATCGAAGAAGAGTCACCACCCAAGACACGTACACACACCACTACCTTGGGAAAACAATTCACAGTGAGATCATACAGTTACTGGCAACAAAAGTCAAACAGAAGATTGTGGCAGATCTGACATCAGCACGATATTCCTCTGTTATTCTGGACGGCACACCTGACATCAGCCATACGGAACAAATGACTTTAATGGTGCGTTTTGTAACAACAACAGAACCGAGTGACAATGTCCCTGCAATGGTGTCTGTCAGAGCATTTCCTAGAATGTATTGACATTGATGATGCTACAGGAGCTGGTGTGACAAATGTGCTTCTTAAAAAGCTGGAAGAGACGGGAATTGCGATAGCTGACAGGAGAGGTCAGGGCTACGATAATGGTGCCAACACGAGAGGAAAGAACAGAGGAGCGCAGACACGGATCCGAGAGTTAAACCCTCGAGCTTTTTTTGTCCCATGCAGTTCTCATTCCCTGAACTTGGTGGTCAGTGATGCAGCAGCAGCTTCTAATGAGGCTGCTGAATTTTTGAATGTAATTCAAAGCATCGATGTATCTTTTTCTGCATCAACTCATCAATGGCAAATTTTGAAGCAACATCTGGGAATATCCTCTCTGACACTGAAACCACTGAGTGCCACACGATGGGAGAGTCGAGTGGAGGTGATAAAAACTATCAAACACCAAATTGGGAAGATAGATGATGCCATAGTTGCCATTATGGAGGATAACGCTGTGACAGGAACTGTTCGTGGGAGAACAGTAGCAGAGGGAAAGGGAATCACCAGAAACATACATCACTTCACATTTCTGTGTGGCTTAGTGTTGTGGCCTGACATACTGTTCGAAATAAATGTTGTAAGCACGAGACTCCAAGGTGTTGACCTTGGTGTATCTGGAGCAATGGAACAAGTGGACAAAGCAAAGTCAGACCTACCGTCTTACCGGTCAGATGAGGGATTTCAAAACCTTCTGAAGAGTGCACAGAAGTTGGCAGAGGAACTCCACACTGAAGCGATTTTTCCCACCCATTCAAGAGTACAAGAGTCACCGAAGAAGGCGACATTTTGAATACGAGGCACGGGATAATCCCATAAGAGACCCCAAACAACAATTCAAAGTTGAATTCTTTAACCAGGTGCTAGATTGTGCAATACAGTCGGTTGAAGAACATTTCATGCAGCTCAAGGAACACAGCAGTATATTTGGGATGTTGTATGATATTCCAAAACTCCTCACGATACCTGAAGAAGCCCTACACTAGCAATGCAAGGCACTAGGGATGGTGTTGACGCATGATGACATGCGCGATATTGATGAGAGTGATTTGGGTGATGAACTGAAAGCCCTTTCAAGATACATTTCAGCAGGATCAACTCCAAAGGCTGTTCTGGAACATATGTGCACAAATAAGATGACCACCCTCTTTCCAAATGCTTTTGTTGCTCTGCGCGTACTTCTAACACTTCCTGTCACAGTCGCCCGTGGAGAACGCAGCTTCTCCAAGCTGAAGTTAATAAAAACACATCTATGCTCCACAATGACACAGGAGAGGCTGGTTGGCCTTGCAACCATCTCAATAAAGCATGAGCTGGCCCAGATTGTGGACCTTCAGCAGGAAGCAGTTCAAATCTTTGCAACCAAGAAGGCACAGAAAGCACCACTTTGATTATTCAAACAGATAAAACTGCCAGTGTTTACTATGCAGACAAGAAAAGTTAACTTTCAAACACCTGAACAGCAAATGTAAGTGTTACTTAAAATTTGTGAACAAGGCATTTTAAGTTGTTAGTTCCCCTTTACTGGGGTAGGTGGCAGAGCAGGACCATGAGAGGAGTAGAACAGGAAGAAGGCAGAATTGAGACCTTTCAAAGTGTTGGCCCAAGAGAGGGGGCATGGGGGCATCATTTGAGCTCCCCGCCTCAGGTGCCAAAATGTTGTGGGCCGGCCCTGGGTGAGGGGATATAGATGCCTACCTCACTGCCTTTGGGAAGGTTTGTGATTTGAACTAGGCTGATCCTGCGGATCGGCTCCGCTGTCTAACCCCCTTGGTCCCAAAACCATAGAGGCATACAGCTAGATGGATGGAGTAGATACTAGGGACCATGAATTATTCAAAAGAGCTTTGCTGCTTAAGTTTGAATTGACTCCTGAGGTGTATAGGAAAAGGTTTCAGGGTGTTCAAAAGACCCCGGGTGTGACTTGGAAGTCGCTTCCCTGCTGGGAGAATCTCTCCTCAAATGGGGGAAGGAGCAGGGGTCACTGCACTGGAGGATTTGTATAAGTTGATTGGGTTGGAGCTGTTGTATGAGATCTGTCCTCATGACTTGAAAATGTGGTTAGTGGACAGGAAACCCAAGGATCTGCGCAGGGCAGGCCAGCTGGCAGATGAGTTTGTGGACAATAGGTCAGGGTATGAGAATAGACCCAAAGGGGACAGGCTAAAGCATGGGTCTGGGGAAGGGGAACCCATGGAGGCATCCCAGAAGTGGGACTCAGGCAAACCCAGAGTTAGGGGAGTGTCCGGAGGGGGGGGGCAGACCTCCTCCAAGGGACCTCAGAGACCTGAGATGTAATTACTGTGGACAAAAAGGGAATAAATGGGTGCAATACCTAAAGGTTAAGGAAATAGTGGCCAAACAGAACCCTTGAAGGGATAACTTGGTGAATGTCGAGGACAGAAGGACTAACTCAGGCTCTGTCTGACCAGGAAAGCAGCCTCCAGGAATAAACTATGTGACTGACCTTTCGGAGGAAAGCAGTCACCCAGCCAGCTCCTCAGGGACACAGAGCGTGGTGGTGTTCCCTATTGGGCTCGCACATATCAATCCCCAGTGGGAGCAGAAGGTGGTGGTCAATAGGGAGGCATTCATGGGGTGGAGAGATTCTGGGACATAGAGAACCCTTGTCAAACTCTGTGTGGTGCAACCCCATCAAATGCTGAAGGGCTGTGTAACTTGGGTGAAGGTCCCAAATATGAAGTCATTTGCCCTGCTGATGACTCAGATCCCTAGGCAGACACAGGAAGCATCAGGGAAGGGGGGAGGCTGTAGTTGGGGTTCTCCAAGATATCATAGAATCATAGAATATCAGGGTTGGAAGGGACCTCAGGAGGTCATCTAGTCCAGCCCCCTGCTCAAAGCAGGACCGATCCCCAATTAAATCATCCCAGCCAGGGCTTTGTCAAGCCTGACCTTAAAAATATCTAAGGAAGGAGATTCCACCACCTCCCTAGGTAACGCATTCCAGTGCTTCACCACCCTCCTAGTGAAAAAGTTTTTCCTAATATCCAACCTAAACCTCCCCCACTGCAATTTGAGACCATTACTCCTTGTTCTGTCATCTACCACCACTGAGAACAGTCTAGATCCATCCTCTTTGGAACCCCCCTTCAGGTAGTTGAAAGCAGCTATCAAATCCCCCCTCATTCTTCTCTTGCGTAGACTAAACATCCCCAGTTCCCTCAGCTTCTCCTCATAAGTCATGTGTTCCAGACCCCTAATCATTTTTGTTGCCCTCCGCTGGACTCTTTCCAATTTTTCCACATCCTTCTTGTAGCGTGGGGCCCAAAACTGGACACAGTACTCCAGATGAGGCCTCACCAATGTCGAATAGAGGGGAACGATCACGTCCCTCGATCTGCTGGCAATGCCCCTACTTATACATCCCAAAATGCCATTGGGTCTTCTTGGCAACAAGGGCACACTGTTGACTCATATCCAACTTCTCGTCCACTGTAACCCCTAGGTCCTTTTCTGCAGAACTGCTGCCGAGCCATTCGGTCCCTAGTCTGTAGCGGTGCATGGGATTCTTCCGTCCTAAGTGCAGGACTCTGCACTTAAGACGGAATCAGCTTTGACATACTTTTGGGAAATGACTGGATCTCTTTAAGACAGAATCCAGTCCCTGCATCTGTAACGGCCAAGAATTTGAATGCAGGAAGCCGGAAGGTTCCGATTGAAGGGGACAGTGAACATCCAAACGGCCCAGCTGGCAGGGAGGAGGGCATTTCGCCCCTGGCTAGTAACACACAGGAAGAGCGGCTAAGGTCAACACCCCTGCCTCTCTGTAAGCAGACCTCTGGATCTGAGTGGGAGATGGGGAGATGGGACTCACGTTGGCTGTGATGCTATGACCCAAGCTGTGAGCTCACTGTCTACCCTTGCTGGGGGGCAGAGCTGAGCACGGTGGTAGCTGAGGCCCCAGCTACGTGTGGAGAGACATGGGCAGGGGAGGACAGCTGCCAAACGTGTTTGTTCTTGCAGCACCCGTCCAGCTGCTTCCCCCTTCCCTGTGCCTTGTCCAGGGGTGAGAGAGGCCAGAGACGCCTGGTCAGAGTGTGGCCATGGCCATGGTGAGTTCTTTTAACCAAGAGAGCCCAAATCGCAGCCTTCCAGAAAGGGGGGTCAAGAGAGGACTTAGTCCTGCAGGTGAGGGCAACAAGTTGATTCCAAGAGGGGAGCTGGGCTCCCGGCATATGCACAGCCATGGGGTTGGGACACAACTCCAGAAAGGGTCTGCCAATGTGCAGGGGCACCTCACCTCATGCCAACCTCACCAAACCCTGGGATACCAGAGCCCCTGGGATACCAGTGTTCAAGGGCTCACTTCCTATTCCAGCCTAGGAGTCAGGACACCCTAGGCTGTAGCCACAATGACTGACTCGTGGAGGAGTGTGGGCTCACTGTCCTCCTCGTTCCCTGGCAGACGAGGGGGAGACAGTGGCAGGCCAAAGGTTTTGGGGTCACACAAGGGCTGGGAGGCTACATGAGAGCTCCTCATGTGTGCCCTGCAAGTGCCATCGAACCGACCAGACCTAAGAGAGGATGTGAAACTGCTCTGAACTGTGCATTGTAAACTGTAAGTGTGATAGACTAGCCAGGGTGCTAAAGGAATCTTGAAAGTGCCTGGTAGAACAACTGCCAAGGAAATGGGAAAGATGCTGTGGCATCTATGGGTAACACTGATGGGTTTGAACTTCCCCAGGTCACTGGCTCAGTTTGGCCTCAAAGAGGGAAGAGTTGTGATGGACCAGGAATTTCATAATATTTTGAATGACTATTTTGTGTGCCTCAGTTTCTCCATGTGGTGCATGCTTAATCAGGTGGGGGAAAAGGTTGTTTAGTCTTTGCAGAGACCCAGAGATACAGGCATGACCGATGCCTGGCTGCTTGGGGCCTGGGGGCCCATGGAGAGTCCCAGAAGACAATGGCCCCTCCAATTGCCTGGACATTTGGCACCTAGTAACAAATGACCATGGATGGCTCACCCTCCTTAGAAGGCCAGCCGGGTGTGACCAGCTGGAGAACAAAGAACTGGGGTGAGGTTGTTAAGTGTGAGCAGGAGAGAAGCTTCTGAACTTGGGACTAAAGAGGGGTCGGGGATCTGGGCCTGTCCCAGATGGACTTTGCTGTAACTTTCTGTTCTCTGTTAACTAAGGACTTTCTACGACGTGTTCCTGACCTCTAATAAACCCTCCTGCAGTCACAGCGCTGTCGGAGAGTCACTGCAGAGTCAGGAAACCGGGGGTGCAGTGCTCCCTTTAGGTGGGCAAGTCTCCTGCAGGTGTCCAACTCAGGTGGACTCACTGAGGGGAGCTCACACCATGACCCAGGGGTGCTGAAGGCTCTGAGGTTTGGGCCCAGGAGGTGGTGAAGCCAGGTGGCTTACCCCCGTGAGAGAGTGTGACCAGTGATGAGCTTCCAAAATCTTAACAACCGGTTCCCTATAAAAAGTTCTGGCTTAAGGGATGTGCCACAGTATGTATTTTTTGTACCAACAGGGTTACCATACGTCTGTATTTTTAAAAATTCCTCCCAGATGGTGATTTAAGAACCAAAAAGCCGGACAAGGCCGGGAAAATACAGGTGTGTGTTAACTCTGCCTAAAGTTTTTTTTTTTTTTTTTTTTAAAGATGGGCCTGAGCAAGAAACAAGCTCTGTTTCCCAGGTGTGGGGCCCTGCCATGCCCTGGGTGTGTGCTAGGGGGACCAGATGTCCCGATTTTTATAGGGACAGTCCCGATTTTTGGGTCTTTTTCTTATATAGGCTCCTATTAGCCCCCACCCCGTCCTGATTTTTCACACTTGCTTTCTGGTCATCCTAGAGTGTGCACGTGGGTGGGTCCCAGCTACTCCCTGCCCCCCTCATTGAAGCAGGTGTGCAGGGTTACTGCCCTGGGAACTGCAGGGCACCAGTGGACGTGGGGCCAGCTGCAGACAGGGGCATGGGGCAGGGCTAGCTGGAGGCAGGGGGTGCGGGGCTGGCTGCGGGCAGGGCAGGGGGTGCGGAGCTGGCTGGAGACAGGAGGGTGTGGGGTTGGCTGGAGGCAAGGGGGTGTGGGGCTGGCTGGAGACAGGAGGGTGTGGGGTTGGCTGGAGGCAAGGGGGTGTGGGGCTGGCTGGAGACAGGGTAGGGGCTCACTGGAGGTAGGGGCTGGCTGGAGGCAGCGGGTGTGGGGCTGGCGGGCTTCAGGTAGGGCTACAGGGGGTTGCGGCAGAGGTTGGCTGGAGACGGGGGGTGTGGGGCTGGCTAGCTTCGGGCAGGGGGGTGCGGCAGGGGCTGGCTGCGAGCAGGGCAGGGGGTGCGGCAGGGGCTGGCTGGAGACGGCAGGGGCTGGCTGCGGGCAGGGCAGGGGGTGCAGGGGTGGCTGGAGGCAGGGGGTGTGGGCAGGGGGTGCGGCAGGGGCTGGCTGGAGGCAGGGGGTATGGGGGTGGCTGGAGACGGGGGCTGGCTGCGGGCAGGGCAGGGGGTGCAGGGGGTGGCTGCAGGCGGGGGCTGGCTGCGGGCAGGGCAGGGGGTGGCTGCAGGCGGGGGCTGGCTGCGGGCAGGGCAGGGGGTGCAGGGGGTGGCTGCAGGCGGGGGCTGGCTGCGGGCAGGGCAGGGGGTGCAGGGGGTGGCTGCAGGCGGGGGCTGGCTGCGGGCAGGGCAGGGGGTGCAGGAGGTGCAGGGGGTGGCTGCAGGCGGGGGCTGGCTGCGGGCAGGGCAGGGGGTGCAGGGGGTGGCTGCAGGCGGGGGCTGGCTGCGGGCAGGGCAGGGGGTGCAGGGGGTGGCTGCAGGCGGGGGCTGGCTGCGGGCAGGGCAGGGGGTGCAGGGGGTGGCTGGAGGCGGGGGCTGGCTGCGGACAGGGCAGGGGGTGCAGGGGGTGGCTGGAGGCGGGGGCTGGCTGCGGACAGGGCAGGGGGTGCAGGGGGTGGCTGGAGGCGGGGGCTGGCTGCGGGCAGGGCAGGGGGTGCAGGGGGTGGCTGCAGGCGGGGGCTGGCTGCGGGCAGGGCAGGGGGTGCAGGGGGTGGCTGCAGGCGGGGGCTGGCTGCGGGCAGGGCAGGGGGTGCAGGGGGTGGCTGCAGGCGGGGGCTGGCTGCGGGCAGGGCAGGGAGTGCAGGGGGTGGCTGCAGGCGGGGGCTGGCTGCGGGCAGGGCAGGGGGTGGCTGCAGGCGGGGGCTGGCTGCGGGCAGGGCAGGGGGTGCAGGGGGTGGCTGCAGGCGGGGGCTGGCTGCGGGCAGGGCAGGGGGTGCAGGAGGTGCAGGGGGTGGCTGCAGGCGGGGGCTGGCTGCGGGCAGGGCAGGGGATGCAGGAGGTGCAGGGGGTGGCTGCAGGCGGGGGCTGGCTGTGGGCAGGGCAGGGGGTGCAGGGGGTGGCTGCAGGCGGGGGCTGGCTGCGGGCAGGGCAGGGGGTGGCTGCAGGCGGGGGCTGGCTGCGGGCAGGGCAGGGGGTGCAGGGGGTGGCTGCAGGCGGGGGCTGGCGGCAGGGCAGGGGGTGCAGGGGGTGGCTGCAGGCGGGGGCTGGCTGCGGGCAGGGCAGGGGGTGGCTGGAGGCGGGGGCTGGCTGCGGGCAGGGCAGGGGGTGCAGGGGGTGGCTGGAGGCGGGGGCTGGCTGCGGGCAGGGCAGGGGGTGCAGGGGTGGCTGCAGGCGGGGGCTGGCTGCGGGCAGGGGGTGGCTGGAGGCGGGGGCTGGCTGCGCGCAGGGCAGGGGGTGCAGGGGGTGGCTGGAGGCGGGGGCTGGCTGCGGGCAGGGCAGGGGGTGCAGGGGGTGGCTGCAGGCGGGGGCTGGCTGCGGGCAGGGCAGGGGGTGCGGGGGTGGCTGCAGGCGGGGGCTGGCTGCGGGCAGGGCAGGGGGTGCGGGGGTGGCTGCTGGCAGGGGGTGCGGGGTGGCTGGAGACGGGGGCTGGCTGCGGGCAGGGCAGGGGGTGCAGGGGCTGGCTGTGGGCAGGGGGCCGGCTGCAGGGCAGGGTGGGGGGCGCTCACGGGGAGCAGCCCAAGCAGCAGGACGCAGCCCCGGCCCAGCAGAGCAGCCGGGGACCCCCCAGGCAGCAGGGGGAGCCCCAGGGGTCGGGGGAGCAGCAGCAGCACCAGGGCTCGTGCCCAGGGCCAGGGGAGCAGCCCACATGGCTCCTGAGCGCAGCGCCCCCGGTGGCCAGAGGAGGAATTACATCACTTCCCAGCCAGAGCCCCGCAAAGGCTCAGCGCCCCCTGCAGGGAAGCGGGTTAACAACCGGATCTAAAACTGCTTCAAAATTTAACCACCAGTTCGTGCGAACCGGCTCCAGCTCGCCACTGAGTGTGACCCTAAGGGGGCTGACACACTGAGGGGTCCTCCCAGGGACTCTTCCAGAGCTGTGCGAGAGCACTGGACCTGTGGATCCGTGACACCTGTATTCGTTGTTTCTAGATATATGATCATGCATTTGGCTGTGTTAAAACGCGTGTTGTTCAAATGAGTCCGTTTTACCAAGTCTGTATAACTGACCTACATTTTCTTTCAGACCACTGGGAAAGAGACTGAATAGTATTGGGCCAAGAAGAGATCTCTGTGGAATGGGAATATTTGCTGGCCTTCCAGCTGGGGAAGGACTCCCCTTTGACAGGTCCACAAACACAGAAAACAAACGGGCATGTCCTAAAATGCCACTTGTGACATTCAAGGCATTAGGTTCAGGAGGGAAGGGGCAGTGAGGGAACCTACATGCAAGAGAGCGCACTGGAAATGAGAGTTGCTTACCTTCCATTGAAAAGGCTACTGAAAAATTCAGCAGGCACAGCTTTCTCACAGACTGAATTCCTTGCTATTTCCCCACAACACGAGTATTGTGCATTCTCGTATTTTCCTTTGTGATTTAGGGTAAGTTCAAACACGTATTCAATGTTAGCATTTAATACTGCTCCTGAAAGTGGAACAAAGTTTGCATTATGCAGACTCATTGAATTAGTTGTTTCCATCAGCCCTCTGCGATCAACAGAGACATCCTCATAAGTGATGATATCTGTACGCAGGAAGTGAGATGCTTCGTGGATTAGCATTCCCAGCTGGGAATCTTTTGCAAGATGTTTAGAAGCCTCCCAGAATTGTGGGCCCAAATAAATGGTTTTGTCTTCAGATTTTGGATAAACTCTTGCAAAAATATTCTTTTCAGAAAGGTCCTCCATAAACGTCACTGCCTCAAGCACTGAGATGAGGTCTCTAACCAACTCGGCTGTCAGCATCCAGAACTTGGGATCTCCATTGTTACGGAGAAGCCACTCCGTAGGCTTTTCCACAAGGACTTGATTCTTCTTGAGGGTATCTCTCAGGATCTCCAGTACACTCTGCTTTGCTGCTTCTGCAGTTCTTCTCTTTTCCTTTGTTAGCGCTAAGAACAGTGGATGTCTGTATTCTGTGTGACTGCAGCATGTTTTTTCATTTCCTGCATTGCTGCACACTATTTCCAGGAAACTCATCTTCGCACAGATGTAGGACGTGCACTTCAGTCACAAGCGACTTCCAGGTGAGATCCCTGCTAAAACACAGAACATTTGCCTTGATTACAGTGCCACTCCCAGCCAGAGCCTCTAACGCATTTTGATTAAGCCTAATCTTGGCAAGTCTTTTGTAAGAAGATACTGTAATGGACTTCCCCTCCCCGACTGGCTGGGCTGCAGGTGGGTGTAGTTTTGAGGGTCTGGGAGAATAGGATGGAAACCAAGTATTCTTATAAGTGTGACAAGTATTCTTTGTTTCTAGATATATGATAATGCATTTGGCTGTGTTAAAAACGCATGTTGTTCAAATAAGTCCATTTTACCAAGTGATCCGGTCAGACAGTATAACTGACCTGTCCCCATCATTAGTTACCATGCCACCAATTTTGTGTTAACTGCAGATTTTGCCAGGAATTATATTTTCTTCCAGACCACTGGAAGCATTAGAAAGCTCCCAGTAGTTCTGTTCACTGGCTTCCAGAGCAGGTCCTGGCAGATCAAGCTGAAAGAGTCTGCCTGTGTAAAGACCATCTTTCCCCCAGGTCTGGGGTTGTGGCAGGTTGCTAATAATGCTGTCTGGATTGTGCAATGTACCAGCTATATTTCAGCAGCTAATGGAGCACGTCTTGGGGAATCTGCCATCTGTTGAATGTCAAGTGCACTTATGCGACATCCTGGTCCATGTGCTGGAGCAGCTTCAACGAGCAAACCTACAACTCTTCCCTGAAAAGTGCAAGCTCTTCCAAAGGAAACCCCTAAGAACTTGTTCTAGGGACAATCTCCACTGACTCCGAAAAGGTGGCTGCAATAGCAGAGTGGCCAGGACCCCAGGATGCGCCCCAATGACAGAGGTTCATGGTGATTGCCTCTTGCCTACCGGAGGTATGTACAGGGGTTTGCTGATTGCTGCCCCACTGCATGGAGGAACAGAGAAGGATCAGCGTTCAGATGGACAGCCACGAGCAACCAGGCATCCCAAGAGATGAAAGGAGCTGTCACCATTGCACCAGGGTTACCATACTGCCCACCAGGATTCCCACCCCTGCTGGATAGGGATGCTGCTGTGAACAGGGTCTGAATGCACTCTCCCGTGACAGCTAGTGATAAACTGGGGGAAAAGACCTCACGAGCAAACTATTTGCATAGACACACCTACTCTGAGTAGGGGATCAGCGGACAGACCTGCGTTGCCAAAGTGATCAATTTGCACTAGGCAGGACTAAGTATTATCTACTCCCTAACAGGTGTTTGTCTAATCTGCTCTTAAAAACCTCCAGGGACAGAGATTCCGCAACCCTCTAGGTAATTTGTTCCAGTGCTTAACTACCCTAACAGTTAGGAAGGTTTATTTCCTAATGTCTGACCTAAATCTTCCTTGCTGCAATTTAAACCCATTACTTCTTGTCTTGTCCTGTCCCCAGTGGATAAGGAGAACAATTTATCACTCCTCTCTTTATAACAATCTTTTACATACTTGAAGACGGTTAGCATGCCTCCCCCCAAGTCTTCTCTTCCCCAGACGAAATAAACCCAAATTTTTAAATCTTCCCTCATAGGTCATGTTTTCTAGACCTTTCATCATATTTATTGCCCTTCTCTGGACTTTCTCCAGTTTGTCCACATCTTTCTTGAAATGTGGTGCCCAGAACTGGACACAATACTCCACTTGAGGCCTAATCAGTACAGAGTAGAGCGGAAGAATTACTGCTTGTGTCTTGCTTACGGCACTCCTGCTAATACATCCCAGAATGATGTTTGCTTTTTTTGCAACAGTGTTACATTGTTGACTCTCATTTATTTTGTGATCCACTATAACTCCAGATCCTTTTCTGCCATACTCCTTCCTAAGCAGTCATTTCCCATTTTGTATGTGTGCAACTGATTGTCCTTTCCTAGGTGGAGTACTTTGCATTTGTCCTCACTGAATTTCATCCTATTTACTTCAGACCATTTCTCCAGTTTGTCCAGATCATTTGGAATTCTAATCCTGTCCTCCAAAGCACTTGTAGCTCCTCCCAGCTTGGTATCATCTGCAAACTTTATCAGTGTACTCTCTATGCCATTATCTAAAACATGGATGAAGATGTTGAACAGACTCAGACCCAGAACAGATTCCTGCGAGAGCCCCTTGATGTGCCCTTCCAGCATGACTGTGAACCATTGATAACTACTCTCCGAGTATGCTTTTCCGACCAGTTGTGCACCCACCTTATAGTAGGTTTGTCTAGGCTCTATGTTTCTAGTTTGCTTATGAGCAGGTCACGTGAGACAGTATCAAAAACCTTAGTAAAGTCCAGATATACCACATCTACTGCCTCCCCATTATCCACAAGGCTTGTTACCCTGTCAAAGAAGGATATTAGGTTGATTTGACACGGTTTGTTTTGACAAATCCATGCTGACTGTTACATATCATCTTATTCATAGAATCATAGAATATCAGGGTTGGAAGGGACCTCAGGAGGTCATCTAGTCCAACCCCCTGCTCAAAGCAGGACCGATCCCCAACTAAATCATCCCAGCCAGGGCTTTGTCAAACCTGACCTTAAAAACTTCTAAGGAAGGAGATTCCACCACCTCCCTAGGTAACCCATTCCAGTGTTTCACCACCCTCCTAGTGAAAAAGTTTTTCCTAATATCCAACCTAAACCTCCCCCACTGCAACTTGAGACCATTACTCCTTGTTCTGTCATCTGCTACCACTGAGAACAGTCTAGATCCATCCTCTTTGGAACCCCCTTTCAGGTAGTTGAAAGCAGCTATCAAATCCCCTTTCATTCTTCTCCTCCGCAGACTAAACAATCCCAGTTCCCTCAGCCTTTCCTCATAAGTCATGTGTTCTAGTCCCCTAATCATTTTTGTTGCCCTTCGCTGGACTCTCTCCAATTTATCCACATCCTTCTTGTAGTGTGGGGCCCAAAACTGGACACAGTACTCCAGATGAGGCCTCACCAATGTCGAATAGAGGGGAACGATCACGTCCCTCGATCTGCTGGCAATGCCCCTATTTATACATCCCAAAATGCCATTGGCCGCCTTGGCAACAAGGGCACACTGCTGACTCATATCCAGCTTCTCGTCCACTGTCACCCCTAGGTCCTTTTCTGCAGAACTGCTGCCGAGCCATTCGGTCCCTAGTCTGTAGCGGTGCATTGGATTCTTCCGTCCTAAGTGCAGAACTCTGCACTTGTCCTTGTTGAACCTCATCAGGTTTCTTTTGGCCCAATCCTCCAATTTGTCTAGGGCCCTCTGTATCCTATCCCTGCCCTCCAGCGTATCTACCTCTCCTCCCAGTTTAGTGTCATCTGCAAACTTGCTGAGGGTGCAATCCACACCATCCTCCAGATCATTAATGAAGATATTGAACAAAACCGGCCCCAGGACCGACCCTTGGGGCACTCCGCTAGATACCGGCTGCCAACTAGACATGGAGCCATTGATCACTACCCGTTGAGCCCGACAATCTAGCCAGCTTTCTATCCACCTTATAGTCCATTCATCTAGCCCATACTTCTTTAACTTGCTGGCAAGAATACTGTGGGAGACCGTGTCAAAAGCTTTGCTAAAGTCAAGGAACAACACGTCCACTGCTTTCCCCTCATCCACCGAGCCAGTTATCTCGTCATAGAAGGAAATTAGATTAGTCAGGAATGACTTGCCCTTGGTGAATCCATGCTGACTCGTCCTGATCACTTTCTTCTCCTCTAAGTGCTTCAGAATTGATTCTAACACTTCCTGTCACAGTTGCCCGTGGAGAACGCAGCTTCTCCAAGCTGAAGTTAATAAAAACACATCTACGCTCCACAATGACACAGGAGAGGCTGGTTGGCCTTGCAACCATCTCAATAAAGCATGAGCTGGCCCAGATTGTGGACCTGCAGCAGGAAGCAGTTCAAATCTTTGCAACGAAGAAGGCACAGAAAGCACCACTTTGATTATTCAAACAGATAAAACTGTCAGTGTTTACTTTGCAGACAAGAAAAGTTAACTTTCAAACACCTGAACAGCAAATGTAAGTGTTACTTAAAATTTGTGAACAAGGCATTTTAAGTTGTTAGTTCCCCTTTACTGGGGGTAGGTGGCAGAGCAGGACCATGAGAGGAGTAGAACAGGAAGAAGGCAGAATTGAGACCTTTCAAAGTTTTGGCCCAAGTGAGGGGGCATGGGGGCGTCATTTGGGTTCCCCGCCTCAGGTGCCAAAATGTTATGGGCTGGCTCTGGGGGAGGGGGCAGGGTGTGGGGGAGTGGGTGTCTGGGAAGTCTGTGGGGGGGGGGGGGTGACGTTATTGACATGAACTGTGACCATATAGATCATTGTTGCAACCAAGGTCCTGCAGTTGCACCAAATCTTATACAAAGGAGGTCAAAGTGTCTATGAAAAGGTTATGATTTGCTGGTTAAGATTATGCTGTCTGTTTGCATATATCATTTTTGTATTTAAAGTTATAAGTATTGGCTCTATACCTGCAAAAAGCAAAGAAGGACTTGTTGTACCTTAGACTAACAAATTTACTGGAGCATAAACTTTCGTGAGCTACAGCTCACTTCATCAGATGCATCTTTTTGTAGATACAGACTAACACAGCTGCTACTCTGAAACTGGGCTCTATACCTGTTTCAAATGTTGGCTTCTGGGGTAGTGCCCACGAAGTAATCAGCCAGATATGCCATGTAAGATATCTGCAAAAATGTCATAATTTGCCAGATATGATGATCTGATTTATATGTTTGTGTGGCCTTTGTATTATGAGTTTTAGATATGTATGTATGTCTGTATTTCAAACTTGTGCTGTGCTTCTGGGGGACACCCCAGACAAGCTGGGCATCAGCACTGCCTAGCCTGCTGGATGGCCCATTAAGGACCATCAGCGACGCAACTGACCCATTGAAAGAAGGCAGACACGCCTGGGGACTCAGCAAGGCATGGAGGGACCTGCCTATGGACAGAATTCTGAGATTTTTCCAGGCCATGTGCTGGGAAGCTTGTGTTTGAAACACAGGAAGCACAGGCCACATGGCAAGAGGATATAAAAGGCAGCTGCATCTTCTCTATCTTGTCTTCAGTCCTGCTTCCTACCTCTGGGGGAATTTTGCTACAAACTGAAGCTCTGAACCAAGGACTGAATGACCCATCCCAGCTGGGGATGTTCTCCAGAGACTTGACTTAAGCCAGCAGTTTATTCCATCCCTGCTACAAGCCGGAACCAAGAACTTTGCCATTACTGTATGTCATTGATTCCATTTCACCAATTTTAACTCATTTATATTTCTTTCTTTTTATGAATAAACCTTTAGGTTTTAGATTCTAAAGGACTGGCAACAGCGTGATTTGTGGGTAAGATCTAACTGGTATATTGACCTGGGTCTGGGGCTTGGTCCTTTAGGATCGAGGGGACCTTTTTTCTCTTACTGGGTATTGGTTTTCATAACCATTCGTCCCCATAACGAGCGGCGCTGGTGGTGATATTGGAAAACTGGAGTGTCTGATGGAATTGCTTGTGTGACTGGTTTTAACGCACTGGCTAACCACAAAAGTCCTCTCTTTTTGGCTGGTTTTGTGTGCCTTAGTAGTGAACGAACCCCAGCCTGGGGCTGTGACTGCCCTGCTCGAAGCAATTTGTCCTGAATGGATACTCTCAGTAGTGTCCCGCCAGAGGTGGCTTCGTTACAGGGGGGCGTGGGGCAGATCTGTGTGTACCAGGGTGCTGTTGTAGCTCTTCAGTGAAGACACGACCTCTGCTGACGGGAGGGGTTCTCCCTGCCAAGAGTCCTGCCAAGAAGTCAGCTGGTTTATCTCAACAGGATGTGGCCGCTCAGCTGGGGCGTAGCCAGCGCAGGGGAGAGGGAGGGGCTGTGGCCAGTTTCCATGCACACACGTGGCCATGGAAGTCGGTAAGTGAAAGCTTAGCACTAGCAAACACTGTTGCTGTCTTTCAACCAAGCTTTCTGGCTCTCACTGATGAGGAGCCTGGTGGCTGGATGCTAGTGCTGTGGGGTGGGGCCTATCCTGGGCGGGGGGTGAGCTGGGAGATGGGTGACATCTCCACTGTCGGAGCCTTTCTGGGTTATCGCTAATAAACCTCTGACCTCTGTTGAAACCCTGGGTGCCTCTGACCCCTTGCTCCTGCCTGCCCCACACGAACATTGTGAAGGGAAAGCTTACGTTCTGTATTAACAAAATAAATTCTGAGCAGGTGCAATTGCCTGCCACCCTAGAAGAGGCATGGAGAATCATAGAATATCAGGGTTGGAAGGGACCTCAGGAGGTCATCTAGTCCAACCCCCTGCTCAAAGCAGGACCAATCCCCAATTAAATCATCCCAGCCAGGGCTTTGTCAAGCCTGACCTTAAAAACTTCTAAGGAAGGAGATTCTACCACCTCCCTAGAGAGAAGGGGCTGCTGAAACCAGGTCAGGAGTGCAGCTCCCAGCTCTGCCCCTCAGCCAGCCTGTCACTTGTGAACAGAGGAGCTACTGTGTTGTGGGTCCTGATCTCAGATGCCACAGGGCTCCCCTGGAGGGAGAGGAACCCCCTGCCCTTGGCCCCAGTGAGGGGCACATTACTGGCTGGGACATGGAGTGGGGGGATGAATGCAGCCAGCAATGTTAGGTGGGCTCGTTTACATTATGGAGACAGCAGCAGTGACTCCATAGAATCATAGACATGTTGGGCTGGAAGGGACCGTGCGCAGTCATCAAGTGCAGCCCCTTGTGTTGGGGCAGAACTAAGTAACCCTAGACCAGCCCTGACAGGGGTTTGTCCAACCTGTTCTGAAACACCTCCAATGATGGGGATCCCAGTGTCTCCCTTGGAAGCCTGTTCCAGAGCTTAACTACCCTGAGACTTAGAAAGATTTTTTCCTAATATATAACTTAAATCTCCGTTGCTGCAGATTAAGCCCGTTGCTGCTTGTCTCGCCTTCACTGGACTTGGAGAACAACTGGTCCCCGTCCTCCTTTATAAACAGCCCTCAACGTATTTGTAGACTGTAATCAGGTCTCCCCTCAGTCTTCTTTTCAACCTTACCTCGTAGGCCATGTTTTTCTAATGTTTTATCATTTTTGTTGCTGGTCTCTGGATTCTCTCCAGTTTGCCCACATCTTCCCTAAAGTGTAGCACCCAGAACTGGAAACAGTACTCCAATTGTGGCCTCACCAGTGCCGAACATTGCAGGACGATTATCTTCCTTGTCTTACGTACAACACTCCTGGCAATACACCCCAGTAGTAAATACCTCTGTGTCTTTCATCACAATATAATTCTGACAGGTTTTCACACCCCCTTTTTGGTTTATGTCCCACCCTCTCGCCTCCTTTCTGGATGTGTACATGCTTGGTGTGGTGGCCATCTTGAATTTGTTTACTTTTTTTTAATGGGGAACATGAGGACTGCTTGTGTATGTGGTTTTTTCACGTCAAGCCTTTTTAAAGGTTAGAAGAGAAAAGAGCATTTTTTTCAGAAGAAAATAGTCTTTTTACACATTTTAAACAAAAGTTTAGTAATCAGAGGAATAAAGTGTTAAGACCTAAATATATTAATGGGCCTTTTTAGAGGAAAAAAAATTATTGAAATAAAGGCATTAAATATTAGTAATAGAACATGCATTTTTAGAGAGAAGGGCAGGGGCTAGACAACACTCAAGTAAGAGAAGCTGCAGAACAGGTGAGAAAAGCAAAAGCTTTTCAGCCCGTTACAGAAAGAGAGAGACAATAAAGCGAGAGGCTGCAGAGAAAGTATTAAACCAACAGGAAAGGAAGAAAGCCTGTCACTGGCCACAAGGCAAAGAGAAGAGAAAAGCAGCTCACCCCTGCACCTGCCCCAGTCGAACGCCTGGAATTCTGAGACAGCCACAGCCTTGGACAAGCCACACCTCTTAGCTGAGCCAATCAGAAGCTATTCTTTAGACATGTCATAGAATTGTATTTTCCTGAGCCAATCATAATGTGCCAAGAGGTGTGGCTATTGGCTGCTGGCCGGTTTAGAAAAATGTACCTCTTAAAACAGATGAGTGACCAGACAAGCGCTGTACAAACGGCACGTTTTTGTGGCCTTTAAAGGCCTACACCAGCCTTTAAACAAATCTTACCTTGATTTTTAAAGTTTTGCCTAAGGGAAAACTTCTCTAAAAACAGATTACTTGCAAACTGTAAAGAAAGCTTAAGCTGTACAGATGTTACACAAAACACCCACAGCCGAACTTTACAGAAAACTAGCTTACGTGAAACAGTTGATAACACTTTTTCCCAGGGGTCAGAATGCTATTTCATCCTCCCTGAGAGGGAGTAGAACCCCCTAAAGAGCAGTTCTGGGCAGAGGAGGTCCCATGCCTGGCCGCTTGTGCTCCACTTAGAAGCAGAATTTAAAAGATGGGGGCAGCCAGAGCAGGGGGGAGGACTGGGTCTGGGGGCTCGGGAGCAGCGGCAGCCAGGCCCAGATCACGAAGGCATGTCAGGGAGTGGCAGCCCTTGCCAGACGGAGACAGACAGCAACCCCCAGGGCAGCATCTCCTGGGACAGACAGCAGCCAAGACAAGAGGGAGGTCGGAAGTGGCCCTGGGAGACTGACTTGTGGCAATCTAAGGGAAGGCTGCTGGCCAGGCCTGGCAAGGCCCTGTGTCGGAGCCAAGTGGAATGGGAGGACCTGGGTTCCCCTATCCCTCCTATGGGGGGGAGGCCGCCAGAGACCATGACCCTGGCTAGGCGAGTTGGGAGTGGGGGTGCCAGAGAGACTGTGACCCCTGCTAGGTGAGGGGATGTCAGGGACTGTGACCCATTTGTGGGGTGGGTGGCAGAGACCGTGACAGGTAGGTTGGGGGTGGGGGTGGGGGGCACCAGGGACTGTGACCGCTAGGCAACAGACCCTGGGGCCAATCACACCCTATCACCACTCTTATTTCCTAACTTTCTAAAAATCAAAATGCTGTTAAACCAAGTTAAGTTTTAACAAATAAGCTTTTAAAAGTTTAACATGGAACAACAGCACTGGTCATTTGTGACTGAGATGAAAAACCCTGTAACATAACAAAAAGAGCGGTCTTTACAGTCTAAGGGGTGTTTGCAGAGGTTGAGTGAAATGAGGAAATGTTTTAGGTGTGCTACTCTATCCTTTCAAAAATAGCATTTGCTTGTTTTTAAAGTAACGCCTGCAAGAAGCCTTAACCAAACAAAAAATGGTTTACGTGTGAACTGTAAAGAAAGCTTTAGATGCCAGAGAAAACATAAAAGTCCTCAACCGAGGGGCTTACAATAAAATGTTATTTAAGGCACAGCGGGAACTGTCACTCTAGATAAGCCATATTTATACATATGTTTCAATAATAAAAATTAAAGTTTAAGAAGACAAAAGCCTTGTGTCAGCATGAAGGATTGAGTAACTAGTAAGGAGAGAGAGGAGCATGTGGCATATTTGAAGCAGCACGTTTCCACTCACCCCTTCATGCTTTTTTAAAAACGGTTCACTTTTGCAGTGAAAGAATTTTTAATCACAGGATTAAAATGAAATAAAATGAGAATTGAAGTAAAGTAATTAAAAGCTATACTAGCGTAAATTTTAAAAATAATGTATGCATGTTTTTACCTACTAGAGAAATGCCAAGAGCAGGAAGTAGCCAAGTTTACTTAAATAATTATCATCCCTGTGACACAGTTTAAATAGAGATTTTTAGTAATTTTTTGTCTAAATGTCTTGCATAGTAAGAAAAAGGCCCATAAAAATGGTTTACAGGAATGTCAAATGTGAAGAAATAAGTTCCTGGGGAATACCAAATATTGTACAAAACCCACATGTAAAGAAGGGTTTTACAATAGAAATATAAAATGTAAAAAGACACGTTATAGCTTTATAAATGTTTAAAGGAGCTCTTAAAAAGTGGCAACATTTTAAAAAGCAAACTAACACTAACTGAATTGTCCAGAATACCAAAACAAACAAACAAAAATTGCTCTAAAGACTTATCGCATGTAAATGGTAAAACAAACAAAAGGTTTAAATTCCAGGGTACGGTACAAAACCCACAACTGATGGTTTTTAAAGTAAAAAAAAGAAGACAAATTTAAAGGAGAAAAGCCATGGCTCTGTGACCGCATGAAGGGCAGAGGTAAGGGTGTCGCCTCTGACACAGTTAACAGAAGAAACAGCCCAAACCCACCCCTTGCTCCCTCCACCTTTCCTGGCTTATTTTTTAATTTAAAACTGATTAACAGAAACACTGGTTGGGGGGGGACGGAGACATTTTGTAGCAGTACCTGCAAAGCAACAATTACATTTTTCTTTTTCTTTATTATGACGTTGTCTAGAGACCCTAGAGAATTGTTTATTCTGTTTTATATAACACTTTGCATTTTACCTTTATACAAGCTGGAACCCTAGATGGAACCCTAGATATTTTACAGTGTTAAATAAAACAAGCCAGTCGACAAGAGACCTGAGAAATTGCTGAAAATAGGTGTCAGGGGTAGGACTAAAGCCCGAATGCAGAGGGCCTGGGGGGAATTAAAAGGTGCCGCGGAAGTGGAAGAGGACGTAGGTTTAGGTCGGACATTAGGAAAAACTTCCTAACTGTCAGAGTGGTTAAGCGCTAGAACAAATTACCTGGGGAGGTGTTGAATCTGTCATTGGAGGTTTTAAAGAACAGGTTAGACAAACCGTCGTCAGGGATGGGTATTTAGTCCTGCCTCCGTGCAGGGGACTGGACTAGATGACCTATCGAGCTCCTTTCCAGTGCTCTAGTTCTATGATTCTATGATTTAAGAGGGGTTCTGGGCTACTTTGCACTGGCCCGGATGCTCCACTGCCTATATTCCTCATGTACAAACAGACCGGGGCCTTTGTTAGAGGTCCAAACGTGTGTTTGTTTCTTCAGGTCCCGTAGCAGCGACCATATAGCGTCTCTTCATGAGAAGCTTGACTGCTGGTGTTGGCCAGGGCCGTCGAGGTGCAGCCATCTGTAATTATCGGACCGTTTAAATAGAAGCTGTGGTTTTGAACCTGGGGTGCTTTTGCGTGATTTTTTATTGAAACACATGCAAAAGGGATGTGTCTTCAGATAGGTTTGTCTTTTCAAGTCATTATAAAGCGGAGCTTTATTCCTTTGCAAAACTTAATGTAACTTTTACTTGTGTTTGTTAAAAAGCAGGTGAAGGAGAAAACTCCTGCTCTGTGATCCACTAACTCACGGATGCTGTTTTGCTAACAGGAGCTTTGCTGCAGCTTCACATTGTTTTTGGATGGGGTGTGGGGTGTGGCCTCTGGGAGTGAGTTAGGCTGCAGGAGGAGGTTCTGACCTGGGGCAGGGGGTTTGGGGTGCTGGCTCTGGCCAGGCGGCGCTTACCTCAGGTGGCTCCCAGGCAGTGGTGCAGCAGGGCTAAGGCAGGCTCCCTGCCTGCCCTGGCTCTGCACTGCTACCGGAAGCGGCTAGATGGAGGTGCAGCCAGGCAGCTCTGCATGGTATGCGCTGTCCACACCCGCAGGCACCACCCCCGAAACTCCCATTGGTCGCGGTTCCCGACCAATAGGAGCTGCGGAGCTGGCACTGGGGGTGGGGGAAGCATGCAGAACTTCCCTGATCACCCCTGCACCTAGGGGCCGGACATGCACCTAGGGGCTTTGACATTGCAGGGTCATGTGATCATGTCACCTGGTACTAGATTCCATCTTGGACTTCTAGTATTTTTTCACTAGGGGGAGGGAGGGAATCACAGGGAGAGACAAAGGATTCCCACCATATATAAATCCTATTTAAGGCAGGGAAGTGAGGTAATCAGGGTTCATTTTTCACTGAATCCCTGCCCAGGATGACTGCTGGAAACATCTGAGAAAAAGGACTGAATGGGGAAGAAGAGCTGAGCCCAGGCTGGAAAAGGTGTCTGGTCTGTGAACGAAATGCCTAAAACAACATTTAAGGTGAGAAATTACTACTTGTTACCAGTTTCTTTAATGTATGGAGCTTAGTTTGTGTGTTTGTTTGCTCAGTGATCTGCTTTGATCTGTTTGCCATCCCTTATAATCACTTAAAATCTATCCTTTGTAGTTAACACACTAGTTTTGTTTTCCTTAAACCAGTTTGTGCAATTCGTAACTGGGAGGGGGCAAAAAAGTTGTGCATATCTTCCTTCACATTGAGGGAGGGGGTACAGATTTCTGTGCAGTGCAAGACAATACAATTTTGGGTTTACACTCCAGAGAGGCTGTGCACTTGAGTGCTGGGCAATTTCCTAGCTGAGTCTTCCTATGCAGAGCTGATTGCAGACTCTGTGTGATTCTACAGATGTGTGTGTGTGTGCGCGCACTGGAGGAGGCCGGAGAGCCTGGCTCGGCAAAACAGTGTAAGGGAGCCCAGGCTGGTGGAGCAGGCAGGCTCAGTGAGACCCCAGTACATCAGGTGGCACCTTGGAAGGGGGGTCCAACCTGTCACACTGGGTTTGGGGTGAAGGAGGGGGCCCTGGACTGGGGCAAGGGGTTGGGGTGTGGAGGGATGAGGGCTCTGGCTGGGGGTGTGGGCTGTGGGGTGGGTCTGGGGATGGACGGGTTTGGGATGTAGGAGGGGGTTGGAGTACAGGAGGGGGTTCGGGGTCCCGGCGGCGCTTACCGTGGCTCCCAGGAAGCGGCTGCCAGGTCCCTTCAGTGCAGCCCCTAGGCGCATGGGAGGCCAGGGAGGCTCTGCATGCTGCCCTCTCACCCACCGGTACTGCCCCCGCAGCTCCCAGACTGTGAACCCTGGATCTGTGAACCCTGGTGTGACACTGCAACCCCATATTCTTTAGTGATGTTATTAGGATATGACTATGGCATAATTATGATGCCTTTTGTGCAAGATGGGGCATGTGGGATGTCATTGGAAAAGTTATGATTTGCTGGATGCGATTATCCTATTTGTATGCATATATCATGTTTGTATCTGAAGTTATGAATATTGACTATGTATCTGTATTTCAAATGTAGTTACATCTGGGTAATGCTCACTAGACAAGATATTTTCAGTCGAGATAGTTGGTGGGGAAGGGCCTATTCAGGGAAATGGGCCATTAGGAAAAAACAATAGGCCTTAGCAGAAGCTTATCTCCCACCTGGGGAGCCTTCCTGTGAATGCTCCAAATAGCCTGTAAGTAATGGCTGCTATGACTCTACAAGGACATGTGATCAGAAGTCTCTGGACTTCATCTGGGGATGTCAGTATTTTTCCACAGACCAGTCTGGGAACCAAGCTTTGGGAACATAGAGTTCCTGCCATATGCAAAAGCTAAATAAGGCAGGGAGTGACATTATCTGGTGCTCTCCACTCCTCACACAGGAGGACTCCTGAAAACCCCCAAGGAATAAAGACTGAACTGGGGGAAGTGCTGGATCCACGCTAAAGGGATTTCTAGCCTGTGAAAGAAACACCTGGTGATTCCAAGCTGTAAAGCAAGTGCAGCCTGCTTGTATATCTCTTAGGGTGAGAATAAGATTGGATATGAATTAGCAATCTAGTATATTAGGCTTAGTTTGCATTTTTGTATATTTGCTAGGTAATCTGCTTTGATCCATTTGCTATCCCTTATAATCACTTAAAATCTATCTTTTGCACTTAATAAACTTGTTTTTGCTTTATCTAAACCAGTGAGTTGGAGTGAACTGTATGGGAATCTTAGCTCACGGGGCAAAGGCTGTTGCATATTCCTCTCCACACTGAGGGAGAGGGTGAACTTTACGAGCTTACGCTGTACAGTTCCCTGTGCAGCACAAGATGCTATAATTTTGGGTTTATGCTCCAGAGGGGGTGCGTGCCTGGGGAGTTGCCTTAGCTGTAGCCTTTCCACTGTTGGTTCATTGCAGGGGCTGTACAAAGAGCCTTCATGTAACTGCAGCTGGGTGTGGCCCTACCTGTATGAAGGCTAGTGAAAGTGCAGGCTCCAAGGATTTGCAGCTTGTCACAGTCATACAGTGTAAACGGAGCCCAGGCTGGTAGGTCAGGGGGCTCAGTGGTACCCCAGTTCCAGGTGGCACCCTGAGGGGAATCCATCACAAATTGAAACCACTTCAAGTCAGGGGATGCTGAAGCACCCCCCTGTGATGTTACTGACATAATCTGGGACCGTATAGATCATCGTTGCAACCAAGGTCCTGTACCGGCACCAAATCTTATATAAAGGGGGTCAAATGAGGTGTCTCAGACGAGGTTATGGTTTGCTGATTGTGATGATACTATCTGTGCGTGTATCATTTTGTAGTTGAAGTTATGAATATTGGCTCTGTACTGTCTGTATTTCAAACGTGTGCTCTGCTTCTGGGGGACACCCCAGACAAGCTGGTGTCAGCTCTGCCTAGTCTGCTGGGTGGCCCATTAAGGACCATCAACGACACAGCTGACCCATTGAGAGAAGGCAGACACGCCTGGGGACTCAGCCAGGTGTGCAGGGACCTGCCTAGGGACAGAACTCTGAGGTGTTTCCAGGCCATGGGATGGGCAGCTTGTCTTTGGGACAAAGAAAGCAGAGACCACATGGCAAGAGACTATACAAAGCTGCTGCAGCTCCTCCATCTTGTCTTCAGTCCTGCTTCTGACCTCTGGAGGGACTTGGCTACACTGAAGCTTTGAACCAAGCACTGAAGGACCCATCCCAGCTGGGGATGTTCTCCAGAGACTTGATTTGAACCTGCCATTTATTCCATCCCTGCTACAAGCCTGAACCAAGAGCTTTGCCATTACTGTTTGTCATTGATTCCATTTCACCAATTCTAGCTCCCGTCTGTATCCTTTTCCTTTTCTGAATAAACCTTTAGATTTTAGATTCTAAAGGATTGGCAACAGTGTGATTTGTGGGTAAGATCTGATTTGTGACCTGGGTCTGGGGCTTGGTCTTTTGGGATTGAGGGAACCTTTGTTCTTTTACTGGGGTATTGGTTTTCATAACCATCTGTCCCCATAACGAGTGGCCCTGGTGGAGATGCTGGGAAACTGGAGTGTCTAAGGGAATTGCTTGTGTGACTTGTGGTGAGCCAGTGGGGTGAGACCAAAGTCTGCTCTGTTTGGCTGGTTTGGTTCACCTTAGAGGTGGAAAAACCCCAGCCTCGGGCAGTAACTGCCCTGCTTGAAGCAGTTTGTCCTGAATTGGCACTCTCAGTTGGGTCCCGCCAGAACCAGCATCGTTACACCCCCGAACCCCTAGTTCCAGGACCTATGAGCAGATGCCGACCCCCCAGGGAGAAAGCATTGGGAGAAGCTGCTCTGTGATGGGAGCTGGGAGTGGCCCAGGGAAACCCCAGTGAGACTGAGGGACTAGACCGTAGCCGCTTAGCACAAGGTGACTGGCTGGAACTCTGTGGGGACAGAAGGCCTGGGTTTTCCTGCCAGCCACCAGGGAAAGGGGTGCAAAAGGCTCCTGATGCAAGGGGAGACGAGGACTGTTGAGCCCGGGGCGGCTGGAGACCTGGTGTAACGTTATCAGGTTTTGCTTTGTTGGACTCTTTATAGTCCCACCCTCTCTGGGACAGTAAGTGACCTGGCTGGAGGGCTGAGTTGTGAGAGGGCAACCGCTGCAGGCTTGCGCGGGCTGTCATTTGGGGGCACCAGAGTCAGAGGCACAGCAGCTGGTGCTCCCTGCACAGGGCGTTTCACCCCAGTGAATTAAATGGGGAACCGGTTTTGCCCCGTATTGGTCCTTTCACAAGGCGTTTGAATAGTGACTTGGCTTTCATAACATCCTTCTAGCTGAGGACTTCTATTCAGACTACAAACGACCGCCTTCTCAGGCATTGGACATAAGGATTACTGTCTATTAACCTGTTTAATGAAACTATACAAACACATATCAACACATTCAAATGAGAGTTATTAGTGATTAGGTTTAGTTAATAAAATATGCAAATGTAACGGTGATGCCCCCTCAGCAGCAGGGATCACACTTGGGACCTCTTGAGTTGAATGCAGGAGCCGCAACTGCCTGAACTAAAAGCCTCCTCTCCCTTAGCCCTGTCTGTAGCAGGTTCATCAATCTCTGGCTGGCCTAGTCACCACTCGGGGGGGGAGGGGGTGGGGGGAACGACATAGCACCACCCTGAGCAGGCAGGGGTTACACATGTAAAATTGCAATTTCATTTTACCTCGATGTTTGTTGAACTGGATGTCTGAGGACTTTGAGAATGTAGGGTAGTGAACAGAGCTAGCTCTTTGATGGGGTGTGTGATGGGTTGGATCACAGAAACCACCTGGGAGCTGCCACCCTATGTGCCAAGACTACTTCTGCTCCTCCTTCCCTGCCTAAGCAGCTTAGGACTTCAGTGCCCTGCCTGGTTTGAACAAGACCCGCTAGCCTGCTGCAAACCCAGACCCAGGTGTGAATCACATCCCCTAACAGCTGCAGGCTTAACTGAAAGCCAGTTAAGAAGTTTTCCTGCCTTTGACACTCAGATGCCCAACTCCCAATGGAGTCCAAACCCAAATAAATCCGTTTTACCCTGTATAAAGCTTATACAGGGTAAACTCATAAATTGTTTGCCCTCTATAACACTGATAGAGGTATGCACAGCTGTTTGCCCCCCAAGTTTTAAAACATACTCTGGGTTAATTAATAAGTAAAAAGTGATTTTATTAAATACAGTAAGTAGGATTTAAGTGTTTCCAAGTAGTAACAGACAGAACAAAGTGACTTACCAAGAAAAGTAAAACAAAACACCCCAGTCTATGTCTAATCAAACTGAATACAGATAAAATCCAGTGCTTCTATATTGTGATGCCAACTTTTCCCAACCTAGCGCTAAAAATTTCCCAAATCTGGTGAAAAATTCCCAGATAAAGTTTTTTGCAGTGCTTCTCTATCCTGGGAAATTTCCCAAAACCTGGGAATTTGTGAGTAAAATGTTTCAACTTGGGAAATTGAGAATTTTCATTCAAAAACATTTTACTCCAAAATTCCCAGGTTTTCGGAAATTTCCTAGGATATAGAAGCACTGATAAAATCTCACCCTTTCCAGTAAGGTTCCTTTTACAGACTAATCTCCTTTTAGTTTGGGTCCAGAAATCACTCACACCCCCTGTCACGGAGTCCCCGGGCGATGCTCTGGAACTGCTCCCCATGAAGCCAGGCAGGACTCCGGGGAAGTCTCCTCTCGGGGAGCAGCCTGTCTGCAGGACACACAGCTCCCCCGGCTCCACCTTCCTGGGTCTGACCTCGGAGCATTCAGCCTCCTCTGCCCCTCCGTGCGGTTCCCACAGCGAGTCCGCTCAGGCAGGGTCCTGGGGAAGCCAGAGGGTCCTGCCCCACAACTTCGCAGTCAGACGTGACTCTCAGCCAGCCAGTAAAACAGAAGGTTTATTAGATGACAGGAACATGGTCTAAAACAGAGCTTGTAGGTGCAGAGAACAGGACCCCTCAGCTGAGTCCATTTTGAGGGGCAGTGAGCCAGACAACCACTTCTGCACTTCACTCCATGTCCCAGCCAGCCCCAAACTGAAACTCCCTCCAGCCCCCCCTCCTCTGGGCTTTGTCCCTTTCCCGGGCCAGGAGGTCACCTGATTCCTTTGTTCTCCAACCCTTTAGCTCTCACCTTGCAGGGAGGAAGGGCCCAGGCCATCAGTGGCCAGGAAACAGGGTGTCGGCCATTCTCTGTGTCCAGACCCCTGCACACACCTGCCCTCTAGGGCTCTGCAATGATCACACAGCCTTATCCCACCCCCTAGATACTTAAGATCTGCATAGGGGAAACTGAGGCACCCCCACACTATTCAGAGGAAACATTAAGAACAGTCCCACTTCGTCACATCTCTCCCCCCTTCGAGACCAAACTGAGCGGGGTCACTTTAGCCGGTGACCTGGGGAAGTTCGAAGCCACCAATGTTCCCATGGATGCTCCAGCATCTCTCCCGTTCCTTGGTAGGAGTTACACCAGGCCCTTCCAGTTTCACGCCCTCCCTTAGGTCGGGGGTGGTCGATAGCACTCGCAGGCCGCATGTGGGAAGGTTTATGCGGCCCATGCCCTGGCTAGGATCTCACCCTGATTAGACAGAGTTGCGACACCCTTTCCAAACAATACACTAGCAACAGGCAAAATACAAGCACCAGAATTGTCGGGTCTTTGGGATTTTACATAGACACTAACTGGATGCGACCTAGTTACAGGGCCATTCTCCCGAGCAGACACAAACTTCGGGCCATTCCCTTCCTGGGCTTTAGCTGAATCCAGAACCAGCTCTGAGACAACTGCACGACCCTCATAGAATCATAGAATATCAGGGTTGGAAGGGACCCCAGAAGGTCATCTAGTCCAACCCCCTGCTCAAAGCAGGACCAATTCCCAGTTAAATCATCCCAGCCAGGGCTTTGTCAAGCCTGACCTTAAAAACCTCTAAGGAAGGAGATTCTACCACCTCCCTAGGTAACGCATTCCAGTGTTTCACCACCCTCTTAGTGAAAAAGTTTTTCCTAATATCCAACCTAAACCTCCCCCATTGCAACTTGAGACCATTACTCCTCGTTCTGTCATCTGCTACCATTGAGAACAGTCTAGAGCCATCCTCTTTGGAACCCCCTTTCAGGTAGTTGAAAGCAGCTATCAAATCCCCCCTCATTCTTCTCTTCTGCAGACTAAACAATCCCAGCTCCCTCAGCCTCTCTTCATAAGTCATGTGCTCTAGACCCCTAATCATTTTTGTTGCCCTTCGCTGGACTCTCTCCAATTTATCCACATCCTTCTTGTAGTGTGGGGCCCAAAACTGGACACAGTACTCCAGATGAGGCCTCACCAATGTCGAATAGAGGGGAACGATCACATCCCTCGATCTGCTCGCTATGCCCCTACTTATACATCCCAAAATGCCATTGGCCTTCTTGGCAACAAGGGCACACTGCTGACTCATATCCAGCTTCTCGTCCACTGTCACCCCTAGGTCCTTTTCCGCAGAACTGCTGCCTAGCCATTCGGTCCCTAGTCTGTAGCGGTGCATTGGATTCTTCCATCCTAAGTGCAGGACCCTGCACTTATCCTTATTGAACCTCATCAGATTTCTTTTGGCCCAATCCTCCAATTTGTCTAGGTCCTTCTGTATCCTATCCCTCCCCTCCAGCGTATCTACCACTCCTCCCAGTTTAGTATCATCTGCAAATTTGCTGAGAGTGCAATCCACACCATCCTCCAGATCATTTATGAAGATATTGAACAAAACCGGCCCCAGGACCGACCCCTGGGGCACTCCACTTGACACCGGCTGCCAACTAGACATGGAGCCATTGATCACTACCCGTTGAGCCCGACAATCTAGCCAGCTTTCTACCCACCTTATAGTGCATTCATCTAGCCCATACTTCCTTAACTTGCTGACAAGAATACTGTGGGAGACCGTGTCAAAAGCTTTGCTAAAGTCAAGAAACAATACATCCACTGCTTTCCCTTCATCCACAGAACCAGTAATCTCATCATAAAAGGCGATTAGATTAGTCAGGCATGACCTTCCCTTGGTGAATCCATGCTGACTGTTCCTGATCACTTTCCTCTCATGCAAGTGCTTCAGGATTGATTCTTTGAGGACCTGCTCCATGATTTTTCCAGGGACTGAGGTGAGGCTGACTGGCCTGTAGTTCCCAGGATCCTCCTTCTTCCCTTTTTTAAAGATTGGCACTACATTAGCCTTTTTCCAGTCATCTGGGACTTCCCCCGTTCGCCACGAGTTTTCAAAGATAATGGCCAAGGGCTCTGCAATCACAGCCGCCAATTCCTTCAGCACTCTCGGATGTAACTCGTCCGGCCCCATGGACTTGTGCACGTCCAGCTTTTCTAAATAGTCCCTAACCACCTCTATCTCCACAGAGGGCTGGCCATCTCTTCCCCATTCTGTGATGCCCAGCGCAGCAGTCTGGGAGCTGACCTTGTTAGTGAAAACAGAGGCAAAAAAAGCATTGAGTACATTAGCTTTTTCCACATCCTCTGTCACTAGGTTGCCTCCCTCATTCAGTAAGGGGCCCACACTTTCCTTGGCTTTCTTCTTGTTGCCAACATACCTGAAGAAACCCTTCTTGTTACTCTTGACATCTCTTGCTAGCTGCAGCTCCAGGTGCGATTTGGCCCTCCTGATATCTTTCCTACATGCCCGAGCAATATTTTTATACTCTTCCCTGGTCATATGTCCAACCTTCCACTTCTTGTAAGCTTCTTTTTTATGTTTAAGATCCGCTAGGATTTCACCATTAAGCCAAGCTGGTCGCTTGCCATGTTTACTATTCTTTCGACTCATCGGGATGGTTTGTCCCTGTAACCTCAACAGGGATTCCTTGAAATACAGCCAGCTCTCCTGGACTCCCTTCCCCTTCATGTTAGTCCCCCAGGGGATCCTGGCCATCTGTTCCCTGAGGGAGTCGAAGTCCGCTTTCCTGAAGTCCAGGGTCTGTATCCTGCTGCTTACCTTTCTTCCCTGCGTCAGGATCCTGAACTCAACCAACTCATGGTCACTGCCTCCCAGATTCCCATCCACTTTTGCTTCCCCCACTAATTCTACCCGGTTTGTGAGCAGCAGGTCAAGAAAAGCGCCCCCCTAGTTGGCTCCCCTAGCACTTGCGCCAGAAAATTGTCCCCTACGCTTTCCAAAAACTTCCTGGATTGTCTATGCACCGCTGTATTGCTCTCCCAGCAGATATCAGGAAAATTAAAGTCACCCATGAGAATCAGGGCATGCGATCTAGTAGCTTCCGTGAGTTGCCGGAAGAAAGCCTCATCCACCTCATCCCCCTGGTCCGGTGGTCTATAGCAGACTCCCACCACTACATCACTCTTGTTGCACACACTTCTAAACTTAATCCACTCAGGTTTTTCCACAGTTTCGTACCGGAGCTCTGAGCAGCCATACTGCTCCCTTACATACAGTGCTACTCCCCCACCTTTTCTGCCCTGCCTGTCCTTCCTGAACAGTTTATAACCATCCATGACAGTACTCCAGTCATGTGAGCTATCCCACCAAGTCTCTGTTATTCCAATCACGTCATAGTTCCTTGACATAGTTCCTCAACCGTCACAGGCTGAAAGGCCCCTTCTGTCTGCTCCACAGACAACGAAGAGCCGGACACACTTTCTCCTTTCCCAGACACACAGCTTGGGATCTCATTCCCCTGGTCCCAGCACACAAGGCTGGTCACAGACAACTGCTTGGAGATCAGGGTAGCTCCCTCCACAGGCAAGTCAATACCCCTGACAGTCACAGGCACCTTTCCTTCACTGTCACAATTCTCCACCCAGCTAACAGGTAAGGTCCAGCAACACTCATCTTCCACTCTCCTCGCCTTCCCACCCTGCTGACTAGACACAGCCATCAGCTCACAAGGCTGCCTAGGCTCATCCAGACTTTCCTTACCAAGCACCTTGCCACTCCCCACAGATCCCCTCCCCTGCCTGTGTCTCCCCCCACTCAGCTGGGGTCTCAGCTCCCACTGTGCTCAGCGCTGCCCTTGCTGTCCCAGTGGGGGTAGGCAGCGAGCTCGCTGCTTTCCTCACTGCATCAGAGCCAGCCTGAGCCCCCTGAGTCCCCCACTCCAGTGTGCAAGGGGGCGGGGAGCATCTCTCTGTCCCACCCAGCCCCAGGGGTCTGGTTACAGGCAGGCAGGTAGCCTGAGCCTAGCCGCTCCTCCCCCCTGCCAGCCAGGTCATCTGCATTTTCACTGACCATTTCCCTCTCCACCGATTGGTTCCCTGGATTCAAATTCAAACCCTTGGCAGTTACAGGAGCAGGGCCTGGATCCTGTCCCAAAGAGACACAGTCACCCCACAACAGGGTCTCGCAGCTGGTGTCCTGGAGAACCCCAACGACCAGCCAGCCCCACCCCTCCTGGGTCTGCACAGGGATCTGGGCCATAGGCAGGGCAAGGGGCTTCATCCCTGGGACCCTCATCCAGCTCACACAGCCCCTCAGCCTCTGGGGCTGCACCACCCAGGGCCTGACAACAGTTCTCTCTGTCCCAGAATCTCGCCACCCCAGGAATGTCTCCCCATTGACCATCACCTTCCGCTCCCACTGGGGGTCCGAGGGGCCTGGCCCCAGGAAACTCCACACAGACATATAGGTTGGGGTCAGGAGTGGGAGCCTGTCCACCTCCCCACCCATCTGGCTGATGGAGTCTGTGGCCTTGGGACCCAGCAAGGGAGCTAGACACCGGGGCTTTTCCGCAGGGTCCCCCTGGTTCAAATCGCCAGCCTGCTCAAAGGCAGTGAGGAGGGCATCCACATCGCCCCTCTCCTTAACCAGGGGCAACAATTTAGTCTCAAGGTTCCCTGCGGAACTGGCCCCCCGGGGTCTATCCCCACTCACCCCGGGGAGGTCCCCTAGGCCTCTCCGCTCCCCCACCGCCAGTTCACGCTGCTGCTGCTTCTGCAGCTCTTTCTCGGGCTCTCGCTGTCTCTCACCGTCCTCTTGCTCTCTGGGACTCAGCTCCAATCCCGTCCGTCTCCGATCCCTGGATGGGGAACCCAATCGTGAAGACCCTCGTCTGGTCGGGGACAGGAGTCTTGGGGATGCCTGGCTACCACTCCAGCTGCTCCCAGATCCTGCGATAGCCCCATTTGGGGTCAGGAATCTGTTCCTTAGAGCGGTCATCCTCCTCCAGCTGCACGATTAACTCTGCCTTGGTGAACTTTCCAATGCGCAACCCTCTCTTTTTGCACAGGGTTACAATGTCCTTCTTAAGGAGACGGTGACAGGCCGTCACTCCGCTCTTGCCACGTTGTTGTGGACTCACAGGCCTGTGTGCTCTCAGCTCCCCACGGTTTCCAGGGAGAACTCCTCGTGTGCCAGCCCTTCTCGAGGTCACCACCTCTTTGCCAGGGTCGAGCTGCACACTCCTCCGCTCCTTGGACTGCTCGCTGCAATCCCCAGGGGAACCCTGTTACTGCACAGTCCTTCTCGCTGGTCACACACACCCAGGGGTTAACCGCCCCCTGAAACTGCTCCTCATAGAATCATAGAATATCAGGGTTGGAAGGGACCTCAGGAGGTCATATAGTCCAACCCCCTGCTCAAAGCAGGACCAATCCCCAACTAAATCATCCCAGCCAGGGCTTTGTCAAGCCTGACCTTAAAAATATCTAAGGAAGGATATTCCACTACCTCCCTAGGTAACGCATTCCAGTGTTTCACCACCCTCCTAGTGAAAAAGTTTTTCCTAACATCCAACCTAAACCTCCCCCACTGCAACTTGAGACCATTACTCCTCGTTCTGTCATCAGCTACCACTGAGAACAGTCTAGATCCATCCTCTTTGGAACCCCCTTTCAGGTAGTTGAAAGCAGCTATCAAATCCCCCCTCATTCTTCTCTTCCGCAGACTAAACAATCCCAGTTCCCTCAGCCTCGCCTCATAAGTCATGTGTTCCAGTCCCCTAATCATTTTTGTTGCCTTCCGCTGGACGTTTTCCAATTTTTCCACACTCCTCTCTAAGCCTTCAGCAGCTCTGGTCTGTGTCAATCCCCCTTCGTTTTACTGTTCCCCAGTCACTTACTGCAGGACGCGCTATCCACGGGGTGCAGTACATTCCACCTCTGCCACCAGTTGTCACGGAGTCCCCGGGCGATGCTCTGGATCTGCTCCCCATGAAGCCAGGCAGGACTCTGGGGAAGTCTCCTCTCTGGGAGCAGCCTGTCTGCAGGACACACAGCTCACCCGGCTTCCACCTTCCTGGGTCTGACCTCGGAGCATTCAGCGTCCTCTGCCCCTCCGTGCGCTTCCCCCAGCGAGTCCGCCCAGGCGGGGTCCTGGGGGGGCCAGAGGGTCCTGCCCCCCAACTTCGCAGTCAGACGTGACTCTCAGCCAGCCAGTGAAACAGAGGTTTATTAGACGACAGGAACATGGTCTAACACAGAGCTTGTAGGTGCAGAGAACAGGACCCCTCAGCCAGGTCCATTTTGGGGGGCAGTGAGCCAGACAACCCCGTCTGCCCTTCACTCCACATCCCGAGCCAGCCACAAACTGAAACTCCCTCCAGCCCCTCCTCCCCTGGGCTTTGTCCCTTTCCCAGGCCAGGAGGTCACCTGATTCCTTTGTTCTCCAACCCTTTAGCTCTCACCTTGCAGGGGGGAAGGGCCCAGGCCATCAGTGGCCAGGAAAGAGGGTGTCGGCCATTCTCTGTGTCCAGACCCCTGCACACACCTGCCCTCTAGGGCTCTGCAACGATCATACATCCTTATCCCACCCCTTAGATACTTAAGATCTGCATAGGAGAAACTGAGGCACCCCCACACTATTCAGAGGAAACATTAAGAACAGTCCCGCTTCATCATACCCCCTGTAGTGAATGTCCTTTGTTCCAGTTTCCATCAAGTATCTTTGGGGGGTGGAGAGGCTCTCTTTTTAGCCAGCTGAAGACAAAATGGAGGGGTCTCCCACGGGTGTAAATAGACTTTCTCCTGTGGGCGAAGACCTCCTCTTCTCTCTTATGCAAAGTCCAGCTCCAAGATGGAGTTCTGGAGTCACCTGGGTCAGTCACGTGTCCATGCATGACTCACCGTTTCTTACCAGGTAGCAGCCATGGGTCACATGCTATCTTGAATGTCTTCAAGTAGACTTCTTATGTGGATTGAAGCATTCCAAGATCCATTGTACTTTAAATGCTTGTTGATTTGTACATTCCTTTCTTAAGAGGCACAAAGGTTACTTAAAAATCAAGCCAGTACACAGCCCATATTCATAACTCCGAATACAAAGACACATGCATACAAATAGGATTACTAGATTCAGTGGATCATAACTTTTACATAGATATGTTACATGGCATATGTAGCATAGAACATATTCCAGTTATGTCATATATATTCATAAGCATATTTCCATAAAGGCTTATGGAGGGCACCGTCATAGAATCCTAGAATCATAGAATATCAGGGTTGGAAGGGACCTCAGGAGGTCATCTCGTCCAACCCCCTGCTCAAAGCAGGACCAATCCCCAGCTAAATCATCCCAGCCAGGGCTTTGTCAAGCCTGACCTTAAAACCTCTAAGGAAGGAGATTCCACCACCTCCCTAGGGAACCCATTCCAGTGCGTCACCACCCTCCTGGTGAAATAGTGTTTCCTAATCTCCAACCTAAACCTCCCCCACTGCAACTTGAGATCATTACTCCTTGTTCTGTCATCAGCTACCACTGAGAACAGTCTAGATCCATCCTCTTTGGAACCCCCTTTCAGGTAGTTGAAAGCAGCTATCAAATCCCCCCTCATTCTTCTCTTCCGCAGACTAAACAATCCCAGTTCCCTCAGCCTCTCCTCATAAGTCATGTGTTCCAGCCCCCAAATCATTTTTGTGGCCCTCCGCTGGACGTTTTCCAATTTTTCCACATCCTTCTTGTAGTGTGGGGCCCAAAACTGGACACAGTACTCCAGATGAGGCCTCACCAACGTTGAATAGAGGGGAACGATCACGTCTCCCGATCTGCTGGCAATGCCCCTCCTTATACAGCCCCAAATGCCGTTGGCCTTCTTGGCAGCGAGGGCACAGTCAAAGGTGCATTCCCCGCACTGCCCACCTGGCCTAATTCACCCTGTCGACCAGCTAAGCAGCGCGCAGGGCGAGAATAGGCTGCGAAGAGGCCACTAATTGGAAGCAGGTTCAGCTTCACAGGTACAGAAGTGGCCCGTACCCAGCCCAGGAGCTGAGAGCAGAAGGGGGCTGCAGGGAAGTAGTCCGCAGTCACTCCCTAGGAAAAGCAGTGTTTGTTTGGGGCAATAGAGCTAGGGAGCTCACACTTACTCCCTGGGAGGAGGGCATTTGGGCTGGCAAAGCCGGAGAAGGGGAGAGCCAGAAAGGTGCAGGGGAAAGGCAGCGAGGTGTGGGGTAGGGCAGGCCATGGCTGCTGATGGGGAGGGCCCCTGAGACAGAACCCAGAGTGCAGGGTGGGCCCTGGTTCCCCTGCTAGCCACTGGGGATGTGGCACAGACCAGGCAAAGGACAGTCGCTGATTTGTGCTGCAAAGACTTTGTGTGTCCCCCCCTCGCCCCCCCATGACGAGGGAACCGTGTAGTGACCTGGCTGGAGGGCCAAGTCATGAAGAAGAGGCTGCAGGTCCTGGAGCGAGAGAGGCTCTGGGGGTGAGAAAGGATGACAGGCAGGGGACACCGCCAGAGGAGGGCAGCACCTGGCAGAGCTAATCCCCAGGAGGAGGCGCACCTAGTGGTGAGTGGCCCCCTGACAATGGGATACCCTGCTCTGTATTCACTCAGTCTGCATATAACCACATTTCAGTTTTCCCTTCTTTCTCTGCTGATGCCCCTTAATTCCAATCTGCATCTCCCCCCTTCTATTCCAGCCTCCGGCCTCTGCACCCCCAACAGCTCTGCTGATGCCCCTCAACTCGATTGACAGCCCCTCCGTCCTGGTCCAGTCCTGAGACTTCCTTGGCCCAGCCTGTGTTGGGATGATGCTCTTGTGAGCATTGCAAAGCGAGACTTGCAGCATTTCGCTTTCGGGCTGAGATAGGATGTGATCTCGGCGAGTCTATGTGGTGCACCAACTCCCATGTCACAGAGCAATCCCCATCCCCTGCCAGCCCTGACCCACCTGCAGCCCTGGCTGGGGTTTAATTGCTCTCTTCCAAGAGCAACTTACTAATGTTGCAAAGCAAAGCTTGGTTCTTCACTGTGCTTTGAACTAAAGAGCAGCCAGCGGAATTGTCAGTTTCCCTGCCCTCATGCCGGGTCAGTCAGGAGAGGGGCGAGTCACTGCTGAGCTGGGCTCTGTACTCACCAGATGCTGCTGAGTGGGTGCCACGTCTGGTCTCTCACTTCAGGGGCTGCAGCGACGGCCGTTCCGTGTCCACTGAACGATCCGATGCAGCTCGGGTTAAATGCTGGCTGCAGAATGAGAGAGGCCCAGTGGGGCACGGGGCTGTTTGCTGATCGCTTGTCCCAAAAGTGCTGTGGGATCTTCCCTATGGCCTCCTCCCTATATAGAGCTTAGTCCTTTCACCCCCACAACAACAGGAAACCCCTGTGACGTCAAACCATTCACTTTCGGTTTCTTGCTACCGGAAGGTCCAGTGTGGGGCCAGTTCTGATAAGGGTCACAATAATTGCTTTATATTGTATTACAGGAATTATATTTTTGTGTGAGTGGAAAAGCCTGTCCCCTCTAGATAGGATTCATGGGCACAGGTCTTTTGAAATGATTCAGCTATCAAATGGAAGCAGCCAGAACTTTCTGGGCTTGTCTCCAACGCAGAGTTAATACCAGAGTTATGCAAAAAGCTTTTCACACGCAACTTTTTTTCAGCAACAAATGGAGATTCAGTGACACCAAAATGGTTTGTGACTTTGTGACCCACTTTCTCTCATCTCCACTGGGCTTTGGCACCCCTGCCTAGCGAGTGCAGTTCAGGGGAGGGTGAGTCCCTCAATCAGAACAGCTCTGCTGCCTGTTATTCTCTCACCCAGGGTAACAACACTTTATTACTCCTCACCCCAATAGCAAAGTGACTTGTGATCCAGCACCAGCCACAAGTGATCATTTAGGCAAAGCAGCCCCATCATGCTGCACACCTAGGCCAAGTGGGTGTGTCCATGCAAACAAGGTCAGTTCCTGAAGTCTCCTCACCTAGCTCATGGCTAGATGTCAGAGGAGAGCTCATTCAGACCCTGCTTACACCAACCCCTTCTGCCTTTTCCCTCCCCATTATCAGTTCACTGTGGGGGACACACTCTGCACAGAGTTTCACAAACAGCACCCCCCTTACATGCTGGCCCTTAGTGTCTGGACACCCTTCATTTCAGAGCCCTCCCCTTTTAAGGGTTTGCAATTCTTTTTCCTTTCTCTCAGAGGAAGGTGATTCCTGGTTACACAGAGCAGGGGCACCTCCCTCCTTTCTTAGATTTCCAAGACTGGGGTTTTCTTCTCAGTTTCAAGGTCTTCAAATGGGGTGTCTATGGAAAGGTTGTAGTTTGCTGGTTCTGATTATGCTGTCTGTATGTGTGTATCATTTTTGTGTTTGAAGTTATGTACTTGTATCTCAATGTGTTTGATTCTAAGTAGTCTCAGGGAAGCATTTGGTTAGCTTCTTGAGCAAGGACTATTCTCGGTAAGTGCCCAATCAAGAAACACTTAACTGACAATGGACTTTGGGAGATGCCAATCCACATCTGAGCCTTCCTGGGAATGTTCAAACTAACATGTAAACAATGGCGTCGGCCTGCAAAAACCTGAATCATTCATAGACATGTGACTTGCCCAGGTGGCTACAAACTCCATCTTGTTGCTGTGACTTTGCACAGAAGAACAAAGGGGTTTCTGCTCACGAGAGAGAATATAAAAGGCCCTGGAAGCCTCTCCATTTTGTCTTCAGCTGACTTAAGAGATGGCCTCTCCACCCCAAAGAGATTCCTGAAAGAAACTGGAAGGACAGAAACTACGGGGGTGTGAGTGATTGCTGGACCCAGACTAGGAAGGAGTCCGGTGTATGAAAGAAGCTTATTGGAACATCTCAGGGGGTGAGATTTCATCTGTAATCAGTTTCTTAATATATTAGGCTTAGACTTGCGTGATTTGTTTTATTTTGCTTTGTAACTTATTTTGTTCTGTCTGTTATTACTTGAAACCACTTAAATCCTACTTTTTATATTTAATAAAATCACTTTTGCTTTTTAATTCCAGCCAGGTGGAAGTATTAATACCTGGGGGAGCAAACAGCTGTGCATATCTCTCTATCACTGTTATAGAAGACAGATAATTTATGAGTTTACCCTGTATAAGCTTTATACAGAGTAAAATGGATTTATTTGGGTTTTGGATCCCATTGGGAGCTGGGTGTCTGGGTGTTAGTGACAGGAGCACTTCTTAAGCTGTTTTCAGTTAAGCCTGCAGCTTTTGGGGGATGTGCTTCAGACCTGGGTCTGTGTTTGCAGCAGGTTAGCTCAACAGGGCAGGGTGCTGAAGTCCCAAGCTGGCAGGGAAAACAGGCTCAGAGATAGTCTCAGCACATCAGGTGGCAGTCCCAAGGGGGTCTCTATGACCGAACCCGTTCCACTCCGCCACTGCAACTTGAGACCATTGCTCCTTGTTCTGTCATCCGCCACCAGTGAGGACAGCCAAGCTCCATCCTCTTTGGAGGCTACTATCAAATCCCCCCTGTGATGTTGTTGAGATGAACTGTGATCGTATAGATCATTGCTGCAACCAAGGTCCTGTAGTTGTACCAAATCTTGTACAAAGGAGGTCAAGTAAGGTGTCCATGAAAAGGTTATGATTTGCTGGTTATGATTATGCTATCTCTATGCGTGTATCATTTTTGTACTTAAAGTTACAAGTATTGACTCTATACCTGTTTCAAATGTTGGCTCCTAGGATAACGCTCACAAAGTAATCAGCCAGATATGCCATGTAAGACGTCTGCAAAAATGTTATAATTTGCCAGATAGGATAATCTTGTTTATATGTTTGTATGGCCTTTGTATTATGAGTTATAGATATTTATGTATGTTTGTATTTCAAACTTGTGCCTTGCTTCTGGGTGACACCCCAGACAGTTTGGCATCAGCACTGCCTAGCCTGCTGGATGGCCCATTAAGGACCATCAGCGACACAACTGACCCATTGAGAGAAGGCAGATACGCCTGGGGACTCAGCAAGGAATGGAGAGACCAGCGTACGGAGAGGACTTTAAGGCTTTCAGGCCATGTGCTGGGCAGCTTGTTTTTGGAACAAAGGAAGCACAGGCCGGATGGCAAGAGACTATAAAAGGCAGCTGCATCTTCTCCATCTTTTCTTCAATCCTGCTTCTGACCTCTGGAGGAACTTTGCTACAAACTGAAGCTCTACGCAAAGAGCTGAATGACCCATCCCAGCTGTGGATGTTCTCCAGAGACTTAACTTAAGCCAGCAGTTTATTCCATCACTGCTACAAGCCGGAACCAAGAACTCTGCCATTACTGTATGTCACTGATTCCATTTAACCAATTTTAACTCTCATCTATATTTCTTTCTCTTTATGAATAAACCTTTACATTTTAGATTCTAAAAGATTGGTAACAGCGTGATTTGTGGGTAAGATCTGACTTGTATATTGACCTGGGTCTGGGGCTTGGTCCTTTAGGATCGAGGGAACCTTTTTCTTTTACTGGGGTATTGATTTCCATAACCATTCATCCCCATAAGGAGTGGCACTGGTGGTGATACTGAGTAACTGGAGTGTCTAAGGGAATTGCTTGTGTGACTTCTGGTTCGCCAGTGGGGTGAAACCGAAGTCCTCTCTGTCTGTGTGGTTTGGTGCCTTACTAGTAAAGGACCCCCAGGCTTGGGCTGTGACTGCAGTGCTCCAAGCAATTTGTCCTGAATTGATACTCTTAGTAGTATCCCACCAAAGCCCGCTTTGTTACACCTCCTCTCTCTTCTCTTCTGCAGACTAAATAGGTCCAGTTTCCCTCAGCCTCTCCTCATAAGTCATGTGTCCTAGCCTCCTAATCCTTTTCGTTGCTCTCCGCTGGACTTAGATTTCCAAGACTGGGGTTTTCTTCTCAGTTTCAAGGTCTTTCCATTAACTTTCAGGGTCCCCCGTTGCCTCATCCTGGCTGGACAATGGATGGGAACTTGAAGTTAGTTTTGTCTAAACAGCTAGTCTGGGGGGAGCCCCTCCCTGCTGGGAGGTGCACTGGGAATGGTGGTACAGGTCAGGAGCGTAGCGGTCTCTGTACAGGGATAGACAGGCTCAGCACCACCGTCCGTACAGAGCTCCTAATGACCACCCAGCTCAGAACATTACAAGTGTTCATAACTGATCTCACCTGATGTATTTTATGCCCACTAACGTTGCAGACACCGGTCGGGTCAACTGCTCCCTCCTGGGGGTTCAGCACCCCCCTGTTCACCCCTTGGGGTGGCTGGACCCTGCGAGTCACAGCAGGAGAGCAGGGATAAGATCGGGAGAGCTGCCAATCTTGGGGCTCAGACTTTCGCTTTGAAAACACGTATTTCCTGTTATTCCGCTGTGAATGTAGCGGCAGCCGCAGTGGGACACTCGCCAGCAGTGGGAGGCCAAAAGCAAAACCTTCCTGCTCAGAAATCAGCTGGTTTATTTGAAAGGGTGGGTCTGCCTAGGTGGCATGGAGTCAGGGCGGGGGTCGTTGTTTGTCTGTTAATGGCACCAGGAACCAGTGTCAGGAGGTTTATAATTAACTAACAAATGTTTAAGTGCAGGTTGGCAAATCACAAGACCATTGTGTATTAGTTTGTGCTGTGGTAGCATCTGTGGAGGCCCCAGTCAGCGTCAGGGCTCCTCTGCGCCGGGTGCTGCACAGACACTGGGAGACCTGGTCCCTGCCCCACAGAGCTCACGGGCTAGTTGAAAACAAAAGACAAGGAGAGAGTGATGGAAATGGGAATCAGTTCCCATGGTTACGGTGGTCAGCTGGGCGCACAGCTTGATAGTTCACATTTAAAACTAAATCTCTGGCTTCCAAACCACCCCCCAGGCATGGGGGAGCTGATTGCTTACCAGCTGGTTGTCAGCAGTGGGGCTGGAGCAGGGATTGACCAAGTGGCACATGGAAGCATTAAAGATGAACGATCTAAAAACATTTTTAAAATGTGGCCTTGTGAGATTTTGTGCGCCTTTTGACACGTAAAGCAGGCAGGGTCAGGGTGGTTCTTCTTTGACTTATCCTGAAGCTTTTCACGAATTTATTTTTTAATTTTTGTTTGAAGCCCAAAGAGAGGGGGAGACGCAGTGGAGGGAACGTGGATTGTAGTTGAATCCTCTGGGCAGGTTAGTTAGAAGGTCTCCGAGTCCCCCGGAGCAGGGCTGCCGCAGTTACTAGATAGGTCCAGCAGCTGTTTCTGATGCTGTATGGAGAGTTTCCATTAAGGGCTAGCGGTCTTGCAGAGGTGCATCTGCTATGAAAGCTGTGTTCCAAACCTGTACTGCCCTGGGACAGTGGTTTCTGTTGGCAGGGGAGGGAGGGCTAAGAGGGGTCCCATCTCCCCTTCTTGTTTTTGTACTCGCTCAAAATTCCCTAGGCCGGGATGCCATGGCCTGAGTGCATTTAAGCCGTGGTCCTGTACTGAGTCAGCACCACTGCAGCCAGAGGAGGGTCCCCACCTGAGTGGTATTTGGCCAGCCTGGCCCGGTTTTTTTACTGAGTTGTCAGAAAAATAATTTAATCTGCCGGGGTTTTTTACGTGGGTCTAAAGATGTGCATTATTCTCACAACAGACTGGGATAGCTACTGTTCAGAGTTTCTGTGCACAGCTAATGCTGCTGCCGTGTTCCCCCTTCCGCAGTTCAAGTGATAACAGATCAAACCTGTTGAAAATACAGCAGCCGTCTGCCCAGCACCATGCAAGCGACCGCACACGTGTGTGCGAGAGGGTTTGAGTCACGTGAATGAGGAGACCTGCGCTGTTCTCAGTCGTAGCTATCTGCCTTATCTCTCTAGACGGCTGTTGAAGTGGAAGTTGCAGAGAGGTCTGGGGGTTGGGGTTGCGGTTGTGGTGGGATTGCTATGGGGGTGGAGGGCTGGGCTGGATGGAGGGGCAGCCGGGCCAAATTTCAGTGATGTTGCAACCCTGGTCTCCAGCGGAGCCAAATTACTGTAGCGTTAGGACTGTGAAGCCAGAACGACCCTCCAGACCGCTCCGGCATAGTGTTACCACTTTAGTAATGCAAAAAACCCAGCCCCCCACCCCCAAAGCAATCCCACCGCAACCCCAACCCCCAGGCCTCTCTGCAACTTCCCCTTCAACAGCCGTCTAGAGAGATAAGGCAGATAGCTACGACTGAGAACAGCGCAGGTCTCCTCACTCACGTGACTCAAACCCTCTCGCACACACATGTGCGGTCGCTTGCATGGTGCTGGACAGATGCTGCTGTATTTTCTACAAGTGTAAGCAGAGTCCGAATGAGCTTTACCCGGACACCTGGTGGTGAGCTGTGGAAAGGGACTTCAGGGGCTGATCTCGTTTGCATGGGCACACCCACCCTGCCGAGCATGATGGACTGCTGGCCCAAATGGTCACGTTGCCTGCTGTGGGATCCCCGGTCTCTTTGTTATTGGGGCAGGAGTAATAAAGCGTTGTTATCCTGGTTATGTGAATTGTAATGTGACCTGTACTTGACATTTTATGATGGAGGGACTTGCTCTCAACGTAGTAGCACCGGCTAGGTAAGGGACACGGGTTCCAAAACCAATGAAATGAGAGAGAGGCTGGCATAGGTTTGTCTGTGGGCTGCAAACACCATTTTGGCTCCTTTTCTCTCCACAGTGTAATTTTGACACAGTTAGGAGTCTTATTAGGTGCTGTAGAGCTGCAATCACTGATTCCTAGGTCTAAGCATTAGACCTGCTTTGGGCTAGTGGTTCTGAGTGTGTGAGCACTGAGGCCCCCCTCCTAAGAGCTGAAATCACTGAGAGCTGTGTGGAGAGGGGGAGGGCCTGAAGACAAGTTGGTGAGCTGCTAGCAGAGAGGAGCGGATAGTGGAGAGGCGCAGCTGGTGTGGTGCATGTAAGTTGCCCCCATACCTCCCCCTACTTCTGCCCAGGCTGGGAGGTAAACTTCTGAACTCTGGGGGCTGCACTGGACAGAAACTGTGGGAGGGATGACTTTTGTGTTGCTGGATTTAAGACCCTGAGGGGAAAAGGACACTGTCAAACTTACTTGGGGATGGGTCTTTTGCTCGTGGTTTGTGTTATGAATCCTGTTGGTGGTGTTTCCCCAACATAATGCCGCATTGTTTCCCTCCCTTATTAAAAGGCTTTTACTACACTCAGACTCTGTGCTTGCGAGAGGGGAAGTATTGCCTCTTGGAGGCGCCCAGCGGGGGTGGTATATATTTGTCCCAGGTCACTGGGTGGGGGCTCGAGCCAGTTTTGCATTGTGTTATTGAAATGGAACCCCTAGATACTGAACCCGGCCCCTGTTGCTGCCAACTCGGATGGGCAGAAGGGTGACACAAGTTTGATCGGTTATCACGTAAACTGCAGAATTGGGAACACAGCAGCATCATTAGCTGGGCACAGAAACTTTGAACATTAGCTATCCCAGTCTGTTGCGAGAATAATGCACATCTAAAGTAAAGCATCTGATACGGTTTCACGTGACCTTAGGGAAATGCAACCTAGATGAGGCTACTCTAAGGTGGGCGCAAATCTGGCTGGATAACCGTCTTCAGAGAGTCGTTATTAACGGTTCACAATCATGCCGGAAGGACATAACGAGTGGGGTTCCGCAGGGACCAGCTCTGGGTCCGGTTCTGTTCAATGTCTTCAGCAACAATTTAGATCGTGGCCTAGAGAATGTTTCCCGCCACTGGGGAGTGCGGGGGTGGGCCCGCCCCCTTCTGTCGGCTCCAGTACCCCTGCTAATCTCGCGTGCCACGTCGCTCGGAGGAGGGGGTTTGGGGGGGGTGGAAGGGGGGCAGGGCGGGGGAAGGGGCTGGCCGCTAGAGCCAGCGCCTCATACGCAGCATGCAGCTGACCTAGGGCACCATGAAATTTGGTGCCCCAAATTACGTAGTGCCCAATGCAGCTGCATATTCTGCGTATGCCTAAGGATGGCCCTGTCTCAGGGTGGTGAAACACTGGAATACGTTGCCCAGGGAGGTTGTGGAATCCCCATCACTGGAGATATTTAAGAGCAGGTTGCATAGACATCTATCAGGAATGATGTAGATGGTGCTTGGTCCTACCGTGAGGGCAGGGGACTGGACTTGATGATCTCTCAAGGTCCCTTCCAGTTCGAGGATTCTATGATTCTATGATCTTTAGACCCACTTAAAAAAGCCTCAACAGATTAAATTATTTTCCTTGCAACTGGCAAATCCATAAAAAAAATCGGGCCAGGACGGTCAAATACCAGCCAGGTGGTGACCCTACTCCTGACTCAGTACAGGACCACTGCTTAAAAGCGTTCAGGCCATGGCATCCCAGCCTAGGGAACTGTGAGCGAGTAGAGAAACCAGGAGGGGGGATGGGACCCCTCCTAGCCCTGCCTCCCCCACCAACAGAAACCACTGTCCCAGAGCGGTAGAGGTTTGGGACACAGCCTTCACAGCAGACACAGTTCTGAAAGACCGCTAGCCCTTAATGGAAACTCTCCGTACAGCATCAGGTTCAGCAGCTGTTTCTATCTAGTAACTGCGGCAGCCCTGCTCTGTGGGACTCAGACCTTCTAACTAACCCGCCCAGACGATTCAACTACAATCCACGTCCCCTCCCCACTGCGCCTCCCCCTCCTTGATTTAATTTTTGTTTGAAGCCCAATGAAAAGCTTCAGGATAGCTCAAAGAAAAACCACCCCACCCCGCCTGTCAAAAGGCGCACAAAATCTCACATGGTCACATTTTAACAAAATGTTTTTAGATCATTCATCTTTAATGCTTCCATGTGCCACTTGGTCAGTCCCTGCTCCAGCCCCACTGCTGACACAAGGACGGTAAGCAACCAGCTCCCCCACGCCTGGTCACGTTGTTTGCCAACCTGCCCTTAAAGATTTGTTTGTTAGTTTTAAGCCTGCTGTGACTGGCTCCAGGTGCCATTGTCAGACACACAAATATTGACCCTGACCTGACTCCATACCATCCAGGCAGACCCACCCTTTCAAATAAACCAGCTGATTTCTGAGCAGGAAGGTTTTGCTTTTGGCCTCCCACTGCTGGCGAGTGTCCCACTGCGGCTGCCGCTACATTCACAGCGGAATAACAGGAAATACGTGTTTTCAAAGCGAAAGTCTGAGCCCCAAGATTGGCAGCTCTCCCGATCTTATCCCTGCTCTCTTGCTGTGACTCGCAGGGTCCAGCCACCCCAAGGGGTGAACAGGGGGGTGCTGAACCCCCAGGAGGGAGCAGTTGACCTGACTGGTGTGTGCAACATTAGGGGGCATAAAATACATCAGGTGAGATCAGTTATGAACACTTGTAATGTTCTGAGCTGGGTGGTCATTAGGAGCTCTGTACGGACGGTGGTGCTGAGTCTGTCTATCCCTGTACAGAGACCGCTACACTCCTGGCCTGTACCACCATTCCCAGTGCACCTCCCAGCAGGGAGGGGCTCCCCCCAGACTAGCTGTTTAGACAAAACTAACTTCAAGTTCCCATCCATTGTCCAGCCAGGATGAGGCAACGGGGGACCCTGAAAGTTAATGGAAAGACCTTGAAACTGAGTAGAAAACCCCAGTCTTGGAAATCTAAGAATGGAGGGAGGTGCCCCCTCTGTGTAACGAGGAATCACCATTGTCTGAGAGAAACAGAAAAGAATTGCAAACCCTTAAAAGGGGAGGGCTCTGAAGTGAAGGGTGTCCAGAATCTGAGGATGTCAAAAGTAAAACCTCACTGCGCAGAAATCAGCTGGTTTATTTGAAAGGATGGGCCTGCCTGGCTGGGGTGGAGTTAGCTCAGCATCAATGTTTGTCTGTAAGCGGCACTTGGAGTCACTTCTGGAAGGCTTAACATTAAGCTTTCTCCTTAAGTTTGGATTGGGAAATAACACAACCATTGTGTAGTCGTTTGTGCTGTGGTAGACAAGATTTTCTTTACCTTATCAAACCCTTCCTGAGATGCCATCACACATGTGACATTGTTAGTTTAATCTTATTACACAGAGCTGTGATTGCAGATACAATATCACTGAACCCCCTCCCTCCCTCCCCATACACTAACTCACCTTCTGTAACAGTTTACCAGACCTATGAAAGATTGGACCTGCTTTGTGGTTGGGGTACAGGCCAATTTGCAATGGCTTCAGCTCTGAAGGGATCGGGGATATTTGACATGGCTCTTCCCCCAGACTCAATGCCCCAAATAAGGAACTCTGGCTGCTCCAATTTTACACTTAGAGGCTTTTATGGTTTGCCCTCTGGGCTATCAAAGCTCAAAATCTCCAAGTATTTTTCATGATCAGCCCAGGTGTTGCTAAACACTGTGTTGTTGTTCACATGTGCCATTGCAAAGTTTTGTAAACCATTTAACACTCTGGTATTAATTAACCCAAAGGGTAACATTATGAACTCATAGAGCCCCGTATCAGTGATGAAAACAGATTTTTTCTGGGCATCCTTATCTAAAGGAATCCGCCAATAACCTTGAGGTAAATCAAAAGAGCTGAGATATTTGCTTTGCTTAAAACATCCAGCACATGATCAGGTCTAGGCCTGAGACACACATCTGGTACTGTGACAGACCTGAGTCTTCTATAATCAACACAAAACCATACAGTGCTCCCTTTCTTAGGGACTAAGACCACAGTGATGCCCAAGAGCTATCAGACTATTTAATTACTCCTCAGTCTAACATATTTTGCATTTCTGTATGAATTTGTTCCTGCACCTTGCCAGTAGCCTGTAGGGTCTGCTGTGGTTCTTCTGTGGTGATTTTATGGGTCAGCAAGTATGTCTTCCCTGGCTTGAAAACCCTTCTTCGTGTTCTTGCAGAACAGAAAACACCTCTTCCCTTTCAGCTGGTGTTAACACATTCTAGATATTGATGCTTTCCAGAGATGAGTTAGTTTGGCATTCAGCCATCGGCTCAATGAGGTGGTGTGCCTCAGTTTCCCCTTGCACACAGCAGACCATGTTTACCATGGCTTCCCTGCTGTGACAGGCTGTGAGTCTGTTTACATGTACCAGCTGTGGGACAGCATCACCATGGACTTTTCAACATGACATGTATCTTCATTTACCTCTTCTATTACAGCAAAAGGGCCTTCCCAAGAATTTTGCATTTTGTATTTTTTCACACGGTTAAACACCAACAGCTCTTGGTCAGTGACACAGGCTTCCTGCCTCTCCTCTTGTTTTAAAACGTGCTCTGCAGCCTCTCTCCCTTCATTTCTCTCTCTCTGTGTCATGGGCTGAAAGGCTTTTGCTTTTCTTGCCTGTTTCACAACCTCTCTCACTTTGTGTCTTGTTTGACCAGCCTCCTCTCCCCACATTTTCTCTAAACGTGTGTGCTCCATTACTCAGATTTCATGCCTTTGTTTAAAAAAAAAAACACTTATTTTGTAGACCTTATTTCAGAACAAAGTAAATGCATAAACATTTTTCTAAAAATACATGTTCTGTTACTAATATTTAATGCTTTTGTTTAAAAAAACATACAATTTTTTTCTCTAAAAATGTCTGTCATTCAAACTTTGTTTCAACTTAAATGCATAAAAATTATTTTTTCTCCATAAAGGTCTGTTACCATATTTCTGTCTTAACACTTTATTCTTCTATTTACCAAATTTTATTTAAAATGTGTCAAAAGCCTTGCTAAAGTCCAGGTATACTATGTCCACTGCATTCCCTCCTCCACCAACCAGTTACCCTGTCAAAGAAGGAAATCAGGCTGGTTTCGCATGACTTGTTCTTAGTAAATCCATGCTGGCTGCTAGTGATCACCCTTCATCCTCCAGGTATTTGCAAGTTGAATGTTTTATACATTGCTCCAGTAGCTTCCCAGGGATGGAGGTCAGGCTGACTGGTCTGTAGTTCCTTGGCTCCTCCTTCCCCCCTTTTTAAAGATGGGCACTACCTTAGCCCTTCTCCAGTCTTCCAGGACCTCTCCTGTCATCCAGGAGTTTGTATATATTCTTGCCCGTGTGCCGGTGGGCGGCTGTGCCGGGAGGTCGGGGGCTGGTGCCTCCCGTGTGCTGGTGGGCGGCTGTGGCTGTGCCGGGAGGTCGGGCAGCGATGCCCCCCGTGTGCTGCCCTGGCAGGGGAGCCTTGGGGCTCTCGGGGTGCACAGGACGACAGGTCCGCTGCTTCTGGGCTGCCTCACCCCTTCTCCCTGGAGCCGGACTGCGGGGAGCCGCTCCCAGCCCATGCTCCGTTCTGGCTGTAATGGCCACTCCTGGTGCTGGGATGGGCCCATCCCCTCCCACGAGGCAGCTCAGCGCTGGGTCGCTCCCCACGGCCTGTTCTCTGTCCAGTCTCGTACGAAGCGCCACACTCACTGGGCCTCCGCCCCCCAGCCCCTGGGGTCTCGGCTGGTTCTCGCCGGGGAGCCTGGCCTAGCGGGCCTGACAGCGAGGGACAAGTTCTGCGGGGAGCTGGGGAGGTGTGGTGTGCTCAGCACGCCGGGGTGTGAAGCCCTGGGGCCTGGGGGGCGGGTGAGCCCTGGGGCCTGGGGGGCTGGCTAGACCGGCGGGGAGAAGAGAACAGCTGTGCCTGAGAGGGATGCAGCCGATTCCAACCTCCGCCCCCTCGCCCTTCCCCCCGCCTGAAGGGTGCACCAGACAGCGTCTGGACCCCCATCTCCCCACGCCCTGCCCGCCTGAGGGGAGCGTGGTCCCACCCCCACTGATGGTCTCCCTCCCCCGCCTGCCTGAGGGGAGCACGGGCCACTCTCCCAGCCACCCCCCCCGCCTGAGTCCCCCTGACGGTCCATCCCCCACCCCCGTGTCTATGGGGAGCGCTGCCCCACACCCCACTGAGAATCCTCCCCCACCTGAGGGGAGTGCAGACTACACTCCCAACGTCTCTTCCCTCCCGAGCCTGAGGGGAGCCTGGCCCCCCCACTGAAAGTCTCCCCCCTGCTCTGCTGGAGGGGAGCACAGGCCACCCTCCCACCCCGCCAACGGTCTCTCCCCTGCCTGAGGGAAGTGTGGGCAAATTCCCCCCCAAACCGACCGTTTCCCCCTCCCCTGAGGGGTGTGATGGGCCACCCTCCCATCTCCCCTCCTGCCTGGGGTGCCCCCCGTTTGCCCTGAGGGGTTTCTCTGGCAGGGCACAGCTGGGCGCGGGGACCCCAGGCGCTGGGGGGCCTGTCCAGGAGCGAGGCCTGTTGCTGCCGCACAGGGGTCCCCCGGGGGAGTCGCCCCTCACCGCTCTCAAGCCTGTGAGACCTCCTCCAGGTACGTGGTTCCTCCACCTCCCGGAGCCGCGGGGAGCAGCCCGGACGCGGGATCCAGGGCAGTGCCCCCGGCGTTGTGGTAAGTGGGGTTGTGTGGTGTTACTGACGGGCCCATTGCAAACCCACCTGCCCATCCCTTTACAGGGTCCCTCTTCCCCTCGCAAACAGCGGGCGCCGTGAGTGTTGGTTCGTCCATGGCAGAGGGGTCAGCAGAGCATCTGGGGGGGATCCGGCTAGTCAGGGGCTGGGGCTGGGTCAGGGAGATGAAGCCAGACAGGGAGGTGCGGTGGGTTCCTGATTCCCTGGGACAGCCAGGTGGTAGCGAAGACCCCAGGCTGCTGAACCCGCTGCGGGCAACCAGAGGGACACGGGAAAGGGCGCCTGGTGGTGATTAGCCGCCCTTAGGGGTTGGGCGACCGTAAAGCCCCCTTACACTCTTCAGCCACCAATGGTGGGAGAGACAGTCGTGGGGGGGGGGGTCGCCCGCAGTCCCCTTGGGCGGAGGGGACAGTCGGGGAAGGGGTCATTTGCGCTGCCCTGGCGTGGGAGGGAGACGGTTGGGGGTTTGCCTGCGCTCCTCTCAGGCAGGGGGAGATAATCGGGAGATTGCCTGCGCTCCCCTCGGGCAGAGCTGTCCTCCTCTTAGCCCCCCATCCGACTGGCTTAGTCCCCTTTCCCCCAGGGTTTGCCCAGTGACGAGCCTCAGCACCCTTGGCAAGGTGAGCACCCGCAGTCTCCCCCGTCTCTGGCGACAAGCTTGGCTCCCTTTTCCATTCGCCTCATGAACCCGGGTCACATCTGCACCAGGCGGAGGAGTTGAGTCGTCCCAAGAGCATTTGAGGGAATCTCAGGGTTCCTGATCCACCATAGAAATGTTGGTCTGGAAGGAACCTCGAGAGGTCACCAAGTGCAGCCCCCTGGCCTGAGGCTGGGCCAAGGAAACCTAGACCAGCCCTGACGGGTTTGTCCAACCTGCTCCTAACGGCCTCCACTGAGGGGGATTGCGCAGCCTCCCTTGGACGCCAGTTCCAGAGCACAGCGACCCTGCGCGTCAGAAAGATTTGCCTGATCGCTAACCTCAGTCTCCCGTCGTGCAAATTAAGCCCATTACTTCGTGTCCTGCCTTCACTGGACACAGAACAACTGATCCCCGTCCTCTGTATAACAGATCTGAAGGCTGTTCTCAGGTCCCCTCTCAGAGGAGAAAACAGTCACGGCATTCTTTTACTTATTTTAAAATGCTAAACCTACAACAAAGTGGTGACCCTAAAAGGTCTGTTACTGCCTTGAAATCAGCTCAGATTCTGGCTGATGCATCTCTACCAATGGCCATTCCTTTCTGCTATTCAAAAAGGGTGGCTGGCAGGATATGGTCAAATCACAGATCAATACAATTAATACATGCTACATTGTTATTCTTTATTCTTCATTCTAAATTATAAAAAATACAAACATAAAGACCTGCTGCTACACACTCAGTGAGTCGACTGCATGGAATTTAATTTTCCTCTTAAGGGAATAGAACATTATGAACAATATTAAATGGTGTGACACAGTTCCTCCTCTGCCTTGGTGGGTCCTGTGCTTATTGGCGGATTTTCTCGCCTCAGAGGTTCACGGCAGCCCTCAGTTTGGCCACTTTCATGGCTCAAATCTGCCGTTCGCTCAGTTAGCCTCATCACTGGCCAGCACGGGGAAAGGAAGAAGAACAATCCCCGCAGTCTCTGCTGGTCCACCTAGTGGATCGGGGAACAGGCCAGAGACCTTCCCCTCTGGTGGAACCCACAGTTCAGTTCAACTCCTCCGGTATCAAGTAGGGAGTTTGAGGGGAACCCGGGCCCACCCTCTACTCCGGGTTCCAGCCCAGGGCCCTGTGGATTGCAGCTGTCTACAGTGGTTCCTGTAACAGCTGCGTGACAGCCACAACTCCCTGAGCTACTTCCCCATGGCCTCCTCCTAACACCTTCTTTATCCTCACCACAGGACCTTCCTCCTGATGTCTGATAATGCTTGTACTTCTCAGTCTTCCAGTAGTATGCCTTCTAACTCTCAGCTTCTTGCACCTCTTGCTCCCAGCTCCTCGCATGCACCATAAATTGAAGTGAGCTCCTTTTTAAACCCAGGTGCCCTGATTAGCCTGCCTTAATTGATTCTAGCAGCTTATTGATTGGCTGCAGGTGTTCTAATCAGCCTGTCTGCCTTAATTGTTTCCAGAAAGTTCTTGATAGTTCTGGAACCTTCCCTGTTACCTTACCCAGGGAAAAGGGACCTACTTAACCTGGGGCTAATATATCTGCCTTCTATCACTCTCCTGTACTGCTCTAGGCCACCAGGTAACTCAGGAGGGTGGAAGACCACGAGTGTCAAGGAAGCCCCCCCACTCTGGGCCCAGGCTAGCCTGAACACTTCTCCCTCCTGAAGGCTGCTGTGTTATACCTTGCGTTTGCTTTTGTTTTGTTACATAGTTTTGCTTTATTCTTTTTGGTGATTCTTTGTAAGTGTTACACAAATAAAACTTTTTTCTGTTTCAAAAAAAAAAAAAATCACTCTCCTGTACCGCTCTAGGCCACCAGGTAACTCAGAAGGGTGGAAGACCATGAGTGTCGAGGAAACCCCCCCGCTCTGGGCCCAGGCTAGCCTGAACACTTCTCCCTCCTGAAGGCTGCTGTGTTATACCTTGCGTTTGCTTTTGTTTTGTTGCATAGTTTTGCTTTATCCTTTTTCGTGATTCTTTGTAAGTGTTATGCAAATAAAATTCTTTTCAGCTTCAAAAAAAAAAAAAAATCACTCTCCTGTAGCCATCTGGCCTGACCCTGTCACATAGGTCATAATGTTAAGATTGTATATCTTACTTTCTTCAAACCTGGTTGTTAAATCTCAATGAGATCTACAAAGCAAGCCAAATTTGAACAGAATTGATTCAGCTGTTTTAGAGGAGAAGCATATGGGGCTGTTTGTGGCTCTCACTATACACATTGAACTTAAACGGCTGAGCCAAAGTTGTCAAATTTTCCAAAATTGTCTTCTGGGCTGAAACCAAAAATGGAAAAATTGGTTAGAAAGAAACAAAAAAACAAAATAAAACAAGAATGCTGGGGGACAGACTGAGGTTAAGAAGCAAGTTGGAACTTCTAGCTTGCACTATCCACCCCTGTTACCATTTTAATTGTGGAAAAAATCTTTAACTAAAATCTTTAACTTTAGCTGCTACTAAGAAATTCGGTGACTAATTTTAGGACTGGTTTTAATATGTGTAAAATGTAATAATTATGCATGTGAATAAATAAAGAGTGTGGGGGCTGGGTACCGGGAGTGGGAGTGTTCTATAGGAACGTCACTCTTGCTCAACAAAAGAGCAGGATGATGTGGGGTGCTGAATCCCTCCAATCCCTGTGGAAGGCAGTGGGGATGGATGTTCAGCATCTTGCAGGACTGAGCCGCTGATTTTTGCCCAATATTCACTCTTGTTTACCTGCGGTTAGGGCCGTGCACATTTCACTGACTTGGCGAGTCACTCGCTCCATTTCATTGATGGCTTCTCGGATTTTAGCTGCCAGCTCCGTTTTTGCACCATTGTGGAGTTCCACAGAATCCTTTGCTACAAAGAAAACATCTAACCCCAGGGTGACAGCTGTTAGAATGTGGGTAGCAGCTCCAGCAAATCTTGCAACTTTACCAGCATTAGCCAGGAGCTGACCAGCTTTGACCATTTTCGGGATGTTAAGAGCAGCTCGTCCTGCCCCCGCCCCTATCTGTGCGAATGGAAACATAAAATCACTGTTTCCATAACTTTCCAAGCATTGTATATGTTCACAGATGATCTCTGTATCCTTTTTGATATTTCCCAGCTCGGCCCGACACTCCAGTAAGAGCTTCTCTACTGTCTCCTTCTTGACTTTACTTGCCACCATATCTGTGGTGGTTGCGGCTGCACTGGTCAATCCCCCTGCTGTAGCAACAGCAAACCCCGTAAGAGAGACTATCAGGGATGCTCCAAATGTAACAGGAGCGAGACCGAGGCCTACGATGGTCGTTATCCCCCCGGCAATTCCCACTGCCCCTCCAGCAATGCTTGCTATTGTCGCTCCTTTGTGGACCATGTCAATATCATCTGCAGTTTCCCGAAGCTCATGGAAATGTTTCTGCAATCTGTCTCTCGCCCTCGATAATGACTCCACCACTTCATCGATCGTCTTTCCTGGAGAACTGACAGAAAAGAGAGAAAAATACAAAAATTAGGACTTGTCTACACTGGGAAGTTTTATCGCCAAAAAATGCCTTTTGGCGACAAAACAGCTAGAGCGTACGCACTGCAATGGGACTTTTGTCGCAAAAGACGCCCAGTTTTGGTGAACAAAAACTTCTACCCCATGAGAGACTTTTGGCTTTTCCCCTCCCTTTATTGTCGACAAAGAGCCAGTGTTGATACTGCTGATTGTTTTGTTGACAGAACTGGCTGCTGCCAGTATCCCACAATGCCTGCCCTGATCGCTCTGCTCAGTGCTGTGATCTCTGCTGCCCGGCAGGCATATGTCCCTGCCCTTTCAAAGCTCCCGGAAGTATCTGTGTGCTGCTCCCTTTGGGGAGCAAACAAAGAGCAAATCATTGGACTGCTCCTGTTCTGTCTGGCACTAGGAACACAGCAGCAGCGGGACGGGGACAGACTGGGGTGCTGCTTTGCCATTCCTCAGCACGGAGAGCTCACAGAGCTACTCATGATGCTGCTCTCAGCAGCTGAGGGGGCGGCGGGAGAACTCGGAGAGAATCCCAAGATGCGCAGCGCTTAGCTCTTCCTTCCCACAACACTGCACTGTGGGATACATACCCTGTCGATTATGGTGTCCCCAGTGTGGACATGATCTGTCGACAGAGGGAGCAAGTGTGAACACCCTCTGGCAATTTGTTTTGTCGACTTTTGGGTGTCGACATAAGTTTTCTCAACAAAACTTGGTAGTCTCCAGGTCTAAAATCCCTGCTCTTGCACCTTCTTGGGCAGTCTTGACATGCTCCCATTGACTTCCATGGGAGCTGCATCCACTTACACCAGGGCTGAGTTTGGTCCTTGGTGACGGGTGTGTATTGGTATGTATTGGCTGTCTTGACCTTAGAGTACTCCAGCGCCTCCTGCCGATCAAGGTTACGATATGCGGATTAAGCTGGGCCAGTGAAGTAAGGGACTAAAATAGCGGCTGTAACATGGGCTGTGTAGACAAACCCTTAGACTCAGGTTTACGTTTGTGCTACTGAGGGATTAGAAAGCCAAAGGGATTCTGCTCAGGCTGGATACAGGACTTGGGCAGGCAGTGACCAGACCAGCTGTTTTGTTTCGTTAACAGATCTGAAAGGGGCTCACCTGGGAAGCACAAAGTTGAGCCACTAGGGAACCATGCTACCATTCTGCAAGGTAATAAATTAATAAGACTTTTTAAAGACTTTGACAGTTTGTACCCCTATGTTCACCCCTTTTTCAGGACTATGATAAATTTTGTACACAGTATGCCTTGTGAGGTGTCATTTGAAAACTCATAATTTGCTGATCATTATTATCCAGGTAAAATGTGTGTGACAACACCATATGTAAAGTTATAAGATTCTACTGGAGACAAAATCATTTACTTGTGACCATCATTCTGTATGGCTCCTAAATATCTTGTTAAAAATTCCCAGCCAGGGTCTATAATCCATGAAGTGTCTCACTTCCTGGGCTCAGTTGATCTCACCTATGAGGAGGTCAATACCTATGCGGGCTGCAGAGGGTCAATAGTAATAAGCACTCCACTGTTTACACTGCCACTGATTCGCGCTAAAACTTTTATCACTCAGGGGTATGTTTTTTCACACCCCTGAGCAACATAAGTTTTAGGGCTGAAAGTGGCAGTGTAGACACAGCCTAATTGTTTTAATGTTCTCAGTGTACTGACAGCTACTTTACAAAAGCTGATATTGATCAAGCTGTATATGACCTAAAATAGGCTTGGCAGAGCCCACCCTGCCTCCCCTGGAAAGAGAGAGCAAATTCCCACAATGGCACCTACCCTGCTGTGCAGGGAAGGGAATTTCTAAACATTATAGGTGACAAAGATGACTGGAAGTGTATCAGTCAGCACAGGGGAATTCGATATTAGACCTCATCCTAACATATAGAGAGGAATTGATCACAGGACTAAAAGTTAATGATAGCTTAGGTACAAGTGATCATGACTTGATCACGTTTATAATGTACAAGCAGAATAAACCCGATGAAGCAAGCTGTAGCTCACGAAAGCTCATGCTCAAATAAACTGGTTAGTCTCTAAGGTGCCACAAGTCCTCCTTTTCTTTTTCCGGATACAGACTAACAGGGCTGCTACTCTGAAACCAGTAATAGAGACGTAAGCAGAGTCAGGATGAGCTCTACCCTCACATCTGGTGGCGAATTGTGGCAAGTTGTGGAAAAGAACTTCAGGGGCTGATCTCGTTTGCACAGGCACACCCACCCCGCCTAGCATGAGCCCACAGCAGCCCAAATGGTCACTTTGGCTGCTGTGGGGTCCCCAGTTTCTCTGTTATTGGGGCAGGAAGAATAAAGTGCTGTTACCCTGATTATGTGAATCAAGGACAGTGGAACTGTTTTATGACAGAGGGACTCGCCATCAACTAAGTAGCACTCGCTGGACAAGGGACGTGGGTTCCAAAACCCAGTGAATTGAGAGAGGCTGGGGACAGGCATTTGTACTTGGTAGTATGGGCCCCTTTTTGAGGGCCTGAAACACCAACAGCTCCCAAAAATGGTTCTAAAACCTAGAGAGGTATTTGTACTTGGTAGTGTGGACCTCTTTTGAGGGTCTGAAACACCAGTTGCATTGTCTCCTCTCTCCACTGTGGAATATCAGAGCTAATTTTGATTCTACTTGGAGTCTAGTTAGAGGCTGCTGAGCTGAATTCATGTTGGGTCAATGGTGCACAAGTACTGAGGCTCTCCCACTATAAGCTGAAATTACTGAGTGCTGTGTTAAGTGTGGGGGAGGGCACCTGAATATATCTTGCCGAGCAGCTGGTGGAGCAGAGCAGTTTGCAGGATGACTGGCGGCGAGCGGAGCCGTTTGTGGGATGACAAGCAGAGTGGTGAGTGGAGCAGTTTGCGGGGTGGCTGGAGTGGCTTGTGGTGCAGGCTCCAGCAGAACTCCACGGGAGAGGTGGGGCGAGGTGGGGCAGTTGGCCTTGGACCATGTAAGGTGCCCCATAACACCCCCATTTTCACCCAGGCTGGGAGGTAAGACTCTGCAGATAAACTTTTGAACTCTGGGGCTGCACTGACCAGGGACAGAGACTTTTGGGTTGTTGGACTTTTGGGACTTTGAGTGATTTTGGGTTGCTGGACTCAAGAACCAAAGGGAAAGGACACTGCCCAATTTGCTGGGGTGGGTCTTTGCTCATGGTTTGGTTTATGAGCCCTAGTTGTGGTGTTTTCCCAATTTAATGTTGATGTCGTTTACCTCATGTTATTAAAGATTGTCTGCTACTCTGAGACTCTGTGCTTGCGAGAGGGGAAGTATTGCCTCTTTGAGGTGCCCAGGGGTGTGTGTAAGATTTTCCCAGGTCACTGGGTGGGGGCTCGAGCTGGTTTTGCATTGTGTTGTTGAGAGGGAATCCCTATGTACTGAACCCAGTCATTGCTGCTATCAACTCAGCCTGGCAGAAGGGTTACATATGTACATGGTGCTTTACTAGGACCAGTTTCACAAAGCTGAAAACAATTATGAACCACATCAGCTGGAAGAATTTAATCAGAAAAATGTGGAAGATAATTGGCAATTATTTGAGAACACTTTACTAGATGCCCCAAAAGCCCCAATCCCACAATTGAGGAAAAAGGCCGTGGTAGGTTGTGTTTTTATTTATTAATTTTTTTTAAACTGCTTTCGAGTGGAAGTGAAGGCAGCCATTTATATATATGTGTATATATACACAAACACAACAAGTGGAAGAAAATAGAAGTTGATACTAATGTCTATAAATCAGAAGCTAGGAATGATAGAAAATTGATAAAAGAAGCCAAAGGCCACAAGGAGAAATCTATGGCCAGCAGACATAAGGACAATAAGAAGAAGCTTTTTACACATATTAGGAACAAAAAAGAATCCTGACAATGGTAGTGGTGCATTACTAGATAGAACGGGCAAGTAAATAAAAGGCAAAAGTGTTCAATCAATATTTCTGTTCTGTATTTGGGGAAAAAACCAGATGATGTAGTCTCATCATATGGATCACTTGTAAGCTGGGCGCAAGCAAGCAATCTGAGTTTTAATATGGCTAAATCTAGGAACAGAGAATGCAGGCTATACTTACAGGATGGGGGACTCTCTCCTGGGAGGCAGTGACTCTGAGGAAGACTTGGGAGTTGGGTTGCATAATCATTTGAACATGAGCTCCCAGTGTGATGCTCTGGCCAAAAGAGCTAATGTCATCCTGGGATGCATAAACACAGGAATCTTCAGTAGGAGTACAGAGGCTACCTCTGTATTTGGTACTGGGGCAACTGCTGCTGGAATGCAGTGTCCAGTTCTGGTGTCCACAGTTCAAGAAGGATGTTGATAAATTGGAAATGAGTTCAGAGAAGAGCCACAAGAATGATTAGAGGATTGGAAAACCTGCCATACGGCGATAGATTCAGGGAGCTCAATCTATTTAGCTTAACAAAGAGAAGGTTCAGGGGTGACTTGATCACAGTCTATAAGTATCTACATGGGGAACAAATATTTGACAATGGGCTCTTCAATCTGGCAGAGGAAGGTGGGAAATGATCCTATAGCTGGAAGTTGAAGCTAGACAGATGTTTAATGGTGAGAGTAATTAACCCTTGGAACAATTTACCCAGGGGCATGGCGGAGTTTTGGATCCAAGAGATTAGATTTTTTTTTTAAAGCTCTGCTTGTTGGGGACACTGGGGCACGGCCACTAGGTAACTCGAGGGGATGGAAGACCACGAGTGTCGATGAAGCCCCCTCGCACTAGGCCCAAGTGTCCTTGGCCCCCCCGCCTGGAGGCACACACAGCAGTTCTGCTGAGAATCTGCAACAATATGCTGCAGAGTCAGACTGCCTGAAACTAAGCAAGGCCACACAGGGCAGATATGGAAGAACGATGCTGAATAAAGCAGCTTTATGTATAGTTTAACAAATGATACAGAGAACCAGGGAACTAGCTGGGAACTGGATTGGCTGGCTATATGGATACTTGGGGCAGCTTGCTATTGGATAAGTATGCTGGGAAAAAGGATGTATAAAAGCCTGTGTAACTTCCTGCTCTGGGTACAGGATTTGAGATTCTAATCTCCCTGTACCTATTTGAAGCTTCAAATAAACTTTTCTGCTTCTCCACCCCGTTGTGATTATTGGGTGTAGCACACCGGGTAACGAACCAACTCAAGCTGTTGTTCAGCCTCTAGGCACTGGGTGCCGGCAACATGCTCTAGGAATGATTCTGGGGCAGGTCTCTGGCCTGTGCTATGCTGGAGGTCAGACTAGATGATCACAGTGGGCCCTTCTGGGCTTGGAATCGCTGACTAAGCCAGACTCTTATGAGGCAGAAGGAGAGAGGAGACACAAAACCATTTATTTCCATCACTCTCTCCTGATTCCAGTAGAATCTCCATCATTTCTTAAATAAACCTTCTTCTGTTGTATCGCAAGCGCTGTGTGGTTTTCAGGAGCAGGAGTTTCAGGTAAAACTGGGGCACGTGCTCCTCTGGGGGCAGAGACTCTGGGGTTTCTGTGAGTATCCAGTGTCAGGGACTGGGGATCACAGGGGAGCGACTCAAGGGGGCTTGGGGAGTGAGGTGAACGTCCTGCTAGCCTGCAATGTGAGGAGAGGGCTGGCATAGCCCAGAGAAGAGCGTGGAGCAGCTAACGAGCTGGTGGTGTTAGCGAGTTAACAGCCAGCGCCCACAGGCCAGGCTCCCTCTCGCTAGGGGCAGGGGTTCACCGGGTGACTCGGCTGTGAGTGCCCTGGGAACCGTTACTGAGGCCTTGGGATTATTGCACTGAGGCAAGTTCCCAGGGAATGTGACAGCGGAAGGCAGCGCCGTGCTGACAGTGGGTCCCTGGGGAAATCTGACCCAGATCTCGCCCTGCCCTGAGCTGACAGAAAGGCTTTGCCTGGCTTGGCTTTGAATCCTGTCCCCAGGGGACCAGGAATCCTGGCTGGGAGGAGAGAGCTTTTCCGGTGGTTCATCACCCAGCAAGGGGCTTCAGGACCAGCCAGGGCCCCGCTTGCTGCTAGCACAGCTGGCTCCTCCGAGAGGGTTCGACTCCGACACTCACCCAGGTAGGGGAGCACAAACAACCCCCACCCCTTGAAAATTAACTTAAAAAAAAGAAACCAGACATTCAGATTTGTGGGGCCCAGGCCTCATCATCTCACACCTCAACCCCTGTCCTCTCATCTCCGGCCTCGCAGCCAGCCACCTTGCCCCTCAGGTTCATTCAAAACCCTCCTGCTGGGATGAGCTTCCTGGCTCCCTGCTCCAACCACATCACCCCCGTTGTGTCACTCCCCTGGCTCCCTCTCCTCTCCCACGTCAAACCCCAGCTCCTGGTCTGTGCAGGGTGGGCCCTTCCCTGTTCAGCCCCCCGCCCCCCGAGTCAGTTACAGTTTTTATCACAACGCTGACCCCGGCCTTCCCTCTACCCATTACTTCATCCCTTACTGCCTGCAAGTCTTTCATCCACAAGCACCTTCATATCTTCTCCTAAACGCCCACCTCGTCCTCTTCAATCCCTCCTTCAGATTTACCCCTGCCATGGTGCCCAGTCAAACAATGGCTGTCGGCTGGCAGCGGCTGGCCTGAGGAAGGCTGAGATGTGTGAGCTATGACGTGGAGCCGTGAGCAGACCCTCGACTAACGTAACTGGCACAGCGCCGTTTACTGCTCTGGAGCCAGGCTGGGCTACGTCAGCTGAGGGTCTGGCGCATGGTGTTCATTTTACTGTGACTGTCTCCTCTCCCCCCTTGCCCTGGTTGTCTATTTCTACCACCTATTGGTACCTTATAATCCTGGATTGCGAGCGCCCTGGGGCAAGGGCCGTCTCTCCATGACGAGTACAGCCCCTGGCACCATGGGGACGCAATCCCTGCTTGGGGCCTCTAGGCACCACGGCCATACAGTTAATAGGGAGGGAACCACACAAAACATGCACTGCCCATGGGAAAGGAGAGTTGCTTACCTGTCCCTGAAACTGCAGGCAAGAAACTCCTCAGGCACAGCGCTCTCACAAACTGAGTTCTCAGCTTTTTCCCCACAGCAGGAGTATCGTCCATTCTCGTATCTTCCTTTGTGATTTAGGGTAATTTCAAATTCATACTTGATGTTGTTAGCATTTAATACTGCTTTCGCAAGGGGTTTCAGATCTGGGGCACTGGGGTCTGATTTGCTTTTTACCAACTTCCCTCTGCAGGCAACATAGATACTCTCCTTGGAATAGGTGATATCATGTGTCCCCAGGAAGTGAGACGCTTCATGGATAAGAGTCCCTGGCTGAGAGTTTTCTCTAAGATCTGTAGAAAGCTCCCAGAATGGCTTGCACAAATACACTGTTTTGTCTCCAGTCGTTGGATAAACATATGCTACCCATTTTTCATTGGTTCGATCCTCCATAAACTTCACAACTTCCAGCTCTGAGATGAGGCCTCGAACTAACTCTTCTGTCAGTATCGCATGGCGTTCCATCCAGAATTTGGGATGTCTGCTATCACCGAAAACCAGATCCTGGGGCTCCTCCAACAGCACTCGGTCCTTCTTCTTCAGGGCATCTCTCAGAATCTCCATTGCTTTCTGCTTTGCTGCTTCTGCAGTTTTCCTCCTTTCTCCAGTTAGGGGTGTGTGGTTACTGGAAAAGTAACTTGCTTTAACAATATAGCACGTTATTCCTGTTGGTGTCATGCTGCTCGCGAATATTTCCTGGCAACTCATCTTTGCGCCTCTGGAGCACGTTCACTTCAGCCAAGAGTAATTCTCCAGGTGAGCTCTCTCTGCTAAAACACAAGATTTGGCTTTGATTACGTTGCCTTTCGAGGTAAAGTGTCCGACACATTTTGATTCACTCTAATGGGAACACAGGAAACACCCGACCAGATCAGACCAGGTGTCCATCTAGCCCCTTCTTCTCTCTCTGAAACTGGCTGGTACCAGCTGCTTCAGGGGAAGGGGCAAGAAACCCCCCTAATAGACAAGTACAGAATAATTCACCCTTAGAGAGAATTTCTTCCTAACTCCAGGTAGTTAGTGCCTGGGTGACTTGTGCCCTGAGGGGGAGGGTTTAGATCCCTTCCAAACGTTGGAGACTTGGTTTTGTGTTTTCAGTCTCTCTCGTGTCACTGTGGAGGTGCTGGCCGTCTATCTGATTCTCCAATTCTCCTCCGAGTCCCACACATGACATCCTGTGGCCATGAGCTCTACGGCCGAGTTACGTGGGTGTCCGTGTGTCAGTTTTACCTTTTCTTCCCTCCGCTTCATCGCGTGTCCCGTTGTTCTTGCATTATGAGAGGGGGTAAAGAGAAGCCCTGACTGACCTGCTCTCTGCCATTCGTTAGTTTGTACATTTGTCGTTGTCTCTCTAAACTAAACAGCCCCCTCGCTTTACTCTCTCCTCACACAGCGGGTTTCCCAGACCCAAGTGATTTTGTTTCTCATCTGAGCCTCCTTTATGTCTGCTCTATCCTTGGTGAACAGAACTGGGGACAGAACTGAACTGAGGCCTGGTCTATACGCCAAAGGCAGGTGACATCAGCCAACTTGCATCAACCTAGTTACACATTTATCGACACTAACATTTGCTCCTGCCGATGAGAGCTCCCGGTTACAGAGCTGCAGTAACACTGCTTCCCGAACGGCGAAAAGCCACGGTCACCTACTTAGGTCACCGCAGTGCGAGGGCAGAGGCTGCGTTACTTGTGTCCCCCAGCCACTGCCCCACAATGCCCCGGGCCCCGCGCCAGTGGCCCTTCTGAACGCCACTGCCCAGGGGCCAGACACTGGAAGCCTGTCCCCATCTTTCAGAACCCCTGGGTGTGTTTGAAATGCTTTTTCCTGATGGCCCACCTTGGCGAGCACACTTCCCTGCTACCTTCGTGTGCGTCCAGCCCTGCTGGCTTCACACCCACAGAGCTGCTCCATGGGCTGCTGGCGGGAACAGGGAAGAAGCCTTGGATCTATTCTGCCTGGGGGGAAAAGGGACTCTGCAAGCTCAGTCACGGAACAGCCATAGCAGGACCGACTCTACTTGCAAGATGCAGAGGGAGTCACAGAGCCTGGGTTAGGTTCCCAGGCTTCCTAGACGAGGAATGGGCTTCCCAAAAGCCAGCACCCTGGGTGGGGAGCCAATGAGCTAGCCAATGGCAGATGCTGAGGAAAGGGGGGTGCTCAGCCCTGCTCCTCGCCTGGCGTTTGTCGCCCAAGTCCGGGCTGCAGGGAGGCGCCTCCCTCTGGGTGGGATTCACAGCTGGGAGCCCGGGCCTGGGGTCAGGCCCCTAAGCTGCTGTTTGCAAGGGCTGTGCCAGCAGCACACACCGTTAACCCAGGAGTTAGCGCACTCACCCAGCAGGGCGGGAGATGGGTTCAGTCCCCCCACCCCCGCTTGATGGGGTGACGGGATTTGACTCTGGATCTCCCCCCTCACAGGAGAGAGCTCTCACCCCTGGGCCCCAGGACAGGCTGATGTGGGGCTCTCCTGTTCCACTGCGTAGAAACGTTCAAAGAGTCTTTGAGCCGGTGACCATGACGCTATAGCCCTGGGGATGGGCCACTACCTGGGAGGGTCAAGTTCAAATTCCCCTGCTCCAATGAGTCGTTAATTACTTACGCCTGTCGCCCAGTTGGAACAGCTTCCACAGGAGAGAGTGAGGGAGATCCCCATCAGAATCCCCCCAGCCCAGTGATTCGGGCCCCCACATCCCGTTGTGAATCTCACCCGAAATGTTTTCTCTGATTTTGATTTTATATCATTTAATATCAAATACAAGTAAAAATGAAACGTTGTGTGTATCAAACAAACATTTCTGTCCCAGAACTGCATTTTTCAAAACTTTCAGACTTTTGTGAGCAATTCTGCTATTTTGGCTTCTTCTTCTGGTTCTGAATGAAAACAACTTTGGAACTCTCGGAATTTCGGGTTTCCACCAGCTCCAGGCTCATGGGATGATGCTGGTGAGTAGATACAGGGCACCAAACTAAGGGTGACAGGAACCTTAGTTCCAGCACTTCCTGAGTTCTGAGTGCTTGGCTTTGTGACTTTACTAATGTTCTTATAATGCACTTTGTATGGCTGCAATATGGGATAAATATCCTCCTGCTTCAGAGAGTGAGTCGAACATTAACTGATCGGGCGCGGGGGGGGGGGTAGTTAGGAAGGACCCACATGTTTGAGCAGGTTATTCCGTAATTATTCCTCTGAAGCAGCTGGTACTGGCCACTGCCAGAGATGGGGCACTGAGCAGGAGCACGGATCTGGTCCAGCAATGTGCGTGTTTCTCCTTAGTGTCTTTCTCTCTCTCTCCCCCCTGCTTCCTCTGGTGAGGCCCCTTGGTCTCAACCCCACTCTCACAGATGACACTAAGCTGGGAGGAGAGGTAGATATGCTGGAGGGTAGGGATAGGGTCCAGAGGGACCTAGACAAATTGGAGGATTGGGACAAAAGAAATCTGATGAAGTTCAACAAGGACAAGTGCAGAGTCCTGCACTTAGGACGGAAGAATCCAATGCACCGCTACAGACTAGGGACCGAATGGCTCGGCAGCAGTTCTGCGGAAAAGGACCTAGGGGTGAAAGTGGACGAGAAGCTGGATATGAGTCAGCAGTGTGCCCTTGTTGCCAAGAAGGCTAACGGCATATTGGGCTGCATTAGTTGGAGCGTTGCCAGCAGATCGAGGGAAGTGATTATTCCCCTCTATTCTGCACTGGTGAGGCCACATCTGGAGTATTGCATCCAGTTTTGGGCCCCTGACTACAGAAAGGATGTGGACAATTGGAGAGAGTCCAGCGGAGGGCAATGAAAATGATCATTGGCCTGGGGCACAGGACTTACGAGGAGAGGCTGAGGGAACTCGGCTTGTTTAGTCTGCAGAAAAGAAGAGTGAGTTTGGATTTGATAGCAGCCTTCAACTGCCTCGAGGGGGGTTCCAAAGAGGATGGAGCTCGGCTCTTCTCAGTGGTGGCAGATGAGAGAACAAGGAGCAATGGTCTCAAGTTGCAGTGGGGGAGGTCTAGGTTGGATATTAGGAAACACTATTTCACTAGGAGGGTGGTGAAGCACTGGAATGGGTTCCCTAGGGAGGTGGTGGAATCTCCTTCCTTAGAGGTTTTTAAGGCCAGGCTTGTGTTACCAAGCAGCTCTGTGATCTTGGGGAACCAGGGCGCAGTACCCAGCCTGTCGGACTCATGAAAGACCCTCCCTCCAGCCTCTGCTTGAACCAAAGCCAATCAGAAGAAAGACTTACAAAAAGAATGAAAAGGCCGTGGGAGACACACCTCAACCCCTGGGACAAGGGTGACAATTAAGGAAACTCCCCTAGCCTCATTTGCATGGAAGATGGACAGGGAGGCATCTCCATTAGCAGACAGAGCGGAGACCAGAGATTCCAAGGCACGACCCGCAGGGAACTCTGGGACCAGCGAAGCAGGGAAGCACGGCATGAGGGGGGATCTCTGCTCCAGATGTCAATGAACCCAGCCTGCACCCACCCAGCTCGGCCGTTATCAGACCAATTCTAGTAATAAATCCTTGATTGGGATCCTGTCACGCAGTGTGGGGGAGTCCGGGGCCTGCACCCCTCTTCCTGGGATTCACTGTGACTCTCAGCCAGCCAGTAAAATGGAAGGTTTATTGGACAATAGGAACACAGTCCAAAACAGAGCTTGTGGGTACAACCAGGACCCCTCAGTCAAGTCCTTCTGGGGGGCAGGGAACTTAGACCCCAGCCCTGGGGTTCCCTGCGTTCCACCACCCAGCCAAAAACTGAAACCAACCCCCCCAAGCAGGCTCTCTCCTCCAGCCTTTGTCCAGTTTCCCCGGGCAGAGGTGTTACCTTCCCCCTCCCCATCCTGGCTCAGGTGACAGGCTCTCAGGTATCCCATCCCCAGTGAAACTCCCCTGCCACATTCCCAGTTCAACACTCCCCCTCCCTGCTGCATCCCATCTCTCCCCCCTTTGAGACTGAACTGAGCGGGGTCACTGTGACCAGTGACCTGGGGAAGTTCGGGGCCCCCTCTCCGGGACAGCGCATCCGCTATCAGGTTGGCACTTCCCTTCACGTGGACCACGTCCATGTCGTAATCCTGCAGGAGCAGGCTCCATCTCAGGAGTTTGGCGTTGGCTCCTTTCATCGGGTGCAGCCAGGTCAGGGGAGAGTGGTCGGTGTACATGGTGAGGTGTCGCCCGAAGAGATAGGGCTCTAGTTTCTTGAGGGCCCACACCATGGCCAGGCACTCCTTCTCGATGGCCACGTAGTGTTGCTCCCGGAGTAGCAACTTCTTGCTCAGGTACACGATGGGGTGTCTCTCCCCCTTTTCATCCTCCTGCATTAACACCGCCCCCAGTCCCGTGTCGGAGGCGTCGGTGAACACCACAAAGGGCTTGTCAAAGTCTGGGTTTGCCAGAACTGGGCCACTGACCAGAGCCTCCTTCAGCGCCCGGAAAGCCTCCTGGCACTGCTCGGTCCAGACCACCTTGTCTGGCTTCCCCTTCTTGCATAGCTCAGTGATGGGGGTGGCTATGGCGCTAAAGTGGGGCACAAATCTTCGGTAGTATCCTGCCATCCCAATAAAGGCTTGGACCTGCTTTTTGGTGTGGGGAGCGGGCCAGTCTCTGATCACCTCCACCTTGGCCGGTTCCGGCTTTAGGCGGCCGCTCCCCACCCGATGGCCCAGGTAAGATACTTCAGCCATCCCCACCTTGCACTTCTCCGCTTTGACAGTCAGCCCAGCCCCCTGGAGTCGGTCCAGCACTTGTCTAACCTGGGACACGTGGTCCTCCCAGGTCTGGCTAAAGACACAGATGTCGTCAATATACGCCACGGCAAAACTCTCCATCCCCCTCAGGAGCTGGTCCACCAGGCGCTGGAAGGTGGCCGGCGCTCCCTTGAGGCCGAAAGGCAGGGTCAGGAACTCGTAGAGCCCCAGAGGGGTGATAAAGGCCGATTTCAGCCGGGCATCTGCATCCAGCGGCACTAGCCAGTAGCCCTTTGTAAGGTCCATGGTGGTAAGGTACCGAGCTCCTCCCAGCTTGTCTAGGAGCTCGTCCGGCCTGGGCATGGGGTAGGCATCCGATACAGTGATGGCATTGAGCTTCCGATCGTCCACACAGAACCGGACCGACCCGTCCTTTTTGGGGACCAGCACCACCGGCGAGGCCCAAGGGCTGGCCGATGGCTGGATCACCCCCAAAGCCAGCATGTCCTGGACCTCTCTTTCCAGGTCCTGAGCAGTTTTCCCTGTGACTCGGAAGGGGGAGCATCTTATCGGCGGGTGCGACCCTGTCTGCACCCGGTGGACAGTCAGATTAGTGTGTCCAGGTTGGTGGGAAAACAGCTGTCGGTCCAGATGCAGCACCCCCCTGACCTCAGCTTGCTGGGCAGGGGTTAGCTGATCCGAGAGGGGAATTGTTTCCAGGGGGGAACCAGCTCTGGTCCCAGGGAATAGATCTACTAAAGGGTCATCTCCCTGCTCCTCCCACTGACCACACACAGCTAACACCACATTCCCCCTGGCATAATATGGCTTCATCATATTCACATGGTACACCCGGCGGTGGTGGGCCCGGTTCGACAGCTCCACCACATAGTTTATCTCATTCAGCTGCTTGACAACCTTGAAAGGGCCCTCCCAGGCGGCCTGTAGTTTGTTCTTTCTCACGGGGATGAGAACCATCACCTGATCCCCGGTGGCGTAGGCACGGGCCCGCGCCGTGCGGTCATACCAGACCTTCTCCTTCCCCTGGGCTGTGGCCAGATTCTCCCTGGCCAGGCCCATGAGTTCAGCCAGTCTCTCTCGGAAGATCAGGACATACTCCACCACTGACTCTCCATCGGGAGTGGCCTTCCCCTCCCATTCGTCTCTCATCAGGTCCAGGGGGCCCCTCACCCTCCTTCCATATAACAGTTCGAAAGGCGAAAATCTGGTAGACTCCTGGGGTACCTCCCTGTACGCGAACAGCAGGTGAGGTAAGTACTTGTCCCAATCCTGCGGGTGCCGGTTCATAAAGGTTTTCAGCATCATCTTTAGCGTCCCATTAAACCTCTCCACCAGCCCATTGCACTGGGGGTGATAAGCTGAGGCCCAGTCGTGCCGGACCCCACATTTCTCCCACAAGCACCGGAGCAGGGCCGACATGAAGTTGGAGCCTTGGTCTGTCAAGACTTCCCTGGGGAACCCCACTCGGCTGAAAATGGTCAGGAGCGCATCTGCCACGGTGTCTGCTTCAATGGAGGCTAAGGGCACTGCCTCGGGGTAGCGGGTGGCGAAATCTACCACCACCAGAATGTATTTCTTCCCCGACCGGGTCGTCTTGCTGAGAGGCCCCACGATGTCCATGGCCACCTTCTGGAAAGGCTCCTCTATGATGGGCAAAGGTCTCAAAGCCGCTTTCCCCTTGTCCCAGGCCTTCCCCACCCTCTGACAGGGGTCACAGGATCGGCAATACTGCCGGACGGTGGTAAAGACCCCGGGCCAGTAAAAGTTCTGTAGCAACCTCTGCCGGGTGCGCCGGATTCCCTGGTGCCCTGCGAGGGGGATGTCATGGGCCAGGGACAGGAGCTTGCGGCGATACTTCTGGGGGACCACCAGCTGCCTCCTGATCCCACAGGACTCCCCTTCCCCTGGGGGAGCCCATTCTCGGTACAGGAACCCCTTCTCCCACAGGAACCTCTCCTGGCAGCCTCTCCTCATGGTCCGTCCCTCACTGAGGTCGGCCAGGTCCCTGAGCTTCTGCAAGGAGGGATCTTTCCTCAACTCGGCCTGGAACTCAGCGGCTGGGGAAGGGATGGGGCCCGGTTCCCCCTCAGTGGCCGGGTCTGAGGCCTCAGCTTCTCTGAGCCCTGCCCCTCGGCGCTCCCTCCCCACCAGGGTAGGGTCCTGCGCCTCCGGTGTGGTACCCACCCCAAGGTCAGGGCGCAGTGCCCCTCGCCGGCTCTGGCTACGGGTCACAACCAGGGCGGTCTGGGGCTTGCTTGGCCAGTCCTCTAGGTCTCCCACCCTCAAAACCTCAGTGGGCAAATGGTGGTGTACCCCCACATCCTCGGGGCCCTCCTTGGCCCCCCATTTCAGGTGTACCCTTGCCACGGGCACCTTGAATGGGGTCCCGCCCACCCCCGTCAGGGTCAGGTAGGTGTTGGGCACCACCCGATCTGGGGCCACCACCTTGGGCCGGGCCAGCGTCACCTCCGCGCCCGTATCCCAGTATCCATTGACCTTCCTCCCATCCACCTCCAGGGGAACAAGGCACTCTCTCCGGAGGGACAGCCCCGCGCCCACCCTGTAAACCGAGCACCCTGAGTCCGGAGCATCCGGCCCTCTGGCGGGGCTGGCTGGGGGTACTCTTCCCTCCTGAGCAGGTGGTAAGCTGGCAGCCCCCCTTGCCTGGGTCGTCTGCCCCTCGTCCAGCTGGGTCCCTACCCAGTTAACCCTGGGTAGGTTGGGTCTGCTCAGTCTGTCCCTGAGCCTGGGGCACTGGGTCCGTACGTGGCCTCTCTGGCCACAGTGATAGCAGCTCAGGTCACGTTGGTCCCCTCGAACGGGTCGGAGGGGCCCGACACCAGGCGTTCCCCTTGGGAGGGGGTTCTCCCTATTTCCCCGCTGGGAGGTCCCCTGGTGACTCTCTCTCTGCATCGGGGGGGCCTGTTCTTTTGGGACTCCTCCCGGCTACCCCCCGACCAACTGTTCACAAACTCGGCGGCCAGCTGCCCTGCATGCTGGGGGTTCTCGAGCTTTTTGTCCACCAGCCACAGCCTCAGGTCGGAAGGGCACTGTTCATACAGGTGCTCCAGTACAAACAGGTCAAGCAGGTCCTCTTTAGTTTGGGCCCCCGCTGTCCACTTGCGGGCATATCCCTGCGTCCGGTTGACCAGTTGTAGGTAGGTGACTTCAGGCGTTTTACGCTGACTCCGGAACCTTCTCCGGTACATCTCGGGGGTCAGCCCAAACTCACGGAGCAGGGCCTGTTTGAACAGTTCATAGTCCCCTGCCTCTGCCCCTGTCATCCGGCTGTAGACCTCCACGGCTTTGGGGTCCAGTAAGGGGGTGAGGAACTGGAGCCTGTCTGCAGGGTCAACCCTGTGCATCTCGCAGGCATTCTCAAAGGCCGTCAGGAAGCTATCTATGTCCTCCCCCTCCTTCCGCTGGGCCAGGACGCACTTATCAAAGCTCCTTGCAGTCTTGGGTCCCCCCGAACTCACCGCAGCCGGGGCCCCACTGCTCCTCAGCCTGGCCAGCTCCAGTTCATGCTGCCTCTGTTTCTCCTCCTCCTCCTGCTCATGCTGACGTTGCTTTTCATGATCATCCAGCTCCATCATTTTCATCTCCCTCTCCCATTCCAGCCGCCTCCGCTCCAGGGATGGGGAGCTCCGCCGGGAGGATCCCCTGCTGGCTGCTGGGGTCAGGGTGCCCTCGGTATTCAATGGGCTTCCCCTAACCCCTCCCCCAGGCATAGGTAGGAAGGGTCTCGGGATGTCCTGGGCAGCAGTCTGACCCCTCCCAGCCCGGTCAGGCCCCTGGGCCCACACTGTGTCCACCGGGCAGCTTCCCTCAGGGAGAGGGATCGCTTGGATGACCCGGATGGATGGACAATCAGCTTTTCCTTGGTGGACCCCCCCGATGCGCAGCCCCCTCTGCCTGCACAGCTCCACCAGGTCGCTCTTAAGGCGTTTAGCGTACATCTCCCTGCTGGCCACTTGCAGGCCGGGCAGCTTTCCATGGTTTCCAGGAAAAACCCCTCGTGTGCCAGTCCTTTTTGAGGTCACCACCTCTTTGCCAGGATCGAGCTGCAGACTCCTCCGCCAATGGGACCACTCGCTGCAATCCCCCGGGGGACCCTGTTACTGCAAAAGTCCTTCTCTCTGGTCACACACTCCCAGGGGTTAACCGCCCCCTGGAACCGTCTCTCTCTGAATCTTCAGCACGCCTGGTCCCGGTCAATCCCCCTTCGTTTTACTGTTCCCCAGTCACTTACTGCAGGAAGTGCCGTCCACGGGGTGCAGTAGATCCCACCGCTGCCACCAGTTGTCACAGAGTGTGGGGGAGTCCGGGGCCTGCACCCCTCTTCCTGGCATTCTACATGACTCTCAGCCAGCCAGTAAAACAGAAGGTTTATTGGACAATAGGAACACAGTCTAAAACGGAGCTTGTTGGTACAACCAGGACCCCTCAGTCAAGTCCTTCTGGGGGGCAGGGAGCTCAGACCCCAGCCCTGGGGTTCCCTGCGTTCCCCCACCCAGCCCCAAACTGAAACCAACCCCCCCCAGCAGGCTCCCTTCTGCAGCCTCTGTTCACATTCCTGGGCAGAGGTGTTACCTCCCCCACCCCCTCCTGGCTCAGGTGACAGGCTCTCAGGTCTCCCCTCCCCAGTGAAACTCCCCTGCTACATTCCCAGGTCAACGCTCCCCCCTCCCTGCTGCATCACAGATCCAAAATAGTGAAGTTCCCTAATTGCACTGTGAGCTCCCTCCAAGGAACACCGCCCAAAGCCAAGGGTGATCAGCTCCCATGTCTAGCCTGAACAAACCAACCCTGGTATCCTCCCTTGTTTACACATAAACAAATGTAGTGTTCTCCCTCAAACCATTGTTGTTTCTCTACAAAAATCCCTACCTATGCTCCAGTAAGTGCTCTGATGCCTGGATCCACAATCTGCATCAGTCCCATGGGGACTTCATCTTCTCCTGACGGATCGTGCTGGGGGCTCTGCCTGACTCCAGCACTCCGGACCCTCAGCTACCACCGCCACCCAGGACCCCCGATCGATTCCAGCTTCATGGAGTGGTGAGAACCCAGCTTGCTCTTGCTCTAGGTGCAGCCTTCGGACCCTGACTGGTGGGATCGGTTATAGTTTTGTAAACCTGACTTCTATAATCAAGTTTATGTTAGATATAATATTATCCCTGGCTGGGATGATTTAGTTGGGGATTGGTCCTGCTTTGAGCAGGGGGTTGGACTAGATACCTCCTGAGATCCCTTCCAACTCTGATATTCTATGATTCTATGATATAACTGGTTTGTTTGTTTGGCTTCCCTATGCTTATTACCTGGCACTAAATAACTTTCATGATTTAAGCTGGTTGCCTCTCTCTCTCTCCCCCCACCTCTCGTGGGTGTTTTTTGGTTTCCGCATTCACTCTGCAGCAACGCTCCTCGTACCTAAGCTAAAAGGTCCCTGCAGCGCCCAAAAATCCTGTGGGGTTTGCTCATCAAGGGGGTTACGACCAGAACAATTGTAACGGGAACGTGGGGTAGAGATGTGCTTAACCTAGGACATATGAGCGTGGCAGCTTGGAAGTGCTGCTCGACCCGGCCTGCTGAGCCCAGGGATATATAAGGGGTCAGCTTGGGAGTGCTGATTAACCCGGTCCCCTCAGACACACTCTGTCAGTGTGTGTGTCTGTGTGTGTTCGCGTGCGTTCGTGTTCATGCTCATGTTCGTCTGATGCTGGGGCTGGAAGAACCCAGCCCTGGGGAACCTCGGTCCTGCAGGAGGGAACTTGCAGCCGGGAGAAGCAGAGCCCCGTATGAGAACACAAGTGACACAAATAGTACATTGATAGAGTTACAGAACTTCCCCCCGCCCCGAAGAGTTACCCTAATAAATGAGCGTACCCCAAAGTAACGGGCAAAGCTGGTAATACTTGACAAAGCCCTGGCTGGGATGATTTAGTTGGGGTGGGTCCTGCTTTGAGCAGGGGGTTGGACTAGATACCTCCTGAGGTCCCTTCCAACCCTGATCTTCTATGATTCTCTGCCCTGCTGTCCCAGTTCTGTGCTCTGCATACAGCCATAGATTCATAGAGTTTGGGACTAGCAGGGACGATCAGATCATCTAGTCTGACCTCCTGTACAGCCCAGGCCAGAATATTTTGCCCAGTTACTCTTGCGCTGACCGCCAGGACTTTGTGTTTGACTAAAGCCTCCCACAGAGAGGCCCCAGGCTGGACGTGAAGCCACCAGGAGCTGGAGAATCCAACCCTTCCCTTGGGGGCTTGTTCCAAATTGGTGCCTTATTTCTGATTTCGGTTTGTCGGGCTGCAGCTTCCAGCCATTGGCTCTGGTTCTTCCTGTCTCCACTAGATGAGAGAGCCAGAGCTCGTACCTGCTGGTATCTGCCTGGGGAAGGGCTTCCACACTAATCAGGTCACCTCTCACTCTGCCTCCTGGTCAGCTGGAGAGACTCAGCTCGTTGAGGCTCACACTGTACAGCCATTTTTGCAGCCCTCGAATAATTTCTGTGGCTCTTTTCTGGACCCGTCCAAATTTTCAAATGTTTTTTTTTTAAATGTGGAGCCCAGAACTGGATGCAGGATTCCACTGCCATATTCCAGGTAAAATCACCTTCCTGCTCCTACTCGCTTCTCCCCTGTGTATCCAGCCCAGGCGGGCACTGGCTCTTTGTGCCACTGCCTTGCACGGGGAGCTTATGGTCAGATGCTTCTTCACTCTGACCCCTACGTGTTTGTCAGCGTCTCTGCTTTCCAGGATACAGTTCCCCAGTCTGTAGGTCTGGCCTTTGTCCCTTGATCCTAGATATATGACCTTGTACTTGGCTGTATTAAAACATATTTTGTTTGAATGGACTCAGCTTACCAAACAATCCGTACAGCAACCACAGGGCTCTGCCAGTACCCCTGCACCATGACCCACAGCACCTCCTGCTATGCACGTCTGTGACCCACAGACCTCTCGGTGCCAGCTGGCAGAGGGTACAGGGCACATAGGGGTATAGGGATCCCCTGGGTTCACCGTTGGGGTCATGTAAAGTCTGCCTGAAAGTCTGTGTCACACCGGCCATCGCAGTCATTGTGAGATGTAAGTGCGGCGAATATGTGGGGATGTCTGTATATCTGCTGGAAATTGTGCTCTAGCCTTGTGGGTAAAGGCAGGTCACTCAAAGGGAGTGTGCGGTGAGACAAGCTGCTCCTGACAGCAGGTGGGAGACACTCATCTCCCCGGTGGGCCGGTGGGTTTTGTGTCTCACAATAGAAGTCTGCTAATGTACCGAGTCAAATGCTAACAAAGAGCCGGTGGAGGCCGTGGAAGGCAATGAACAGGAAGAGGTAAACAGCAGCGGTTGTGGGCGACGACCCTGTTTTCAAATGAAGATTGAAGGTTTGGTCTGATATATCTGGAGGGTGCAGAGAGACGCCCTGCCGGTCCTTCAGTCCGTGAGGACAAGCTGCCAGGGGCTTGATCTTATGGGAGGGGGCCTCCGCCGACCTGCCAGAGCACTGGGCAAAGGGCTTGGGGAGCTGTCCTGGAGAAGACGGGGGAAGGTCCTGTGAGTTAGGGGTAGGCTCTGGAAAGTGGGTTATGGTTTTGTTTCATATGAAACCATTTGTGTCCAATATTCTTACTCACTGTCACGTGAATCTCTGTTCTTTGATAACAGATTTATTCCTGTTTTCACGGTACGGAGCTATCTATAGCCATAGCCAAGTGCTGTGTTACGCGGAGCAGTGATCCCGAGTTGAATCTTCTAAGCTGGTGTGTGCTGCTCCTTCGGGAACAGAGGGTCTGAGACCAGGTCTACACCACAGACTTATATCGGTGTAACTACGTCACTCAGGGGAGCGCCCTCCGCCCCCCTCCTTCAATGAACCACCGAAATCCAAGAACAGGGTTTAATTTCCCTTTTCCAAGAGAGCAAAGGAGGGAGTTTTTAAAAAAGTAACTCGTGTGTTTTGAACTAAGGAGCTGCCAACTGGCTCTGCCAATTCCCTGCCCTCACACCCGGTCAGTCCGGAGAGGAGCGAGGCATCGCTGAGCTGGGCTCTGTACTCACCAGATACTGCTGAGTTTCTGCCACGTCTGGTCTCTCACTTCAGGGGCTGCAGCGACGGCTGTTCCACGTCCACTGAACAATCTGATGCAGCTCGGGTTAAATGCTGGGTTGCAGAATGAGAGAGGCCCAGTGGGGCACGGTGCTGTTTGCTGATCGCTTGTCCCAAAAGTGATGTGGGATCTCCTCCCTATATAGAGCTTAGTCCTTTCCCCCCCGCAACAGCAGGAAATCCCTGTGATGTCACACCTTTCGCTTTTGGTTTCTTGGTGCTGGAAAGTCCCGTGTGCGGCCAGTTGTGGTAAGGTCACAGGAATTGCTTTCTATTGAATTACAGGAATTATGTTTTGTGTGAGTGGAAAAGCCTGTCCCCTCTAGATAGGATTCATGGGCACAGGTCATTTGAAACGATTCAGCTATCAAACGGGAGCAGCCAGAACTTTCTGGACTTTTTTCTTCAACGCAGAGTTAACGCCAGAGTTAGGCAAAAAGCTTTTCACACACAACTTTTTTTTTTTCGGCAAAGAATGGAGATTCAGTGACACCAAAATGGTTTGTGACTTTGCGTTGATTTTGCTGAATTGTTCACTTTTGAACAAAAAAATTAAATGTCAAAATGGCCAGTTTTGATATTTTCAAAATGAACCGTTCAATGTTTTGGTTTGAAATGAATTCTCATTTCTGTCCAGTTCAGATTGAATTTTCTTTTTATATTTCAAAATTTCCAACAAATTGATAAATCTGTTTGGGTTTTTATTGCCCAGTTCTCGTGAACTCACGTTATAGCTCAAGTGGTTGCTCTTACGTCGGATCCCATCCGCACACACAAATTCCCTGTTCACGCGCAGTGCTGCTATTAACTCAAGCTGGCTGGTCCATCGGGGGTATAGACTAAAGCTTGAGTGAGCACAAGGCATTAGCTGCTAACTTGGCCACTGTGTAATGTGGATGCAATTTTAAGAGGAACCCCTAGATACTGATCCCGGCTCTTCTTGCTGCAGGCACACCCTGGCAGCAGGGTTACAAATGCAAGACAACTGTCTCCTCTTGTTTATCTCTACTGTGTTCACGTAAACAGGGCGAAGATAAGAGCGGCCAGAATAGGTCAGACCCATGGGCCGTGCAGTCTAGTATCCTGTCTTCAGACAGTAGCCGGTGCCAGATGCTTCTAAGGGAATGAACAGAACAGGGCAATTGAGCGATCCATCCCCTGTCATCCCATCCTAGCTTCTGGAGAGAAGGAAGATCAAATGGTGTCTAAGACCCTTAGGCAGCACCCACACCCCCAAGGTACAAACCCCCATCCCCACATTCTCTCATCTCCATTGGGCTTTGGCACCCCTGCCTAGCAAGTGCAGTTCAGAGGAGGGTGAGTCCCTCGATCAGAACAGCTCTGCTGCCTGTTATTCGCTCACCCAGGGTAACAACACGTTATTACCCCTGACCCCAATAACAAAGTGACTTGTGATCCAGCACCAGCCACAAGTGATCATTTGGGCAAAGCAGCCCCATCATGCGGCGCACCTAGGCCAAGTGGGTCTGTCTATGCAAACAAGGTCAGTTCCTGAAGTCCCCTCCCCAGCTCATGGCTAGATGTCAGAGGAGAGCTCATTCAGACCCTGCTTACACCAACCCCCATTGCCTTTTCCCCCCATTATCAGTTCACTGTGGGGGACACACTCTGCACAGAGTTTCACAAACAGCACCCCCCTTACACGCTGGCCCTTAGTGTCTGGACACCCTTCACTTCAGAGCCCTCCCCTTTTAAGGGTTTACAATTCTTTTTCCTTTCTCTCAGAGGAAGGTGATTCCTGGTTACACAGAGCAGGGGCACCTCCCTCCTTTTTTAGATTTCCAAGACTGGGGTTTTCTTCTCAGTTTCAAGGTCTTTCCAGGGCCCCCCAGTTGCCTCTTCCTGATGGGACAATGGAATGGGAACTTGAAGGTAGTTTTGTGTAAACAACTAGCCTGAGGGGAGCCCCTCCCTGCTGGGAGGTGCACCTGGAATGGTGGTACAGGTGATAGAATCATAGAAGATTAGGGGTGAAAGGGACCTCAGGAGGGTATCTAGTCTAACCCCCTGCTCAAAGCAGGACCAATCCAATAAATTTTAGTTTAGTTAATAAGGATTGGCTGTAAGTCTGTATTTGGATAAGATCTGAAATATTCCTTAACCTGGGAGGTAATGTGTCCGATTCTTTGGGATTGGTAGAACTTTTTTATATGATGAACAAGATTTTCAGTATCCTCCTCATGTTTGACTGGGTTGTCTGGATGGAATCCCAAAGGCCGGGTTGCTTTTAAGGGACCTGTGTTTTGGCTTCTGTGTAACCGGTAAGGTATTGTGGAAGCTGTTCTGGTGTAAGCTGGGTAGATCTCAATATTAGAATAACCACCAGCTCTGGGGACTGTCTGCCCCATTCTTTGCAGTTTGCCTAAATTGTGTAACTTCAGTGTGGTCCCCCTGGTGCACCAGTCACAGGGTCTAAAGGGAAAGGGCGCGAAGGAAGAGAGTTCGTTCCAGTTAGTTCCATAGCTACATGGACCAACTGAATCATAGAACCGTAGGACTGGAAGGGACGTTGAGAGGTCGTCTAGTCCAGTGCTGTGACGAAGTGGGACTGTTCTTAATGTTTCCTTGGAATACTGTAGGGTGCCTCAGTTTCCCCTATGCATTTCTTAAGTCTGTAGGTGGTGGGATAAGGGGGTGTAATTGTTGCAGAGCAAAGGGCCAGTGTACCTATGTCATGGACTGTGGGGGAGTCCAGGCCCTGCACCCCTCTTCCTGGGATTCACTGAGACTCTCAGCCAGCCAGTAAAAAGGAAGGTTTATTGGACACCAGGAACACAGTCTAAAACAGAGCTTGTGGGTACAACCAGGACCCCTCAGTCAAGCCCTTCTGGGGGGCAGGGAGCTTAGACCCCAGCCCTGGGGTTCCCTGCGTTCCACCCCCCAGCACCAAACTGACACTAAACCCCCCCCCAGCAGGCTCCCTCCTGCAGCCTTTGTTCACATTCCTGGGCAGAGGTGTCACCTGGCCCCAACCCCCTCCTGGCTCAGGTGACAGGCTCTCAGGTCTCCCATTGAAACTCCCCTGGCACATTCCCAGGTCAACACTCCCCCTCCCTGCTGCCTCACAACCTAAATGGCCTACACTCTGTCTCCTGGCCACTGATGGCCTGGGCCCTTCCCCCCTGCAAGGTGAGAGCTAAAGGGCTGGAGAACAAAGGAATCCGGTGACCTCCTGGCCCAGGAAAGGAACAAAGCCCAGGGGAGGAGGGGCTGGAGGGAGTTTCAGTTTGGGGCTGGCTGGGGACATGGAGTGAAGTGCAGATGTGGTTGTCTGGCTCACGGCCCCCCCAAAATGGACCCGGCTAAGGGGTCCTGTTCTCTGCACCTACAAGCTCTGTGTTCGACTATGTTCCTGTCGTCTAATAAAACTCTGTGTTACTGGCTGGCTGAGAGTCCCGTCTGCCTGCGGAGTTGGGGGGCAGGACCCTCTGGCTTCCCCAGGACCCCGCCTGGGCTGTGGGAAGCGCACGGAGGGGCAGAGGAGGCTGAATGCTCCGAGGTCAGACCCAGGAAGGTGGAGCCGGGTGAGCTGTGTGTCCTGCAGACAGGCTGCTCCCCGAGAGGAGACTTCCCCAGAGTCCTGCCTGGCTTCATGGGGAGCAGTTCCAGAGCATCGCCCGGGGACTCCGTGACAATGGAGTAACCGGAATCTTTTGTGATCTTTGGTGCGTGGCACCCGGCGATCCCGAAGTCAGCTTGCTGGTGGCCGGCTGGACGGAGAGCCCACGGCGACTGTCTGTGACGCTGGTCAGACTGTTGCAGGGCTTCGGGTGTTCACACCTGTTACTGGGCAGGTGAAATCTGTGATAGCACACACCCAGTTCGGGGCGTCTGCCCTGCTTCTTGACGCTCTGCTCTGCGGCTGCCACTCACAGTCCGGCGCCACTCCAGACAGGTGACAGTGGGCTCCCCCCGCCGCCGTCCAGTGCCTCCTGGGTGTGTGTGGGAGTGGGGTGGGGCAGAATTGTGATCGGGGTGTGGGGGCTGCCCCTCATCAGGGCCAAGTGCGGGGGTGTGTGTGTATGTGTGACGGCAGCGTGTCCACGTGGCGGGAGGGCAATGGGGCTCGCTCCTCCCTGCATGCGCTCGGGGCCCACACTGAGCTCAGCACAAGGAGGGGCCCTGGCAGCTTCTCCCCCCGGCATTCCTTTGTCCAGACAAACCTGGCCTGGCAGCCTGGGGTCCACTGGGGCACAAACCAGGAGCCTGGCACCCACCCACACGCCCCAGGCTGGGCAGGGGCCGCTCTCCCGGTGCGGGGGGGGTGCTTTCTCTCCCACACAGCTGGAGCCGGCTGCCCAGGGGTGGAGAACAGGCAGGGAGCTGCTGGCTCTGGGTGGGAGCGGCTGCAGCTGCAGGCAGCTGGCACATGGGGCAGGGCCCTGATGGGTGCTGGGGCATCGGTCTCCCCCTCGTCCCGTGCTCTGTGGGCGCCTGGATCACATCCCGGTGCCATCGGGGCACTGCCCCCGTGGCCGGCCCAGCTCCGCGGCAGGACACCACGCAGCACGCCCGGCTCGGGGTCTATTTGTGCCTCTTTATTACAGAGCCATTTGTACATTTATAAAACGGGGACTCACGTCTCTCACATTCAGCAGAACAATGGGGTGACTGCGCCCCTCCCCCAGGACATCGCCCCTCACAGGCTCCAGGGTTGTGTGCGTCTGTCTGTTCATCTCCCCCAGTGACTGCATGGCTGTGTACGTCTGTCTGTCCATCTGCCCCAGGGACTGCATGGCTGTGTACATCTGTCTGTCCATCTGCCCCAGGGACTGCATGGCTGTGTACGTCTGTCTGTCCATCCCCCACGGTCCACAAGGCTGCATACTTCTGTCTGTCCATCCCCAGGGACCGCATGGCTGTGTACGTCTGTCTGTCCACCCGCTCCCCCAGAGGTCGCATGCATCTTTCTGTCTGTTTGTCCCCCAGGGGCTGCATGCCTGTTGGCATCTGTCTGTCCATCCCCAGGGACCGCGTGGCTGTGGTGTTTAGATGCTGCTTGTAATGATTAGAATTGGGAGCACTGGCAGTTGGGAGTGTGAAAGGACAGGAAACAGGAAGGAGGGGGAGGAGTTGAGAGGCTGGGAGAGAGCTACAGAGGGTGCAGCAGCAGCTTGGTAAAGAGGTTTCCACTTTTTAAAATAAAGTCCTGTTGAAGCTTGTTCGTACCTTGCCTGGTTGATACAACATTTTGGCAATGAGGATGGATCTTCTGCCTCTGAACCCACCTGCACCCTTTCTGCAAAGCCCAGGTGAGCCTCCAATTGTTTTGACTACCTGGATCCATCTGTCTGAGATTTATCTGCTTGCAATCAGTGCTACAGAGCTTTCTGAAGTAAGAAAGCGTGCTCTGCTAATCCACTGCCTTGGAGCAGAAGGGCAGCGTATATTTTACACTTTTCCCCTTGCAGATGATAAATATGAGACTGCACTCACTGCATTAAAGAATTTTTTGGTGCCAAAAGTGAATGTAGTAGCTAATCGCTACAGATTTCCCCAGCGTAAGCAGCAACCAGGGGAAACCATAATGTAGTATATTGCTTCCCTGAGGAGTCTGATTGTAACTTGTGACTTTTTGGGAATATGGCAGATGAGATGATTGGAGACCAGCTCATTGAGAAAACAACCATGCTTCATGTAGGAGAACACTTACTTCTAGAACCACAACTTACACTAGAAAAAGCAATAACCATTGCTCCTCAGATTGAGTCAGCTACAGCTGAAGCCAAAATAATGAGCATGGATACAGGAGGCACAGTCCAGGCTGTGACTCCTTTGCAGAAAAGTTCACTACCACTGCAGACGCACAATTGCAAGAGGAAAACTAATGAAAAACCACCGAATCAGCAAATTCAAAATACAGTAAAAGCATGTTTTCACTGTGGATCCCCACAACACCTTGCAAGCTACACAGGATGTTCAGCAAAAGTAGCTCAGTGCAATCATTGCAAAAAGATTGGACATTTTGCTAAAGTATGTCACAGCAGCCAGTTCAATCAACAGGTGCATGCAGTTACAATACCAGATGTTACTGTGCTGAGCGTGGACAAAATCACTACTGCACGTTCCAGAACAAATAAAGTGCACGGTAAACGTTTCCGCCATACCCTCAGGCAAATCACACTCTATTCAGCTAATGTTGGACACTAGCTCAGCAGTATCTATATACTACCTGATTCCCGCTATCTGCATTACTTTAAAGATGTGCCTCTTACTGAACCCAAACTTCACTTGGTGTGCTATTTGAAAAACCATATTCCAGTACATGGCTGCCTGCCAGTAATAGTTACTTTTGGTGATTGCTGTGTAACTGCAGAGTTCTACATTGTCCACAAAGGCACTGCTGTCCTTGGCAGAGATTTATTGGCTGCTTTAAATCTCAGGGTGGTTAATGGATGAATTGATCTTCCTCAGCAAAGCACTCTTGCTGAACACACACCAGTTTCAGCTGGGACCCAACACCAGGTTGAGGAGAAACTCGGCTGTGCTTATGGGTTTCTGCAAAAAGTTAAAATGCGGAGTAATGTGATGTCTGTACGACAGAAGTTGTGGCGCTTACCATTTTCAGTCAGGGAAGCTGTTTCAGAGGAACTGAGAAAACTTGTTCAAAAGGAGATTATTGAGGAGATTGACTCCTCGGAATGGGTTTCACCTGTCGTAGTGACACAGAAGAAGGGTGGAGGCATTCGCCTTTGTGTGGATTTAAGGGAACCAAATAAAGCTATTGTGATTGACAGCCATCCTCTTCCTCACATAGAAGAAGTATTTGCAGAACTCCGTGGAGCAAAGATGTTTTCTACTCTTGATTTGCAGAGCGCATACCACCAGGTTATGTTGCATGAAGATAGCAGAGACCTCACTGCATTTATTACACGAGGGACTATTTCATTTTAAACGTGTTCCATATGGTCTAGCTCAAGTGCCTTCCAAAAAATGATGTAATTGATTCTGAAGAATCAACATGGAGTTCAGTGCTATCTGGATGATGTTATCGTGTTTGGAAATACTTCAGAGGAGCATGACAATAACCTGCCATCTGTACTAAACTGCATCAGCACAGCAGGCCTCCAGCTCAGTCGGTCCAAATGCAAATTTAGACAAACTGAACTCTCCTTTCTGGGGCATACAATTTCACAGACTGGACTAAAACCTGATCCAGATCATATCCTGACAATTTCAAATGCTCCTCCTCCAAGAGATTTGCAAACCTTACTTTCCTTCTTGGGTCTTACCTCCTGGTGTGCAAAATTCATTCCCAATTATGCTTCTGTCATTGAACCATTACGGGAATTACTAAGGAGAAGTTCAACCTTAGCGTGGACAACGGAGGCACAAGCTAGTTTCGAAACGGTGAAAGACTTGATTGTACATAGTCCATCCTGCATTGCCCACAATTGTCTGATGCTTCTGATTATGGACTTGGGGCTGTTCTCACACAACTGCGTGAGGACAACACAGAGAGGACGGTTGCATTTGCTTCAAGGACACTAATTAATGCTAGGAGGAAATATTCTACAGTCCAAAAAGAAGCACTTGCTTGTGTCTGGGCTACTGAAAAATGGAGAACTTACCTGTGGGGCTGCACGTTCAAGTTGCGCACAGACCACAGCCCTTTGACGACGTTGCTCACCATGAAATAACTGGGAAGAGCAGGATACCGTATTGCTCGAGGGTCTGCAAGACTACTCTCTTTCAATTATGAACTGGAATATAAGCCTGGAACCAAAACGTGGTCACTGATTGCCTTTCTCGCCTGCCTTTGCCTTCACTAGAGGGTCCACCAGAGGATGAGGATGTCGTGGTTGCACTTATTACAAGCACTCTCACTGCAGTTACAAGAGAACAATTTCAAGCTGCTTGTTCAGCGTGTCCAATTCAACAAAAACTACGGGGAATTTCTGACAAAGAGATGGCCTGGTCATCCTAAAAACCTTGACCCAGTTTTGCTGCCTTATTTTAGAGTTCTGGATAAACTTTCTTTGTTTGATGGCTGTGTGCTACGAGGTACACACCAGCTCCTTGTGCCAGAAGAATTACAGTCAAAACTCATACACCTGGCACACGATACTCATCAAGGAATTGTCCGAACCAAACACCGACTACGGGATCTGTATTGGTGGCCAGGGATGGACTCTCAAACTGAAGCACTCATAAAATCCTGTGTCACTTGCCAAATGCATGATAAGACAGCAGTGACACGTACCCCTCCATTACAGCCTGTTCCTCTTCCTGAAGCTGCATGGGAAAAAGTGGCGATTGACATTGTAGGACCCTTTGATACTGCTCCAAGTGACTGCCATTGTGCCATCACTTTAATAGACTGTTTCAGTAAATGGCCGGAGGTAGCGTTTACATCGCAAATCTCTTCTGCTACAGTAATTAAGTTCCTCTCTTCAGTTTTTAGCAGGGAAGGTAACCCCAAAGAACTGGTTTCAGATAATGGTAGTCCATTTAGTTTCCTGGAGCTTGAAACTTTTCTAGCAGAGAGGAACATTTTACACAGAAGGCCATCCCTATACTACCCGCAAGCCAATGGGGAAATCGAATGGTTTAACAGAAGTTTGAAAGAGAGTTTGCAAATGGCTAAACTGGAAGGGCAATTGTGGATACCCTTCACTACTGATTTCTTGCAAGCATACCGGGCTACACAACATGCCACAACGCAAAGATCACCCACAGAGTTACTGCGTGGGAAACAGATGAATACCAAACTGAACATTGCTGGATTGTTAAAGGCACAACCTGATGTCCCAGCCGAGGATGATGTGAGAAAAACAGTTGAACAGAACCAAGCAAAGTCTAAGGCTTTCACAGACAAGCGGCAGGGTGCTAAGGAACCAAAGGTTGAGTGTGGGTCCTTCGTTAGAATACGAAAACCTGGAATTTTACGCAAAGGGGACCATAAATTCACAGCTCCTCTTAAAATCCTAGAGAAGAAGGGACCTTACACCTATCGACTTTCTGATGGGCGGGTATGGAATGCTTCTTATCTTGCATCTGCCTTTGCACCAAGAGGAGCTTATGCCAACACCCAGTCTGCACTGGATGACTTCACTGTCGTATCCGCAGAACAAGACGTGGCACTGGAACCGGGGCTTGAGAGACGGCCTGTCAGATCCAGACGACCACCTGTCTGGACTATGTGGTATCTACAGTGTTTTCAGTGTAATATTTCTGCCAACAGTATAGTGTCTTGCATCATATTTGTTCCTGTGGTTAGAACAACAGTGTTTATTGTAATTGGGAGAGTTTCTTAAGAGAGGCGGGAATGTGGTGTTTAGATGCTGCTTGTAATGATTAGAATTGGGCGCACTGGCTGCTGGGGGTGTGAAAGGACAGGAAACAGGAAGGAGCGGGGAGGAGTTGAGAGGCTGGGAGAGAGCTACAGAGGGTGCAGCAGCAGCTTGGTAAAGAGGTTTCCACTTTGAAAATAAAGTGCTGTTGAAGCTTGTTCGTACCTTGCCTGGTTGATTCAACAGCGGCCGTGTGCGTCTGTCTGTCCATCCCCAGGGACCGCGTGGCTGTGTGTTTGGTGGGGGACATGTGGTTGTGCACACACCGGGGCTGTAGCATGGGGGTGTTAGGATGCTCCCGGGTGCTCAGCCTCCTGCCCCGCTTGCAGGCCTGTTGTTCCCATGCGGGGGTCTTTCCCCCTGTATTCAGACACCCCCTTGCCGGGCCTGTGCTGGCAGCTCAGCTTGGACACAGCCAAATGTGTGAACCCTGGGGGCAGCCAGGCGCACAGCACGGGCAGCCTGTGGCTGCAGGGCCCTGGGGTGTGGGCCGGCCAGGTGCCCACGTGGGCGCGTGGCTGTGTCTGAGTGCGCACCCCTTTGTGGGCACTCCTGTGACGCCGTTCCCGGGATGCCCCGGGACACATTCCCCGAGCCCCGGGACTGCACCATGCGCGGGTTCATGGCACCGTGGGCCCAGGAATCCAGGCCTCATGCAGGTCTGTCAGTGTGGCCCTGCACACAGCCGCGTGCACAGCGCTCTGTGTGTGCGTCCCGGGGCGCCTGTCGCCCTGTGTCTGTCTGTCCAGCCCCCCAGGGATCGCGTGGCCGTGTGTGTCTGTCTGTCCAGCCCCCCAGGGAACGCGTGGCCGTGTCTGTCTGTGTGTCCAGCCCCCCAGGGAGCGCGTGGCCGTGTGTGTCTGTCTGTCCAGCCCCGCAAGGAGCACATGGCCCCGTGTCTGTCTGTCCGGCCCCCCAGGGAGCGCGTGGCCCCGTGTCTGTCTGTCCAGCCCCCCAGGGAGCGTGTGGCCGTGGATACGGCGGGATGGTGGCCTGAAGTTGTCGGGATACTCCCAGGAGCTCAGTCTGTGCCCAGCCTGTGGGCTGCTCTGAGCCATGGGGGCGGAGGGGGAGGAGGAGTCTACTCAAGGGGGGGGCCCTTCCCCCATCACGCCCCTCTCCTCCCACTCCCTGCAGCTGGTGGGCGGGGAAGGGAGCACAGGGCACCAAGCCCAACGGCTGGGCCTGGGGCTGAAAGCGAAGGGGCCGGAGGGCTAAGAGCCCCTGCAGGGGTAGGAAGGGGGCGTCCCTCCCTTGCCCAATGTTCACACGGTAATACCCCTGCCCCCCTCCCCTGCAGCCACGTCCTGGTGTCGGCCCCTTACCCCGGGAGCAGAGTCTGTAACTACAGTGCAAGGTGCTGCCCCCCCAGCCAGGACCCTGCTGCCGCGGTGACCCCTCGGGGCTGGGTTCTGCCCCCCCCCACACACCTGGTGCCCCCGAGGGGCTGTGCCCTGCCTCACCCCACCCACCCAGCAGCACCCCAGGGCCCAGCTGGCGCAGGGCAGTGGGAGCTCTGGGGTGGGGGGTTTGTCGGATGACACAGGCAGTGCGGAGACCTGAGCCCTGGGAGGGGCAAGCGGGGCAGGGCGCAGGGCTCGGGGCACAAACACCCAGGGATGGGGTGGGGATGGGCTGCGAGGGGCGCAGGGCTCGGGGCAGGGCCCAGGTCTCGGGGCACAAACACCCAGGGATGGGGTGGGGGGCGGATGGGCTGGAAGGGGCGCAGGGCTCGGGGCAGGGCTCGGGTCACAAACACCCAGGGATGGGGTGAGGGGGGTGGGCTGGAAGGGGTGCAGAGCTCGGGGCAGGGCCCAGGTCTTGGGGCACAAACACCCAGGGATGGGGTACGGGGGGATGGGCTGCGAGGGGCGCAGGGCTCGGGGCACAAACACACAGTCTTGGGGGGGGACAGTGGGAGCTCAGCACCCAGGGATGAGGGGGTGTGACGAAGTGGGACTGTTCTTAATGTTTCCTCTGAATAGTGTGGGGGTGCCTCAGTTTCCCCTAGGCAGTTCTTAAGTCTCTAGGGGGTGGGGTAAGGGTGTATGATCGTTGCAGAGCCCTAGAGGGCAGGGGTGTGCAGGGGTCTGGACACAGAGAATGGCCGACACCCTGTTTCCTGGCCACTGATGGCCTGGCCCTTCCCCCCTGCAAGGTGAGAGCTAAAGGGTTGGAGAACAAAGGAATCCGGTGCCCTCCTGGCCAGGGAAAGGGACAAAACCCAGGGGAGGAGGGGCTGGAGGGAGTTTCAGTTTGGGGCTGGCTGGGGACGAGGAGTGAAGGGCAGACGGGGTTGTCTGGTTCCCTGCCCCCCCAAAATGGACCTAGCTGAGGGGTCCTGTTCTCTGCACCTACAAGCTCTGTGTTGGACCATGTTCCTGTCGTCTAATAAACCTTCTGTTTTACTGGCTGGCTGGAGTCCCGTCTGACTGCGGAGTTGGGGGGCAGGACCCTCTGGCCCCCCCAGGACCCCCCTGGGCGGACTCGCTGTGGGAAGCGCACGGAGGGGCAGAGGAGGCTGAATGCTCCGAGGTCAGACCCAGGAAGGTGGAGCCGGGTGAGCTGTGTGTCCTGCAGACAGGCTGCTCCCAGGAAGGCGACTGCCCCAGAGTCCTGACTGGCTTCATGGGGAGCAGATCCAGAGCATCGCCCGGGGACTCCGTGACAGGGTGGAAATGGGCCGGGAGGGGCTGTGGGGAGCTCTGGAGGGGCTGTGCCCACAGGCGGTGGCAGTGCCCAGCGAAGGGAAAAGGGGAAGTAGGTTAGGCTGTGCCCTGCCCCCCCGCCCCCACTATGGGCACTGGCCCAGGGCCCGAGACCCAGCTTGCCCCCCCCAGGGCTCAAGGTGTTTTGGGCCCCCTTCCCAGACAGCGTCAGAGCCTCTGATGGGGACCAGCCCGTGACTCCCCGGCACCCTGGTGGGCACCGCAGGAGCCAGGCGGCCCGGGGTGGCCACAGGCCCAGGAGACGTGTGTTACGGGCAGCAGTGGTAGGGGGCAGGTGCAGAGGGGCTGGGCGGGACACACCAATCCCTGGGTTGGGGCTACGTGGGGCACAGGAAGGAATGGAGATGGGGGGGCAGCAGTGCCGGGGGGGGACAGAAGTGGGGTCTGTGCATGGACTGGGCTCCATCGGGGTGGGGGTGTGGGGAGTTCGGGGGGGGTGCACTGGGATGGGGGTGCAGGACGGGGCATGCGTGGGGGTAGTTGGCACGGGGGGGGTCATGCAGCCGGCTGGTGCAGCCACAGGGGGCGCTTGCTGGGCGGGAGGCTCTAGGGCGGCCCAAGGCTGTTCTGAGTGAGGCCCCTTCCCCGTGGGGTTGGAGCCACTGGGCTGCAGCCCCCCCCCGGGGGTGTGTGGGGGGGAGGTGTTCATCCACACTGGGGGGGGGTTCACCTCCACAGCCAAATGCAGCATTTACACGTGGTCCCTGCCCCCCCCCACACGTCCCCCGGTCCCCATGCTGGGCCCGATCCTCGGGCCGGGCTGTTTTCCGGCCGTGCCGCGTCTGTCCAGGCCGGCTGCTCCCAGGGGCAGGGCTGCGCGGCTCTGTTCTGCGCCGGGTGCTTCGTGCTGGGCCAACCCTGGCGCTGGCTGGGCGTGGGGCTGCCGTGCTGGGCCAGTCCTGGGGCCGGGCAGGAGGGGAGCGGGCAGGGGTGGCTGACGGGCTGGGGCGGGGGGCCGGCTGGGGAGGGGATGGGCCCGGTGCGCGCCATGCCAGGCGCTGGCGCCGTTCTCGGTGCAGCCCGTGGGGCTGGGGGGCCCTTCGCGCCCGCAGAGCTGAGCCCGGCCTAGCAGGCGAAGTCCTCGAAGACGCCCTGGTGGGCGTCGCGGTGGCGGTGGTTGGGCAGGATGCTGGTGCTGTAGGCGCCCTCGGCGTGTCGGCCCAGCGTCCCGCAGGGGCTCTGCAGGGGAAGGCACTGTCAGCACCGCAGCCGGGGTCCCCCTGCCCCCCAGGGAGCTAGGCCTGGTGCCCCCCACCCGCGACACCCCTCCCGGCCCGCGAGGCCCGTGGGCCGGCTCTGCTGGGCCGTACGTTCCCCCTCCCCCAGCCGACACCCTCCCCCAGGTGTTTCTGCGCCTCCTGCTGGCGAGGCCCTGCCCGTCCCTGAGAGCCCAGGGCAGGGCGAGGAGCCCGGTGCCATCCAGCCGCGGTACAGGCCCCAGGGGGCTGTCTCCGGCCCTGCCTTCGCCACACCGGCCACATGTGTGTGGGGACGTGGTTACAGCCCAGGGCAGGGTCCGGCCAGGCCCCATCAATGAGACAGGCCCCATCGATGCAGGGGACAAACACCCCTCGCCGTTAGCCTGGGCCTGGCTCCCCCCTCACTCCACCGGCTGGAGATTAAACGACCCCCCAGGGTCCCTGGCTGCAGCCGGGCGCCGGGGCACTGGACACACCAGCCCCATACAGAGCGACTCCGCTGGAGTTGTTTGTATCGTCCATTTGCACCCAGGGCCAGGAGCCCTCCCCCCAGCCCCCAGGGCCGGGAGCCCTCCCCCCAGCCTCCAGGGCCAGGAGCCCTCCCCCCAGCCCCCTCCATCTGCCCTCGCAAGGAGGAACAGTGACGCTGTAACGCCCGTCCCAGAGCAATCGCAGCGGGATCACGATGCGGGCATGACAAGGGCACCTGCCGGACACCGGCCCTACCTGCCCAGCAGGGGGCAGCGCGGTCTGGCCACCGTGCTCCTGCGGTGACGGGGCAGCCACGGGCATCCCCCAGGGACAGTCAGCACCGGGCCCGGCACGTGCCGCTCACTAGGGGCCGGGTCCTGGTCTCCCCCACTCCCTGGGACCTGGCGTCACTCCGCGGCCGTGCACAGAGCTACCCCTGACTGACCCCAGAGCGACAGCACCGTCGGCCCCAGACCCGCCTGTCGCTCGGAGTCGATCGCCAGCTACGGCCGCCAGCCGCTGCAGCCAGCAGAGCCCCAGGCCCCCGGGCAGGCAGCCGGCCCCTGGGCTGGTTTCCCTGGGGCCTGGGAGGGGTCCCTGGTCCCTGCTGCTGGTCGCACAGACGCGAGCAATGAGCCTTTCCAAGGAGTTTTAATGACTTTGATTTTTGCACTAGGAGGAAATTAAACTAAATCCAGCCGGTGCTGACAGCCACAGCGGCCGAGTTCGCGACACTGGGCGAGCGATTACCAGCGTCATTGCACAGTGGGTCACTCCGCACCCGTGGCACGGCCCCGGGGCCTGGGCTCCAGCCTAGCGCCGCTAATGCACCCCAAATACAGGGGCGGGGGCTGACGCTGTGGGCCAGTCTCGGGGCCGCAGGGCCCCCTTGTAACAAGCAGCACTAGCGGGCACCAGCCCAGACAGCCGGGGCGACGGGCTGCGGCAAAGGGCAGCTGGTGGAGCCCCCGACCCAGGAGGGTCTTAGGAACGGGTGGGCCAAGGCCCTGGCGGGGACAGACTGGGGTTACTTGGTCTCGGCCCAGCGCGGGGGCAGGACTACCTGGGCCTTTCCAGCCCGAAATCCCCATGGTCTGAGACGGGGTAAAACCCAGCGTGTCTGGGGAGTGCCATGCCCTGCCCGATGGGGCCCCAGGAGGGGGGGTGCCCAGCCCGATGGTGGGTCCGGGGCCATGCCCAGCCTGGCAGGGAGCCTCCTCCGTGCAGGGACCCAGCAGCGTTGATCTCAGCCCCGCGGCGCGGGGACAAGGGATGAGAACCGTCAGCGCCGCACTTACAAAATCCCCCCCTTTGTGCTTAGACTCCCCCCACCCTGCCCCGGGCGTCTCACTGGCCAGGCCCCTTCTCCCCCCCCCAAAAGCCCCCCCCGCCTCACCCACCCTCCTCCCGCCCGGTGTTGCAGGCTGGGCCCGTTCACCACGCCCAGGGGCCGCGTACCTGATCGTTGTGCTCCTCCAGCCCCAGCGTGGCGATGCTGCCCGCCGGCTTCCTCAGGGGCGGCTTGGAGCGGCCCAGAGCCCGGCTCACCTTGTCCCGGATCACCTGGGTGGGCGAGAGCGTGGGGGGGGGCTGCTCAGCGCACACGTGTACAGACCGCCCAGACACACGTGTACAGACTGCCCAGAGACACACCCAGCCATGTGTACAGACACGCCCAGACACACGTGTACAGACACACCCAGAGACATGTGTACAGACCGCCCAGACACACGTGTACAGACTGCCCAGAGACACACCCAGACATGTGTACAGACATGCCCAGACACACGTGTACAGACACACCCAGAGACATGTGTACAGACCGCCCAGACACACGTGTACAGACCGCCCAGAGACACACACACACACACACAGAGACACACGTGTACAGACCACCCATACACACACCCAGACACGTGTACAGACACGCCCAGACAGATGTGTACAGCCCAGACACAAATGTACAGACACGCCCCTACAGAAGCCCAGACACGCACATTCACACATACTCACTCAGGGTGGCGGGTTAGCCCCTCCTTTGCCCATCTCGGAGCTCCCCCCGCCGGCCGCCTGCTCCTTCGCCAGGTGTGACGGGGCAGGGGGGATGTGAGCCATGGGGAGATCAGTCCCCCCACCCCAGCTCAAAGAAGACTAGGGGCCTGCAGGGGGCTGTGACGAAGCGGGACTGTTCTTAATGTTTCCTCTGAATCGTGTGGGGGTGCCTCAGTTTCCCCTAGGCAGTTCTTAAGTATCTAGGGGGTGGGGTAAGGGGGTATGATCGTTGCAGAGCCCTAGAGGGCAGGTGTGTGCAGGGGTCTGGACACAGAGAATGGCCAACACCCTGTTTCCTGGCCACTGATGGCCTGGGCCCTTCCCCCCTGCCAGGTGAGAGCTAAAGGGTTGGAGAACAAAGGAATCTGGTGACCTCCTGGCCCGGGACAGGGACAAAGCCCAGAGGAGGAGGGGCTGGAGGATGAGGCAGTTTGGGGCTGGCTGGGGATGAGGAGTGAAGGGCAGACGGGGTTGTCTGGCTCACTGCCCCCCCAAAACGGACCCGGCTGAGGGGTCCTGTTCTCTGCACCCACAAGCTCTGTGTTAGACCATGTTCCTGTCGTCTAATAAACCTTCTGTTTTCCTGGCTGGCTGAGAGTCCCGTCTGACTGTGGAGTTGGGGTGCAGGACCCTCTGGCTCCCCCAGGACCCCGCCTGGGCGGACTCGCTGTGGGAAGCGCACGGAGGGGCAGAGGAGGCTGAAGGCTCCGAGGTCGGACCCAGGAAGGTGGAGCCGGGGGAGCTGTTTGTCCTGCAGACAGGCTGCTCCCCGAGAGGAGACTTCCCCACGGTCCTGCCTGGCTTCGTGGGGAGCAGATCCCGAGCATCGCCCGGGGACGCCGTGACAGGGGCGGTGTGGAGCCGACACCCCGGGCGGAGCCGTCCGGCCCCACCGGTGCCCAGGGCGGACACTCAGCCCCGAGCCGCAATGGGGGGCGAGAGATGGGTGCCCAGGCTCTGCTGTGCCTCCCGCAGCGCCCGCACCCAGGCCCGCGCTGGCGCTCACCTCGTAGACGTAGTCCAGGATCTCCAGGATGGTCAGGACACTGGCGCCGATGAACAGCCCCATCTGCCCCCCGATGTCCCCTGGCAGCAGAGAGGGAGCTGGTCACGGGGGATTGGGGGGCACGGGGGGAAGGGGCTGCCAGAGCCAGCCCAGCTCAGCCCTTCGGCCGGGACAGGACCTGGGGGCAGGGCACTGCCAGGGCGGGCACCTGACTGACTCCCCAGAGCCACTGGTGCCGGGGGGAGGAGGGGAGAGGCATGGGGGGGGGCTAGTGAGAGTGGAAGGGGGCAGGAGGAGGGGGCAGTGGGGGGACAGGGGGAGGAGGGGGGAGCCTTGGGGGGGCTAGTGAGAGTGGGAGGGGCAGGAGGAGGGGGCAGTGGGAGGGTGTTGGTGGGCAGTGGGGGGGAGGAGGGGACAGTGGGAGGAGTGGGGTGGGGGGTTATTACAGCCAGTTGAATGCTGCCCCATGGCCCTGCCAGGCGTCTGCCCCACGCAGGGCACCCCAGGGCCAAGCGCCCCCGTTCCTCCGTTACCGGCCGTGGGGACCCGCTGTGGCTGGGGGCTGCGGGTGTGTGCGGGGAACGGGACCCGTCAGCGCCCGCCCGGGGGGAGGTGAGAGGTTCCCTCGGGCTGTGTCCTGGGGCGGCTGGGGGTAGGGGCGAGGGGATGGGGAGGGGGCACCACAAACTGGGGGGGACAGCGCAGGGGGTGCCTGGGGATGGGGGCGCATGGGGTGGGGGGATGGGGCGGGACGGCACGGGGGTGCCCAGGGACAGGGGCATGAGGGGTTGCGGGATGGGGTGGGGGCACCCCGGATGGGCAGGGTGGCGCAGAGGGTGCCAGAGGATGGGGGCACAGGGGGTGGGGGGATGGGTGGGGTGGTGCGGGGGTGCCCAGGGACAGGGGTACGAGGGGTGGGAGGATGGGATGGGGTGGGAGGGGTGGGTGGGGTGGCATGGGGGGTGCCCGGGGATGGGGGCGCGAGGGGAGGGGGGATGGGGCGGGGCAGCACGGGGGGTGCCCAGGGACGGGGCGCGAGGGATGGATGGGGGCACCCCGGGTGGGCGGGGTGGCATGGGGGGTGCCCAGGGACGGGGGCGCGAGGGGTGGGGGGATGGGGCGGGGCAGCACGGGGGGTGCCCAGGGCCGGGGCGCGAGGGGTGGGATGGGGGCACCCCGGGTGGGCGGGGTGGCGCAGGGGGTGCCCGAGGTTGGGGCACAGGGGGTGGGCAGATGGGTGGGGTGGCGCAGGGGGTGCCCGGGACGGGGGCGCGAGGGGTGGGGGGATGGGGCGGGGCAGCGCGGGGGGGGCCCGGGGCCGGGGCGTGGGGGCTCCAGCGACTCACCCAGCAGCCCCGCCAGCTCGTAGGCCTTCTTCTGCTCGATGGCCTCGTAGTTCAGCGCCTCGAAGAAAATGTCCAGCACCAGGAAGTTCTCTCTGCGGGCGGGACAAACGGGAACAGGGGCTCGGCGCGGGCACAGTGGGTGCTGGGGGGGCAGGAGGGGCACTGGGGGGCAGGGTCAAGGGGGCACTGGGGGGCTGCGGCAGGGGGGTGCTGTGGGGCAGGGGGCGCTGGGGGGCAGGGGGCGCTGTGGGGCAGAGGGCAGGGGGCGCTGGGGGGCAGGGGGCGCTGTGGGGCAGGTCGCTGTGGGGCAGGGGCGCTCACCGGATGTAGGTCTCGTTGCGCTGGTACTTGCGGGCGAGGTAGCGGGGGGCTGGGGCAGGGGGCGCTGTGGGGCAGGGGGCGCTGGGGGGCAGGGCTCGCTGTGGGGCAGAGGGCAGGGGGCGCTGGGGGGCAGGGGGCGCTGTGGGGCAGGTCGCTGTGGGGCAGGGGCGCTCACCGGATGTAGGTCTCGTTGCGCTGGTACTTGCGGGCGAGGTAGCGGGGGGCTGGGGCAGGGGGCGCTGTGGGGCAGAGGGCAGGGGGCACTGGGGGGCAGGGGGTGCTGTGGGGCAGGGGGCAGGGGGCGCTGGGGGGCAGGGGGCGCTGTGGGGCAGGGCGCTGTGGGGCAGGGGCGCTCACCGGACGTAGGTCTCGTTGCGCTGGTACTTGCGGGCGAGGTAGCGGGGGGCTGGGGCAGGGGGCGCTGTGGGGCAGGGGGCGCTGGGGGGCAGGTCGCTGTGGGGCAGGGGCGCTCACCGGATGTAGGTCTCATTGCGCTGGTACTTGCGGGCGAGGTAGCGGGGGGCTGGGGCAGGGGGCGCTGTGGGGCAGAGGGTAGGGGGCGCTGTGGGGCAGGGGGCGCTGGGGGCAGGTCGCTGTGGGGGCAGGGGCGCTCACCGGATGTAGGTCTCGTTGCGCTGGTACTTGCGGGCGAGGTAGCGGGGGGCTGGGGCAGGGGGCGCTGTGGGGCAGAGGGCAGGGGGCGCTGTGGGGCAGGGGGCGCTGTGGGGCAGGTCGCTGGGGGGCAGGGGGCGCTGTGGGGCAGGGCGCTGTGGGGCAGGGGCGCTCACCGGATGTAGGTCTCGTTGCGCTGGTACTTGCGGGCGAGGTAGCGGGGGGCTGGGGCAGGGGGCGCTGTGGGGCAGAGGGCAGGGGGCGCTGTGGGGCAGGGGGCGCTGTGGGGCAGGTCGCTGGGGGGCAGGGGGCGCTGGGGGGCAGGGGCGCTCACCGGATGTAGGTCTCGTTGCGCTGGTACTTGCGGGCGAGGTAGCGGGGGGCTGGGGCAGGGGCGCTGTGGGGCAGAGGGCAGGGGGCGCTGGGGGGCAGGGGGCGCTGTGGGGCAGGGCGCTGTGGGGCAGGGGGCAGGGGCGCTCACCGGATGTAGGTCTCGTTGCGCTGGTACTTGCGGGCGAGGTAGCGGGGGGCTGGGGCAGGGGGCGCTGTGGGGCAGAGGGCAGGGGGCGCTGTGGGGCAGGGGGCGCTGTGGGGCAGGTCGCTGTGGGGCAGGGGCGCTCACCGGATGTAGGTCTCGTTGCGCTGGTACTTGCGGGCGAGGTAGCGGGGGGCTGGGGCAGGGGGCGCTGTGGGGCAGAGGGCAGGGGGCGCTGGGGGGCAGGGGGCGCTGTGGGGCAGGGCGCTGTGGGGCAGGGGGCAGGGGCGCTCATGGATGTAGGTCTCGTTGCGCTGGTACTTGCGGGCGAGGTAGCGGGGGGCTGGGGCAGGGGGCGCTGGGGGGCAGGGGGCGCTGGGGGGCAGGGGGCGCTGTGGGGCAGGGCGCTCACCGGATGTAGGTCTCGTTGCGCTGGTACTTGCGGGCGAGGTAGCGGGGGGCTGGGGCAGGGGGCGCTGTGGGGCAGAGGGCAGGGGGCGCTGGGGGGCAGGGGGCGCTGTGGGGCAGGGCGCTGTGGGGCAGGGGGCTGGGGCACTCACCGGATGTAGGTCTCGTTGCGCTGGTACTTGCGGGCGAGGTAGCGGGGGGCTGGGGCAGGGGGCGCTGTGGGGCAGAGGGCAGGGGGCGCTGGGGGGCAGGGGGCGCTGTGGGGCAGGTCGCTGTGGGGCAGGGGGCGCTGGGGGGCAGGGGCGCTCACCGGATGTAGGTCTCGTTGCGCTGGTACTTGCGGGCGAGGTAGCGGGGGGCTGGGGCAGGGGCGCTGTGGGGCAGAGGGCAGGGGGCGCTGGGGGGCAGGGGGCGCTGTGGGGCAGGGCGCTGTGGGGCAGGGGGCAGGGGCGCTCACCGGATGTAGGTCTCGTTGCGCTGGTACTTGCGGGCGAGGTAGCGGGGGGCTGGGGCAGGGGGCGCTGTGGGGCAGAGGGCAGGGGGCGCTGTGGGGCAGGGGGCGCTGTGGGGCAGGGGCGCTCACCGGATGTAGGTCTCGTTGCGCTGGTACTTGCGGGCGAGGTAGCGGGGGGCTGGGGCAGGGGGCGCTGTGGGGCAGAGGGCAGGGGGCGCTGTGGGGCAGGGGGCGCTGTGGGGCAGGGGGCGCTGGGGGGCAGGGCGCTGTGGGGCAGGGGCGCTCACCGGATGTAGGTCTCGTTGCGCTGGTACTTGCGGGCGAGGTAGCGGGGGGCTGGGGCAGGGGGCGCTGTGGGGCAGAGGGCAGGGGGCGCTGTGGGGCAGGGGGCGCTGTGGGGCAGGTCGCTGTGGGGCAGGGGGCGCTGGGGGGCAGGGGCGCTCACCGGATGTAGGTCTCGTTGCGCTGGTACTTGCGGGCGAGGTAGCGGGGGGCTGGGGCAGGGGCGCTGTGGGGCAGAGGGCAGGGGGCGCTGGGGGGCAGGGGGCGCTGTGGGGCAGGGCGCTGTGGGGCAGGGGGCAGGGGCGCTCACCGGATGTAGGTCTCGTTGCGCTGGTACTTGCGGGCGAGGTAGCGGGGGGCTGGGGCAGGGGGCGCTGTGGGGCAGAGGGCAGGGGGCGCTGTGGGGCAGGGGGCGCTGTGGGGCAGGGGCGCTCACCGGATGTAGGTCTCGTTGCGCTGGTACTTGCGGGCGAGGTAGCGGGGGGCTGGGGCAGGGGGCGCTGTGGGGCAGAGGGCAGGGGGCGCTGTGGGGCAGGTCGCTGTGGGGCAGGGGTGCTGTGGGGCAGAGGGCAGGGGGCGCTGGGGGGCAGGGGGCGCTGTGGGGCAGGTCGCTGTGGGGCAGGGGCGCTCACCGGATGTAGGTCTCGTTGCGCTGGTACTTGCGGGCGAGGTAGCGGGGGGCTGGGGCAGGGGGTGCTGTGGGGCAGAGGGCAGGGGGCGCTGGGGGGCAGGTCGCTGTGGGGCAGGGGCGCTCACCGGATGTAGGTCTCGTTGCGCTGGTACTTGCGGGCGAGGTAGCGGGGGGCTGGGGCAGGGGGCGCTGTGGGGCAGAGGGCAGGGGGCGCTGGGGGGCAGGGGGCGCTCTGGGGCAGGGCGCTGTGGGGCAGGGGGCAGGGGCGCTCACCGGATGTAGGTCTCGTTGCGCTGGTACTTGCGGGCGAGGTAGCGGGGGGCTGGGGCAGGGGGCGCTGTGGGGCAGAGGGCAGGGGGCGCTGTGGGGCAGGGGGCGCTGTGGGGCAGGTCGCTGGGGGGCAGGGGGCGCTGGGGGGCAGGTCGCTGTGGGGCAGGGGCGCTCACCGGATGTAGGTCTCGTTGCGCTGGTACTTGCGGGCGAGGTAGCGGGGGGCTGGGGCAGGGGGCGCTGTGGGGCAGAGGGCAGGGGGCTCTGGGGGGCAGGGGGCGCTGTGGGGCAGGGGCGCTGTGGGGCGGGGGCGCTCACCGGATGTAGGTCTCGTTGCACTGGTACTTGCGGGCGAGGTAGCGGGGGGCTGGGGCAGGGGTGCTGTGGGGCAGAGGGCAGGGGGCGCTGTGGGGCAGGGGGCGCTGTGGGGCAGGGGCGCTCACCGGATGTAGGTCTCGTTGCGCTGGTACTTGCGGGCGAGGTAGCGGGGGGCTGGGGCAGGGGGCGCTGTGGGGCAGAGGGCAGGGGGCGCTGTGGGGCAGGGGGCGCTGTGGGGCAGGGGGCGCTGGGGGGCAGGGCGCTGTGGGGCAGGGGCGCTCACCGGATGTAGGTCTCGTTGCGCTGGTACTTGCGGGCGAGGTAGCGGGGGGCTGGGGCAGGGGGCGCTGTGGGGCAGAGGGCAGGGGGCGCTGTGGGGCAGGGGGCGCTGTGGGGCAGGGGTGCTGTGGGGCAGAGGGCAGGGGGCGCTGTGGGGCAGGGGGCGCTGTGGGGCAGGGGGCTGGGGCACTCACCGGATGTAGGTCTCGTTGCGCTGGTACTTGCGGGCGAGGTAGCGGGGGGCTGGGGCAGGGGGCGCTGTGGGGCAGAGGGCAGGGGGCGCTGTGGGGCAGGGGGCGCTGTGGGGCAGGGGGCGCTGTGGGGCAGGGGCGCTCACCGGATGTAGGTCTCGTTGCGCTGGTACTTGCGGGCGAGGTAGCGGGGGGCTGGGGCAGGGGGCGCTGTGGGGCAGAGGGCAGGGGGCGCTGTGGGGCAGGGGGCGCTGTGGGGCAGGTCGCTGGGGGGCAGGGGGCGCTGTGGGGCAGGGCGCTGTGGGGCAGGGGCGCTCACCGGATGTAGGTCTCGTTGCGCTGGTACTTGCGGGCGAGGTAGCGGGGGGCTGGGGCAGGGGGCGCTGTGGGGCAGAGGGCAGGGGGCGCTGTGGGGCAGGGGGCGCTGTGGGGCAGGGCGCTGGGGGGCAGGGGGCGCTGTGGGGCAGGGCGCTGTGGGGCAGGGGCGCTCACCGGATGTAGGTCTCGTTGCGCTGGTACTTGCGGGCGAGGTAGCGGGGGGCTGGGGCAGGGGGCGCTGTGGGGCAGAGGGCAGGGGGCGCTGTGGGGCAGGGGGCGCTGTGGGGCAGGTCGCTGGGGGGCAGGGGGCGCTGGGGGCAGGTCGCTGTGGGGCAGGGGCGCTCACCGGATGTAGGTCTCGTTGCGCTGGTACTTGCGGGCGAGGTAGAGGGGGGCTGGGGCAGGGGGCGCTGTGGGGCAGAGGGCAGGGGGCGCTGTGGGGCAGGGGGCGCTGTGGGGCAGGGGTGCTGTGGGGCAGAGGGCAGGGGGCGCTGTGGGGCAGGGGGCGCTGTGGGGCAGGGGCGCTCACCGGATGTAGGTCTCGTTGCGCTGGTACTTGCGGGCGAGGTAGCGGGGGGCTGGGGCAGGGGGCGCTGTGGGGCAGAGGGCAGGGGGCGCTGGGGGGCAGGGGGCGCTGTGGGGCAGGGGGCGCTGGGGGGCAGGGCGCTGGGGGGCAGGGGCGCTCACCGGATGTAGGTCTCGTTGCGCTGGTACTTGCGGGCGAGGTAGCGGGGGGCTGGGGCAGGGGGCGCTGTGGGGCAGAGGGCAGGGGGCGCTGTGGGGCAGGGGGCGCTGTGGGGCAGGGGTGCTGTGGGGCAGAGGGCAGGGGGCGCTGTGGGGCAGGGGGCGCTGTGGGGCAGGGGCGCTCACCGGATGTAGGTCTCGTTGCGCTGGTACTTGCGGGCGAGGTAGCGGGGGGCTGGGGCAGGGGGCGCTGTGGGGCAGAGGGCAGGGGGCGCTGTGGGGCAGGGGGCGCTGTGGGGCAGGGGGCAGGGGGCGCTGGGGGGCAGGGGGCGCTGTGGGGCAGGGGGCGCTGGGGGGCAGGTCGCTGTGGGGCAGGGGCGCTCACCGGATGTAGGTCTCGTTGCGCTGGTACTTGCGGGCGAGGTAGCGGGGGGCTGGGGCAGGGGGCGCTGTGGGGCAGAGGGCAGGGGGCGCTGGGGGGCAGGGGGCGCTGTGGGGCAGGGGCGCTCACCGGATGTAGGTCTCGTTGCGCTGGTACTTGCGGGCGAGGTAGCGGGGGGCTGGGGCAGGGGGCGCTGTGGGGCAGAGGGCAGGGGGCGCTGGGGGGCAGGGGGCGCTGGGGGCAGAGGGCAGGGGGCGCTGTGGGGCAGGGGGCGCTGTGGGGCAGGGGTGCTGTGGGGCAGAGGGCAGGGGCGCTCACCGGATGTAGGTCTCGTTGCGCTGGTACTTGCGGGCGAGGTAGCGGGGGGCTGGGGCAGGGGGCGCTGTGGGGCAGAGGGCAGGGGGCGCTGTGGGGCAGGGGGCGCTGTGGGGCAGGTCGCTGTGGGGCAGGGGCGCTCACCGGATGTAGGTCTCGTTGCGCTGGTACTTGCGGGCGAGGTAGCGGGGGGCTGGGGCAGGGGGCGCTGTGGGGCAGAGGGCAGGGGGCGCTGTGGGGCAGGGGGCGCTGTGGGGCAGGTCGCTGTGGGGCAGGGGCGCTCACCGGATGTAGGTCTCGTTGCGCTGGTACTTGCGGGCGAGGTAGCGGGGGGCTGGGGCAGGGGGCGCTGTGGGGCAGAGGGCAGGGGGCGCTGGGGGGCAGGGGGCGCTGTGGGGCAGGGCGCTGTGGGGCAGGGGGCAGGGGCGCTCATGGATGTAGGTCTCGTTGCGCTGGTACTTGCGGGCGAGGTAGCGGGGGGCTGGGGCAGGGGGCGCTGGGGGGCAGGGGGCGCTGGGGGGCAGGGGGCGCTGTGGGGCAGGGGCGCTCACCGGATGTAGGTCTCGTTGCGCTGGTACTTGCGGGCGAGGTAGCGGGGGGCTGGGGCAGGGGGCGCTGTGGGGCAGAGGGCAGGGGGCGCTGGGGGGCAGGGGGCGCTGTGGGGCAGGGCGCTGTGGGGCAGGGGGCTGGGGCACTCACCGGATGTAGGTCTCGTTGCGCTGGTACTTGCGGGCGAGGTAGCGGGGGGCTGGGGCAGGGGGCGCTGTGGGGCAGAGGGCAGGGGGCGCTGGGGGGCAGGGGGCGCTGTGGGGCAGGTCGCTGTGGGGCAGGGGGCGCTGGGGGGCAGGGGCGCTCACCGGATGTAGGTCTCGTTGCGCTGGTACTTGCGGGCGAGGTAGCGGGGGGCTGGGGCAGGGGCGCTGTGGGGCAGAGGGCAGGGGGCGCTGGGGGGCAGGGGGCGCTGTGGGGCAGGGCGCTGTGGGGCAGGGGGCAGGGGCGCTCACCGGATGTAGGTCTCGTTGCGCTGGTACTTGCGGGCGAGGTAGCGGGGGGCTGGGGCAGGGGGCGCTGTGGGGCAGAGGGCAGGGGGCGCTGTGGGGCAGGGGGCGCTGTGGGCAGGGGCGCTCACCGGATGTAGGTCTCGTTGCGCTGGTACTTGCGGGCGAGGTAGCGGGGGGCTGGGGCAGGGGGCGCTGTGGGGCAGAGGGCAGGGGGCGCTGTGGGGCAGGGGGCGCTGTGGGGCAGGGGGCGCTGGGGGGCAGGGCGCTGTGGGGCAGGGGCGCTCACCGGATGTAGGTCTCGTTGCGCTGGTACTTGCGGGCGAGGTAGCGGGGGGCTGGGGCAGGGGGCGCTGTGGGGCAGAGGGCAGGGGGCGCTGTGGGGCAGGGGGCGCTGTGGGGCAGGTCGCTGTGGGGCAGGGGGCGCTGGGGGGCAGGGGCGCTCACCGGATGTAGGTCTCGTTGCGCTGGTACTTGCGGGCGAGGTAGCGGGGGGCTGGGGCAGGGGCGCTGTGGGGCAGAGGGCAGGGGGCGCTGGGGGGCAGGGGGCGCTGTGGGGCAGGGCGCTGTGGGGCAGGGGGCAGGGGCGCTCACCGGATGTAGGTCTCGTTGCGCTGGTACTTGCGGGCGAGGTAGCGGGGGGCTGGGGCAGGGGGCGCTGTGGGGCAGAGGGCAGGGGGCGCTGTGGGGCAGGGGGCGCTGTGGGGCAGGGGCGCTCACCGGATGTAGGTCTCGTTGCGCTGGTACTTGCGGGCGAGGTAGCGGGGGGCTGGGGCAGGGGGCGCTGTGGGCAGAGGGCAGGGGGCGCTGTGGGGCAGGTCGCTGTGGGGCAGGGGTGCTGTGGGGCAGAGGGCAGGGGGCGCTGGGGGGCAGGGGGCGCTGTGGGGCAGGTCGCTGTGGGGCAGGGGCGCTCACCGGATGTAGGTCTCGTTGCGCTGGTACTTGCGGGCGAGGTAGCGGGGGGCTGGGGCAGGGGGTGCTGTGGGGCAGAGGGCAGGGGGCGCTGGGGGGCAGGTCGCTGTGGGGCAGGGGCGCTCACCGGATGTAGGTCTCGTTGCGCTGGTACTTGCGGGGCGAGGTAGCGGGGGGCTGGGGCAGGGGGCGCTGTGGGGCAGAGGGCAGGGGGCGCTGGGGGGCAGGGGGCGCTCTGGGGCAGGGCGCTGTGGGGCAGGGGGCAGGGGCGCTCACCGGATGTAGGTCTCGTTGCGCTGGTACTTGCGGGCGAGGTAGCGGGGGGCTGGGGCAGGGGGCGCTGTGGGGCAGAGGGCAGGGGGCGCTGTGGGGCAGGGGGCGCTGTGGGGCAGGTCGCTGGGGGGCAGGGGGCGCTGGGGGGCAGGTCGCTGTGGGGCAGGGGCGCTCACCGGATGTAGGTCTCGTTGCGCTGGTACTTGCGGGCGAGGTAGCGGGGGGCTGGGGCAGGGGGCGCTGTGGGGCAGAGGGCAGGGGGCTCTGGGGGGCAGGGGGCGCTGTGGGGCAGGGCGCTGTGGGGCGGGGGCGCTCACCGGATGTAGGTCTCGTTGCACTGGTACTTGCGGGCGAGGTAGCGGGGGGCTGGGGCAGGGGTGCTGTGGGGCAGAGGGCAGGGGGCGCTGTGGGGCAGGGGGCGCTGTGGGGCAGGGGCGCTCACCGGATGTAGGTCTCGTTGCGCTGGTACTTGCGGGCGAGGTAGCGGGGGGCTGGGGCAGGGGGCGCTGTGGGGCAGAGGGCAGGGGGCGCTGTGGGGCAGGGGGCGCTGTGGGGCAGGGGGCGCTGGGGGGCAGGGCGCTGTGGGGCAGGGGCGCTCACCGGATGTAGGTCTCGTTGCGCTGGTACTTGCGGGCGAGGTAGCGGGGGGCTGGGGCAGGGGGCGCTGTGGGGCAGAGGGCAGGGGGCGCTGTGGGGCAGGGGGCGCTGTGGGGCAGGGGTGCTGTGGGGCAGAGGGCAGGGGGCGCTGTGGGGCAGGGGGCGCTGTGGGGCAGGGGCGCTCACCGGATGTAGGTCTCGTTGCGCTGGTACTTGCGGGCGAGGTAGCGGGGGGCTGGGGCAGGGGGCGCTGTGGGGCAGAGGGCAGGGGGCGCTGGGGGGCAGGGGGCGCTGTGGGGCAGGGCGCTGTGGGGCAGGGGGCTGGGGCACTCACCGGATGTAGGTCTCGTTGCGCTGGTACTTGCGGGCGAGGTAGCGGGGGGCTGGGGCAGGGGGCGCTGTGGGGCAGAGGGCAGGGGGCGCTGGGGGGCAGGGGGCGCTGTGGGGCAGGGGGCGCTGTGGGGCAGGGGCGCTCACCGGATGTAGGTCTCGTTGCGCTGGTACTTGCGGGCGAGGTAGCGGGGGGCTGGGGCAGGGGGCGCTGTGGGGCAGAGGGCAGGGGGCGCTGTGGGGCAGGGGGCGCTGTGGGGCAGGTCGCTGGGGGGCAGGGGGCGCTGTGGGGCAGGGCGCTGTGGGGCAGGGGCGCTCACCGGATGTAGGTCTCGTTGCGCTGGTACTTGCGGGCGAGGTAGCGGGGGGCTGGGGCAGGGGGCGCTGTGGGGCAGAGGGCAGGGGGGCGCTGTGGGGCAGGGGGCGCTGTGGGGCAGGGCGCTGGGGGGCAGGGGGCGCTGTGGGGCAGGGCGCTGTGGGGCAGGGGCGCTCACCGGATGTAGGTCTCGTTGCGCTGGTACTTGCGGGCGAGGTAGCGGGGGGCTGGGGCAGGGGGCGCTGTGGGGCAGAGGGCAGGGGGCGCTGTGGGGCAGGGGGCGCTGTGGGGCAGGTCGCTGGGGGGCAGGGGGCGCTGGGGGGCAGGTCGCTGTGGGGCAGGGGCGCTCACCGGATGTAGGTCTCGTTGCGCTGGTACTTGCGGGCGAGGTAGAGGGGGGCTGGGGCAGGGGGCGCTGTGGGGCAGAGGGCAGGGGGCGCTGTGGGGCAGGGGGCGCTGTGGGGCAGGGGTGCTGTGGGGCAGAGGGCAGGGGGCGCTGTGGGGCAGGGGGCGCTGTGGGGCAGGGGCGCTCACCGGATGTAGGTCTCGTTGCGCTGGTACTTGCGGGCGAGGTAGCGGGGGGCTGGGGCAGGGGGCGCTGTGGGGCAGAGGGCAGGGGGCGCTGGGGGGCAGGGGGCGCTGTGGGGCAGGGGGCGCTGGGGGGCAGGGCGCTGGGGGGCAGGGGCGCTCACCGGATGTAGGTCTCGTTGCGCTGGTACTTGCGGGCGAGGTAGCGGGGGGCTGGGGCAGGGGGCGCTGTGGGGCAGAGGGCAGGGGGCGCTGTGGGGCAGGGGGCGCTGTGGGGCAGGGGTGCTGTGGGGCAGAGGGCAGGGGGCGCTGTGGGGCAGGGGGCGCTGTGGGGCAGGGGCGCTCACCGGATGTAGGTCTCGTTGCGCTGGTACTTGCGGGCGAGGTAGCGGGGGGGCTGGGGCAGGGGGCGCTGTGGGGCAGAGGGCAGGGGGCGCTGTGGGGCAGGGGGCGCTGTGGGGCAGGGGGCAGGGGGCGCTGGGGGGCAGGGGGCGCTGTGGGGCAGGGGGCGCTGGGGGGCAGGTCGCTGTGGGGCAGGGGCGCTCACCGGATGTAGGTCTCGTTGCGCTGGTACTTGCGGGCGAGGTAGCGGGGGGCTGGGGCAGGGGGCGCTGTGGGGCAGAGGGCAGGGGGCGCTGGGGGGCAGGGGGCGCTGTGGGGCAGGGGCGCTCACCGGATGTAGGTCTCGTTGCGCTGGTACTTGCGGGCGAGGTAGCGGGGGGCTGGGGCAGGGGGCGCTGTGGGGCAGAGGGCAGGGGGCGCTGGGGGGCAGGGGGCGCTGGGGGGCAGAGGGCAGGGGGCGCTGTGGGGCAGGGGGCGCTGTGGGGCAGGGGTGCTGTGGGGCAGAGGGCAGGGGCGCTCACCGGATGTAGGTCTCGTTGCGCTGGTACTTGCGGGCGAGGTAGCGGGGGGCTGGGGCAGGGGGCGCTGTGGGGCAGAGGGCAGGGGGCGCTGTGGGGCAGGGGGCGCTGTGGGGCAGGTCGCTGTGGGGCAGGGGCGCTCACCGGATGTAGGTCTCGTTGCGCTGGTACTTGCGGGCGAGGTAGCGGGGGGCTGGGGCAGGGGGCGCTGTGGGGCAGAGGGCAGGGGCGCTGGGGGGCAGGGGGCGCTGTGGGGCAGGGCGCTGTGGGGCAGGGGGCAGGGGCGCTCATGGATGTAGGTCTCGTTGCGCTGGTACTTGCGGGCGAGGTAGCGGGGGGCTGGGGCAGGGGGCGCTGGGGGGCAGGGGGCGCTGGGGGGCAGGGGGCGCTGTGGGGCAGGGGCGCTCACCGGATGTAGGTCTCGTTGCGCTGGTACTTGCGGGCGAGGTAGCGGGGGGCTGGGGCAGGGGGCGCTGTGGGGCAGAGGGCAGGGGGCGCTGGGGGGCAGGGGGCGCTGTGGGGCAGGGCGCTGTGGGGCAGGGGGCTGGGCACTCACCGGATGTAGGTCTCGTTGCGCTGGTACTTGCGGGCGAGGTAGCGGGGGGCTGGGGCAGGGGGCGCTGTGGGGCAGAGGGCAGGGGGCGCTGGGGGGCAGGGGGCGCTGTGGGGCAGGTCGCTGTGGGGCAGGGGGCGCTGGGGGGCAGGGGCGCTCACCGGATGTAGGTCTCGTTGCGCTGGTACTTGCGGGCGAGGTAGCGGGGGGCTGGGGCAGGGGCGCTGTGGGGGCAGAGGGCAGGGGGCGCTGGGGGGCAGGGGGCGCTGTGGGGCAGGGCGCTGTGGGGCAGGGGGCAGGGGCGCTCACCGGATGTAGGTCTCGTTGCGCTGGTACTTGCGGGCGAGGTAGCGGGGGGCTGGGGCAGGGGGCGCTGTGGGGCAGAGGGCAGGGGGCGCTGTGGGGCAGGGGGCGCTGTGGGGCAGGGGCGCTCACCGGATGTAGGTCTCGTTGCGCTGGTACTTGCGGGCGAGGTAGCGGGGGGCTGGGGCAGGGGGCGCTGTGGGGCAGAGGGCAGGGGGCGCTGTGGGGCAGGGGGCGCTGTGGGGCAGGGGGCGCTGGGGGGCAGGGCGCTGTGGGGCAGGGGCGCTCACCGGATGTAGGTCTCGTTGCGCTGGTACTTGCGGGCGAGGTAGCGGGGGGCTGGGGCAGGGGGCGCTGTGGGGCAGAGGGCAGGGGGCGCTGTGGGGCAGGGGGCGCTGTGGGGCAGGTCGCTGTGGGGCAGGGGGCGCTGGGGGGCAGGGGCGCTCACCGGATGTAGGTCTCGTTGCGCTGGTACTTGCGGGCGAGGTAGCGGGGGGCTGGGGCAGGGGCGCTGTGGGGCAGAGGGCAGGGGGCGCTGGGGGGCAGGGGGCGCTGTGGGGCAGGGCGCTGTGGGGCAGGGGGCAGGGGCGCTCACCGGATGTAGGTCTCGTTGCGCTGGTACTTGCGGGCGAGGTAGCGGGGGGCTGGGGCAGGGGGCGCTGTGGGGCAGAGGGCAGGGGGCGCTGTGGGGCAGGGGGCGCTGTGGGGCAGGGGCGCTCACCGGATGTAGGTCTCGTTGCGCTGGTACTTGCGGGCGAGGTAGCGGGGGGCTGGGGCAGGGGGCGCTGTGGGGCAGAGGGCAGGGGGCGCTGTGGGGCAGGTCGCTGTGGGGCAGGGGTGCTGTGGGGCAGAGGGCAGGGGGCGCTGGGGGGCAGGGGGCGCTGTGGGGCAGGTCGCTGTGGGGCAGGGGCGCTCACCGGATGTAGGTCTCGTTGCGCTGGTACTTGCGGGCGAGGTAGCGGGGGGCTGGGGCAGGGGGTGCTGTGGGGCAGAGGGCAGGGGGCGCTGGGGGGCAGGTCGCTGTGGGGCAGGGGCGCTCACCGGATGTAGGTCTCGTTGCGCTG